>NC_056733.1:1051370471-1051572971 GCF_019279795.1 Protopterus annectens
GGTGATTCTATAGTCAGACACACTGATGTCCCATTCACCAGGCTGAACAAAGAGAAGGTCACAGTGAGCTGCCTGTCGGGCGCTAGGATCCGCCACATAACGCAAGCACTCAGGTCACTCCAAAGTAAGTACAAATATGACTCAGTCATAGTACATGCTGGTGTGAATGACCTGAGACGTACCTCCCTCGACTACATGAAAAGAGACATAGAGGAGCTCTCTGATCATGTAGCCCAGGCTGGTATGACCCTGTCCTTTAGTAGCATATTACCCTCTCCTAGAATGATGCCGCAGTACAAAGACAAAATGATAGATTTTAACAATTAGCTAAAATTTTGGTGCCATTCAAAGGGGATCCAGTGTCTGTCAGCCTGTCATGACATGCTCGACAAGCCACGCTGCTTCGCTAGGGACGGCTTGCACCTGTCACCCCTGGCCTTTCGGATATTGGCAAAGGCTCTTGCCACCCCCATAGTGCCTTTTTTAGGCAAGGCTCAAAAGACAAATCCACCTCCATAAACAACACAATGAACAAAAAACTAAGGGTAATGCTGCTAAACGCCAGAAGTCTTAACCTCAAGATGCATGCACTCGAAGCTCTCCTCAGTATGGAGAACATCGACATATGTGCAGTGACAGAAACCTGGTTCAAGGCTCCAGAGAGCACCCCAGCACTACCAGGTTATACCTCATACCATGCATTTCAGCCCCAAAACTCGGACCGAACCAAAAAAGGAGGGGGAGTATCCATTTTTATCAAGGATACCCACACCTCCAGATTAGTGGCATTGCACGAAGCATCGGAGACCATCCATGTGCAACTAACAGTGAGCAAAACTGCTTTTCAGTTTATAGCATGCTACAGACCACCCTCTCAAAATCAGGAATCCCACTCGGCTTTCCTGAAAACATTGGAGAACATGAAGATCTCTCCAAACACCATCATATTGGGTGATTTCAACTACCCAAACATAGACTGGGAGCATTACTCAAGCCCCAACACCCTAGCCCAAATGTTCCTGGAATTTATTACCTCAAACGCCATGGAACAATTAGTCACCACCCTCACAAGAGGGGATAACATACTCGACCTGATCATTACCAACATGAGGACTCTGTGCTCCATACCAGAAGTAAACCCCTCATTGGTAAGATCAGACCATAAATTAATCTCACTAGATATCCAAAACCCCTCCCCACCCCCAGCCCAGAAAACCACAGTGAAAAATTTCTCAAAAGTGAACTTCACACTTCTCAAAACAGAGGTGGAATCCTTCAAAGCCCCCGGGACAAGGGAAACTACGGCCCAAACAGCTGAATCCTATATAAACGTATTCTATGGACACCTCCAGGAATGCATGGATCATGCTATCCCTAACAAAACCAAGACCCAATCATCCAAAGGCAGGCGTCCAGTCTGGTGGACCCCAGCCATAAACAAACTGTACAACAGAAGAAAGAAGCTACTACATGATAGAGCAAAATCCCTAAAAGGGAAGGCATCTCTGATCAGTACTAGCAAAAAATTACGATCCCTCATAAAATCCTCCAAGGCAAGCTTTGAGAAAAAAATTGCAAAGGACACTAAGGACAATCACAAGGCTTTTTTCAGCTATGTTAGGAACCTGGGGTGCAACTCCCAGATATCCTCAGAGTTAATTCTAAATGACAAAAAATTCACGGAACCCATAGACATTGCCAACATCCTGGCAGACAGGTTTAGTGCAACCCCCCCCCCCCAAAAGAGCAAATATCTATCCCGGCAGAGTGTAGCCACCCTAGCATCTCAGATGCTCAGGTGAAAGCCGCCCTCTCCAAAGCAAAAAACACCACTTCAATGGGACCAGACAGTGTCCCGGGTTGTGTACTACATGAACTCCAAGAAGAACTAAACCCTCATGTAAAAATGTTGTACAATCTCAGCCTTACTACAGGATATGTACCAAATAAATGGCATACAGCAACAGTGGTCCCTCTCCACAAAGATGGTGCCTCGACGGACCCTGGAAACTACCGCCCCATAAGCCTGACTAGTCTAGTCTGCAAAGCTATGGAAAGGATCATCATGGAACTCATAAACAATGACATTGGGGACCTAGAGACACTAGATCCTACCCAATTCGGCTTTGTCAAGGGCAGATCCTGCCTCTTGAACCTGGTCGACTTCTTTGAAACAGTCAACAAGGCCATAGACAAAAGGGAAGTAGTCCACAAAGCCTATCTGGACCTCGCGAAGGCATTTGACACAATACCCCACTCGAGCATCATAGATAAGCTATCCAGCCTAAATATAAACCCCTATGTCACAAGATGGGTTGCAAACTGGCTCAAAGACAGAACCCACAGAGTCAGAATTGCTGGAGCCATGTCTGACTCAAAACCGGTCACAAGTGGTGTACCACAGGGCTCAGTCCTGGGACCTCTCTTGTTCGGTATATACTTCTCCGAGGTGCAGGCCAGCACGGGAGGACTGTGGCTGACAAAGTTCACCGATGACTGCAAACTGGGAGCCATAATTGACTCTCCAGTTGACATGAGCATCCTTCAAAAAGGTCTCACAGAGACGAACAACTGGTGCCAGAGCCACGGTCTAAAGCTTAATGCCAAAAAGTGTATAGTCATACCCTTTGGCAAAAACAAAGTACCCACAAATTATCACATAGGAGGAAACCCACTAAGCACGGAGGAAGTAATTAGGGATCTGGGGACCCAAGTTGATAGTAATCTCTCCTTTGACAACCACATTGCCAAAGTGGTTAGAAAAACTTTCTACATAGCCCACCTTATCATGAAAGGATTCACATCTAGATCGAAGGAGGTCATAGTGCCCCTTTATGCGGCCCTAATTAGGCCCATAATAGAATACAATGCCCCTTTTGGGATGTATCTTAACTGACACCTGCAGCAACTAGAAAGACCCCAAAAGTTCCTCACAAAAAGAGTCAAAGGACTCAAACAGATGCCATACGTGGCTCGGTTAAAAGAACTCCAACTCTACTCAGTTGCATACCACCTACTTAGAGGCGACCTATGCCTGACATATAAAGCCATGTCCAACCCAGAATTAATGAACTTGCTCCACTTCAGAAAATCCAAATCCCTTAAAGCTACGCGCTCGAGGGATCTGAACCTCTGCACAGAAATAAACAGAACATGTTGGAGGGACAGATTCATAACCCAGAGGCTTCCCTTGCTCTGGAATAGAATCGCAGTCCATGTTAGACAGAGCCCCTCACTGATTCTCTTCAAGAAGAATCTTGATGAGTGGATGGGGGATCATAGGTTTACCCCGGGGATTACTTCAGTGTCACTACTAGACAGAGGCATGGTAAACTAACCTTAGTAAGGGTTCGGTAAACCCGAATCGAAGGGTGGCGAAAGCCAAACTCACTCGGGCTAGGCTTATAAATGCCTCAGGGCAGATAGCCTAGTATGAACCTATGAACCTATGAACCTATAATTTTTAATTTCTTTGAATATCATTGCAAAACATTGCCACAAAACTAAATCTTATATAAATAATATCAGTCTGGGCTCTTGTATCCACTAGAGTCATTCTTAATAGACTATCGTTTAGATTCAACAGTTTCTGAAAGTGCATAACTACTTCACGACAAAAATTTTAAAAAGGCATTTCTTTTCATGTTTCTCTTTCATTTCCTTTACTGCAAATTTGATAAATCATATCTTATTTTTGTCATACCATTTCAGCTTATTCTGCACTTGCTACTCATCCATTTACAACTGGAGCCATGACACATTTTCACATACTACTAGTTATCATTTTATAAGAAGCAAACACTTTACAAAAATGTAAAAAGGACAAAACCACCACTACGGTAAACTCCCTCAGTCAAAAATAGAATAACGAATGATATGATCCAAAAAGCTTCTGGATGACTGAGGGTGAAGCAGTGAGATACAAACGTGATGTGGGTTTCCCAAAATCCAAAAAGTCTCCAAGATAATCAGTTGAATATAAATTTTATTTTGTTCAGACAAGCGCTTTCGCTAAGGGTAGCTTCATCAGGTCTATTTTATATACAAATGAATTAAGAAGCCACTTTTATAGTCTTAACAATTCAATTAAAAATAATTTCATCATTTACTTAAAAGGGAAATGACACTGCTTTTAAAACCAATTCAGATGTAGAAAAAAACATCATATTTCCTTCTAACATACTGATGTAATTAGCTTATATGATTAAAACTTGTTAAAAAATGCATGTGTATGTGTATGTATATAAAAAAGGAAATATATGAAATGTATCTTAAAGCATAAACAAAAAAAGTGTATATAAATGCCTATACTTGTATGTTGAGCAAAGTGTATAATAAATATACATATATAAGTATATTGTGTAATCACAAATACATCTAGTGTACTATAAATGTACTGGATGGTGTGATAGTAAAAAATGTTATGTGTATGTGTGTTGGTATAATGGAATGTTGTGTAATAAATGAATGAATGTATGTCTTTGAAGGGTATGTATATTGTATGGATGACAAATTCTCATACTTGTATGCAGAAGTGCACAGAAAGTATGTAAAATAGTATTAAACTTAAAATGATGCATGCATGAGCGTGATTGAACATGTATGATAATCAAGCACATATCAAATATGATTGAATTGAAAGCAAAATGATATATATGTACTAGGAATATTTGTATGTATGAGTAGTGATACTATACATGAATAATATATATTTATATGTTTATGTATATTGTCCATTAAAATATTATCGATCAACATATAGATCACTGAAAAACATGAATAATAGTAGAAAATAAATATGAATTATAATGAACTATTGTGTGAATGCTTTTAAGAACTTCTATCAATGTTGAATACGTGTACTTCTACATATTGTCAAAAAATACTGTAAATATAATAGATATAAAACACTTATATAATGTTGATGTTCAGAAATTGCATATTATATATAAACACAAACAAATCACAATTAAAAATACTAAAAAATAGTGCAGTCAAAGTGCATTTATAGATCTGAAAGAAGTTGTCTTACTTAATTTTCCTTCTTTTCCTCAATTTGGGTTTTATAGATACCCTCTCATTTAATCCTTTCCCACTGTCTGCTCTTAGTCGTATAATCCAATCATTCTCTCTATCCTCCGTGTGATTCCGAATATCTCCTCCTCTACTATTGACTGGTATAGCTTCTAAGACTCTAAAATGAAAAATATGTGTGGAGTCATTATCTACCACATGTTTAGCTAAGGCATTATTCTGATAACATTTCTTAATGTGATAAATGTGTTCTCTAATGCGGTCTCTGAATTTACGGTTGGTTTTTCCTACATAGAAACACTTACATACTTGGCACACTGCTAAATAGACTATGTTACACGTCATACAATTTGCTGCAGTAGTGGTCTTAAAGACTTTCCCTGTGTCTGGATGCAAAAAGATGGAACTTGTGTCTATGTATGAGCAGAAATTGCATTTGCCACATGGCTCAGTATGTCCTAAGTTAGTGTCAACCTGACCACCCTTGATATCACATAACATCCTTTTCAAATTTTTTCGATTTCTGTACTGGAATTTCGGTATAACACCTACAATGTTCTTTATCTCTTCATTTATATCAAAGATTCTCCAATACTTGCTTATAATATCCCTAATCCTATAGCTATCAGAGGTAAATGAGGTCATGAATTTTACAACTGAGGAACTAAGCTCATTGCCTGTGTTTCTGTGCAGGCAGTCAGGACCAAAGTTTGGTGTAGCAATGGTACTTCTCAAGTTGGGTAGATCTTGTAAACTGCTCTCCACCTCATATTCCTGTTCTCCTCTCTCTGATAGTCTATCCTTCAGTTTATCTAGTTCTAAATTGAAACCTTCGGTTGTAGGATTGAGTCTAGAGGCTCTTATCCCTTGTCCTCTTATAATGTTCTTGAATACAAATGAGGGGTGCATGCTTGATCTCATTAACAGGGAATTACTATAGCAAGCTTTACGAAATATCCCTGTGTTGATCAATCCGTTGGGCAGTTTCTCTATATACAAATCAAGGAATTCAATCTTATTCCTTGAATGATTCAACGTAAACGTGAGGAAACCCGTTAGGTTGTTAATGGTTCTAAGGAATAATTCTAATTGTTCTACCGTTCCTTTCCATAAAAGGAAAACGTCATCGACAAAACGTCGATAGAATATGACCTGTTCCATGAATTGTCCTGTTTTGAATAACACCTCCTCCTCCCAATGCGCCAGTACCATGTTAGCATAGCTATTGGCGCATGGGGTGCCCATGGCAACCCCATCCACCTGCTTGTATATGGTGTCATCAAACATAAATATATTGTTGTTTAGGACCAAGTCCAAAAAATAGGATATTAAATCTATCTTGTTTGTACTGTAGTCACTGTGTTTTCTTAGGTAATCAGAAATAAAAAACGATCCTTCTCTATTCGGTATAACTGTGAATAATGACTGTATATCAAGTGTAGCAAACATGAACAACTCCAGGTCAGGTTGATCACCAATGCATTCATACAAGTCTAATAAGAATTGTTTTGAATCTCTTAATACAAATTTATTATTATTTAGTACTGGTCTGAGATTCTTCTCTATGTATACAGATAGATGCTCAGTAGCCCAGCTTCGTCCTGAGACTATCGGTCTCATGGGAGGGTTAACTGGGTTCTTATGGATTTTCGGTAATCCATGCATGATCGGTATTAGCGGTTCCTTGATCAATAAGTAACCAAACAAATCTTCATCAATCTTACTATTGTGAAGGAGGTCCGTTAGTATATTCTTGATTGTTTTTATAATATTTTTTATGACATAAGAATCAATGGTTTCATAGAATCTATCACCTAACATATCCTTCATGGCTGCAAAATACTGGTTGATATCCATGACTACAGTTCATCCTCCCTTGTCTGCTGGTCTGACTACAATGGTACTGTCAGCCTGTAGACTCCTTAAACCCATTCTCTCACCATGAGTTAAGTTATCAGAGTAGTGATGTCTCCTGTCTCTTTGCTCATTGTAATATTTGTGTAATTCATCTTCTGTTAGCCGTTGGTAGGTTTCTATAATAGGGTGATTAATTGGAACATAATCACTGAGTTTCTTGAAAATGAATTTTCTATCTGTATGTTGTGTGGAATTAGTGTCTTTAAACTGTAGTTTTAGCATAATGTTTCTACAAAATAATTTCAGATCTGATACTGTCTCTGTTATAACACTATTACTTTTGGGTATGAAATTCATGCCCTTATTCAATAGAGAGATCTCATCTTTTGTTAGAACTCTATTTGACAGATTAAACACTGAGCTAACATTTATTTTTTCCACATTTTCCTCAGTGTTTGGTTCTGAGGAAAGTCCTCCGAGTATTTTCTTTTTTGGCGCCCTCGGCTCATAGAGCGCGTGCGCCTTGGACCCTTCTCCATGCGTACTGGGAGGGGAAAAGAAATATTCATGGTTGTCTCTTGTCCAGTCTTCAAATGAGAATCCAATATTTTCCTTCTCACAACTGCCTCTCCATTGTCAACATTAGCACCAGGATTGTTCCTAATCACCTGGGTGGTCGGATATAGATTTGTGTCTTCATTCATGCTAGGATGCATGATATGAATAACATCATTAGAGTCATTGGTGTTATTGTTATTAATAGATTCTCTATCTCCTTCCTGTTTTCTATTCACAGCCTCCTCATTGTTTAAGCTATTTTGCTATTATTCAGCGAAAGCGCTTGTCTGAACAAAATAAAATTTATATTCAACTGATTATCTTGGAGACTTTTTGGATTTTGGGAAACCCACATCACGTTTGTATCTCACTGCTTCACCCTCAGTCATCCAGAAGCTTTTTGGATCATATCATACTTTACAAAAATGTGTTGTTAATAATAAGCATCTATCAGATATATGCAAAATGCAAGCTGATAAAATAATACCCTGTAACATAAAATAAGCTTAGTATATGATCATGCTATACCTATCCCAGGCAGATGTTTATTAACTGAATGCTGTGGAATATTCCGGAAAAGTGAGGTGCAAGATGAATTTCTGCTATAAGATAGAGAAATGTTTTGCAAACACATTTGTGTAACTGACATTCTGGTGGGATGCTGGGGGCAACACAACACAACAGCCCACTTTCTTGGGATTTTTAGTCTAGTAAGAATGAGTAGACCTTTCCTGGACAAATGGGTACTGTGATTTACTGATATAAGACAGTTATAAGAAATAGTTAAATAATTACTAGGCATTATAATCTCACTACAATGTTACATGCATAACTGAAAATGAGAAGGCAAATGCAGTCTGATGAACTGGAAAAAACTAATAACCTGCAGAGGGCACGGTTTCACAGGTCATTATATATCCCCTGCATGACACTTGGAATGGAATAAATTCAAAGTTTAGAAGTAGAGCAACAGCTGGGGAAAACAAGGCTAGTGTCAGATGTTGCAATCTTTGGCAACAAATGCATTCTCCAGTATTAGTACCAAGTAAAAGCATGACAGCATATACTGTAAAATATGAGCAACACAAAAGGTCACAGACAAAAATTATGGAAAATATTTAAAAACAAATGTAACTTGTCCCGATCCCCTTCAGTAAACACACATAACACCAAATGACATTTGATGACCTTTATTAATCTTCCATAAACATAACTTTATCAATATTATTTATTAATCACAGCATAAACATCTATATAACTGTTAACTAGGGCAGCGTGACCTCGCTCACCCTAACGTAATAAGCAGCGTCCTTACTCCTGCTCCTTACCCAGTTACACTTGCATAAGGCCCATCTCCCTGCCCTTACCTCATTTCCTCCCAATCCTCTTACATTCCCATTTAACCCTTTCATCCCCCACTTCCTTACTTCCTCTACCCTCTTAATTCCTATTACTACTTTCGTATTACTACTTCTGTCTATCCGCCCCCTTGAAGATGTCCCTGGACAAATTGGTTTGTTACCAAACCTCATTTCTTGTTGGCAGTAAAGTTTATAAAAAATGTCCAATGTAAGCAACTCTCTACCAGTGTATGTCATGCCTATCTATAAAACCCATTGTTGCTTCTGACTTACAAACAACTAGAATGGTTGGCAAGGAGACGCAAATACAGTGGTTTAGCACTTTTGTTCTTTTTTATTTTAAATAACA
This sequence comes from Protopterus annectens, assembly GCF_019279795.1. NCBI lineage: Eukaryota > Metazoa > Chordata > Ceratodontiformes > Protopteridae > Protopterus > Protopterus annectens. The sequence continues at coordinate 1,051,379,631 of NC_056733.1, forward strand.
CTTCATCAGAAAATAAATTAAAATATACTCCCTTCTATTTAAAAAAGTCCACCAAAGGCCATGTGATTGGTCTGGCAAATCAGAAGAAACAATGTAACTAGTAATTGCATACACTTAAAGGCATATAATCAAACTAAGTCTACATTAAAAGCGAATACATATAATAGTGTAACCAAATCCCATGGATGAATATTATTGTGCCCATCTAATCTGGTATTGATGTAAATAAATCAACTTGAATCGCTTAAATAATAATAATAATAAAATGTAAAATAAATAATAAAATCTTAACCTTTGTGCCAAAAGAAAGCACTTAAGGTTAAGGTATTCACTGAGTCCTGGTCTTCTACAGCTGCAAGCCTAATTTGCCATTCAGCCTCTTTGCACTCAAGCAGGGGATTGACATTACCACTAAATCCTTATGTTTACTTTACTAAACAGAACAGAGTATATTTTAATTTATTTTCTGATGAAGTTCTATTTAAAAAAAAAAATTAAAATTAAAAATTAAAAAAAATGAAAGCACTAAAGCACGGTATTTGTGTCTCCTTGGCAGCCATTCTAGTTGCCTGTTGGTGTTGTTATGTAGTTTTTGCAGTTCAACACACATCTCTTCTAACTTACTTGACTTACTTAACCAATATTTTCTACACAGCTTTACTTCAAGTCTCCGACTTATCTATACTTTCGGATCTGGTAAATACCTCTCTAACTTCTGAACTGCTAGTGATGCATATAAAATCACTTTTATTTATTTTTGGCCTTTTGTGGAATTTTGAATGAGCTAAGAAGTCAGTGCTTATATCTAAACCTGATACTTTCTCAGCAATGTTAACAGTTAGCCACATGCAGCATTTGTGTGCAGCACCCTAGAATTAAAGTGCATGCCTTAGTGTAACCCAATGGCTAAACTGTAAGATGTCTGCCACATATAGCCATTGTCTGGGATCTGTATCTAACTTCTGACACCATTTTTTGTGGAGCCCTGCATGTTGAAAAACCTATATACCAATTCAAATACACTGATGTATAGCTGTTTTAAAACACACATTTTAGAAGTAGTCCATTGGCAACTAGTAATACAATCTTTTCAACAGCAATGTATAAAGGAAAATTTGCAACACTGACAACACTTACATAAGTTCTAACTGAATTAATATATGTATGTATGTGCATATATGTGTTTGTATATATATATATATATATATATATATATATATATATATATATATGTATACGGGTCTACTTCATATGCCTGAAAGCTCATAAGATCGACACTCATAACATTGACACATGAAATCCAAAGCATTATGCCCTTTCCCCACTGTAGCGTGACCCTGGACCCTGGGGGGTGTGTGGGGGGGGCAAATGTATGTACATATACACACCTCCCGCTATTTAAATGTACCTACTCTGAGACCGCACTACATTGCAGTAAATAGAAATCTCCCCTTATGGAGATTTCCATTTACACACTCGAGATTCTCGCGTCGACAATGTCAGATTCAACATTGTTGGCTTTCAAGAATATAATATAGACCTGAGAGACACAATGACAATTTAAAAGAAATTTCTAGCTTCTTTATGTTAATTTCAGTATGACATATTTGCTAACCTTTGTCAGAAGGCAGTTTAGTCTTGTTCGTTCATTAGCAAATTAGATACTCAGTTTTGAAAACTTTTCCCATGGTGGCTACGTATACCTTCAAGTGTCATATTCCATGGAAATCTCACATTGATAGAGCATTTAAATTTTATAAAAGGCTTTAAATATAAAGGTTGTATAATGCCAAGTAAGATACCTCCTCTAGACGGAGCAGTAGACTACTTCAATAACTTCTTTCTTACTACTCTCAAAAGTCTCACCCTCATGTGAACTAAAAGAATTAAGCATAACCATACCCCTTAGCTAACAAAACATGCCAAACAGATTCTCATTACTAGGGACAGAGTCCGGAATGAATGGTGGAAAGATAGAACCCCATAAAATGAAATAAAATGCAAACAACTCCATAACAGTGCTAAAGAGCTACTTATTACCGACAAAAGAAACTACTCCATTCAACTGGACTCCCAAAACAACCCCCAAAAATTCTGGAAATCTATTTCCTCACTATTCAATCCTAGAATCCAGCAAAATCCTACACCATCTCCTGAGAAAGATCCATTAGAAATTGCCCAAGCCTTCAACACTTACTTCACTGAAGCTATTCAAAAATGTGTCAACGGTTTCTCTATTCAAACAAACTTTGCCCCTAATAATTTAGAAAGCAACACAAATCTCTCCTGTCTTAAGTCAAACATATACTGCCTCCCCTGTAAATAACTCTAATAGTAGCCCACACACCTCTACTTTTACTATAGAACATGTGCCCACCTCTCTAGTGCATAAACTGCTAACTAAACTAAAGCCATGTTCCCCCTCTGCTGATAGACTTCCAGTAGAATACCTAAAACTTGTTCAGATGCTATAACATACCCTGTCAGCATTCTCATCAATTGATCCATCTCCGAATCATACATTCCACAATGCTGGAAAATCTGCATTATAACTCCGCTACATAAAGGTGATAATGCTAGTGATCTCTTTAATTACCAGCCCATCTCTATAGTCTCTGCCCTATCTAAAATCCTAGAAAAGTGTATACATACTCAACTGTTAAAATAGCCCACCAACAATAACTTACTTGCCCCACTCAACATGTCTTCTGCCCTGCACACAGCACTACCACTGCCTTACTTTCATTCACCAGTACTGTTAACAAAGCTTTAGATGCTGGTCTGCTAACCTCAGTTATCCTACTGGATCTATCTAAGGCTTTCAATACAGTATCACACCCTAAACTGTCCTTAATCTGCTCCCCACACACACTGGCTTGGTTTTCCAACTATCTTTCTGACAGGAAACAATCAGTCAAATGTCAAAACAAGCAATCTGAATATCTCATAAACAAAACACGAGTTCACAGGGGTCCATTCTAGGATCACTCCTATTTAACGTTTTCATCAATAACCTCCATAAAGCTTACCATCTTAGTACTTATCCAATACGCCAACAATTCTACGATAATCACTTCTGCCAACAGCCTTCCGGATCTTCAACAACTAACAGAAAAAGCCTTTACTGCTATTGAATCCTGGCTACTTGATGCTCAACTTCTACTAAACCCCAAAGAAATCAAAACTCTTAATATTTTCATCCAAACCTGTAAATCAGGACTTCAAAATTTTCTCGCAAAACAATACCAAAACTGAACTAGTAAAATCATCAAAACTTTTGGACATCACAATTAATGACAAACTCTCCTTTGAAAATCATATTCATAATAGAATGAAAAAAACATTTTAAACATGGTAAGCTGTACAGGCATAAATTTTTTATGGACATGTCCACCAAGTTAAAGTTGGCCAACAGTCTCCTCTTCCCTTGCTTCCTCTAGGGTTGCCCCATTTTCACTAACCTACACACAACTCCCAGTAACAAATTAGAGTCATGCTACTATAAAATAGCAACATTTGCCACAAACATGCCAACTCGGGCCCATCACTGTCAAGCCTTAAAAAGAATAAACTGGCACAACTTCTCCCTCTATCTACAGTACTCCCAACTAACATTCACCCACATAACTACTATATAACCCTAAATATTACACCTCTCTTCAGACCATCCTGCACACATACACTCCAACATGAAATATTCGCTCCTAAGCATGTCAAAGCCCAACAAATGCGCAGGACAAAGCCTTTATTCTTTCACCATTGCCAAAACTTGGAATGCACGGCCCTCTTCCATTACTCAAATAGAATCCTTAAAAGCATTCAAAATGCACTAAAGTCCCATTACATCAATAATCAAATGTGTTCTTGCAACTACTAGTCTAAACCACCATAGATAGTTTACTGTCACTAGTCACTGCCAAACAGTGTCCCATAGTTGCCACCCACCTATGTTATTGTCCTTATGTTTTAGTTTTGCTTTTAGCTCCAGATTTTATCTTCCACAGGCTCTTCTGGACTGCTCTAGCAGCTTTATAGATAATTGTATTTACTAATAAGTAGCCATAAAAAAAATGTTGTTGTCAATTCACTCCTTTTAAATGCTTCTCATATGTATATTGTAACTACCTTTATACTCTAAATACTTTCTGACATGATGCCATACTGTACTATTTCTTTGTAACTGTAACTGATGTTCCTTTTACACTCTGTATATACTTTCTCATATAATGTGATGCCATTTTTTTTTGTTATTATTCTTGGAGATTATCTTCCCGGGCCACCACTGAAAATGGGTCTCTGATCCAGTGCCCTTTCCCGATTACCAAATGTCAATAAATAAATCAATCAATAAAATCTGTTACATCTGAAAAAAAATCTTTCTCATTAAATAAGCATATTAATATAACGTTAAAGTACTCTAAGCATTTTTTTTTTATTTTATAATGAAATCCTAGAATCACAGTATGTTTTATTTTACCTAATCTGATCTGTTAAATAGCTGGTTTAAATTACTATTAGAAGCAATTATTTTAATTGTGCTCATGACTTGGCTTATAAATGTAATTGAGTGTGGTATATGCAAGCTTTTAGATGAAGATGTGCCAAAAGTGGAAGAATATTTCCTTTTATATTCCTGATATGAAGCAGCTGGCATTACATTACATAAGTTGGACCTATAGACAGAAATCAGAAAATGTATCCCAGGACTGCTCCCTTTACTACTAACAAACAGAGGCAGCTGCTAAATACTTTAACTCATGCATAAGCCCCCCTCAAATTATCTGTTGTATGATGCCAGTTATTTTCAATAGGGATAATATATATAACTATTGACCAGGGGATGGATAAGGTCCAAGTGGAACAGGTTAAGACAAGCATTAAAAGGAAAATTGGCTGGGCTTAAGATGTCCCAGAAGGGTAGCTAACCTAGTTCTTACCTGTGAATCTATGATATAAAATATATTTGATTAACTTAAAATGCCAGCATAAAAGACAATTATTCCTGTCACCGAGATGATACAGTTAGCCCCCTATGCAGCATAAGCAGCCACAACAATACTACGTTCCTATTAATCTAATTATAGTTAAAAACTATTACTTCTTTAGGGATGTTCCAAAGCTACACAACTCTTTCCTTCCTTTAAAATATCTGCATGTAATTTGCAATACATACCTTCTTTTGCCTTCCTCTCCTTTCTTCTTTTCAAGTTGCAGTCTCAGTTTCTCTGTGTAACACTTTTTGCACCCAAATAATATTTAAATTACGTCCTTCTGCTCACAGTAATCCATCTACCATCTTTGACATTTATCTTATATGATTACCTTTTGTGATTGCTTGGGTCACAATAGTGGTGGTGTGAAGTATTGATTAGAGGGGGTGGAACTGATAGCAGAAAAGGATATCTGATGTTGTTAATCAAACTCAGACTGGACCACCAGGAGAATAAGAGAAAGGGAAGTCACAACAGCAAACAGAATGCTGGGACATATCTTCTAGGGGAACAAAATCTTGAGAATCAAAGAGTTATTGCTTCTATTATATTAAGCTGTAGCTCCTTGCTGTGAGAAAATACAAGAGGAACATCATATGGGCACACAATATTATGTCTGGGAAATGTGAGAGGTGCATTTTAAACAGGAAGGACAAAGAGTAAAGGGGGGGGGTTGTAAGCATCAGAGTGTTGAGACCCCATCTCTTGAATGTCTACAATTGATGAACCCATGAAATGGGCCACTCTAGTGGCTTTCTGTCCCGCGTTTTATGTAGGTAAAACAATGATGATGTTAAAAGAATGTATTTTTGAACATGTTTATGAAATTAAAAAAAATCTATATTGACCAATGCACTCCAATGCCTAGGTTCAAAAAGATTCTTGTTTTTTATTATTGATAGGGTTTATATTTTAGAAAGGGGAGGAAACAGTGAGCTATTGTTGGAACAGAAAGAGTTAAAGTGACAAATATGCCTTAATGCCACAACAAAACCTGGACTAAATGACATGGTATCATTAAACAGTATTCTTAAGTATAGGGCTAAGATATTGAAATAATGTTATTATCATATATTTATTTTTATGCAAAAATGTATTCTTATGGTATTGATGTACATTATAGTGATTTTTAGATGCATGTAGCTTTAAGATATTTAATTAATGAATGTTTTTGATTGGTGCTGTTTGATAATTGTTCACTATTTAATGAAAGGTGTTTTGTGGTTATTTTTCCTCTGATGATGTCTCTGCATAGAAGACGAAAGCAGTTAGAGCAATATCATTAAATCATACAATATCATTAAATCATACAATGTCATTAAATCATACAATATCATTAAATCATAGAATATCATTAAATCATAGCTTTATACCCCAAGCCTGCTATTCTTGGAGTGGATTTGGTTCTACAGTTCAGTTTTCAGTTTTTTTGGCTTGGTCGATATTCTAAAGTTTTCATCTTCAATTTTCCTGTGGTACATTGGAGGAGTATGGTAGTTTTTTAGTTCTGTTTCTATAAATGAAGTTTGCACCACTTGCAAGGTTATAGGTAAACTTAGATCATCAATCCAAAATAGCTGTATATGCACTAAATATATGCCTCAATAAATATAACTTCACAAACACACACACACACACACACACACACACACACACACACACACACACACACAAGTTTGTGTACATATATGAGTGTGTATACAAATCTTATATACAAATCCTGGAGCATAAACATACTTTCCTCAGTTCATTGTAAATATACATTATTGCAAATATTCTGTTAATGATTAGCTTGACTTACATTAGTTTACAGGTTTGATTTCCAGTAATAAATCTTAGTAGACCAAGAAACACAATTTAAGTTTTATTTCTTTCCTAGATTTCAGCTATTTCACCTTATATTTTCCATTACATAAACACTGAAAGTTAAACAACTATTTTTTTTAATTATCTAAATTTTGCATGAATAGGTACTATGCTTAGCAGCCAGTATTTTGCTGAATTATTTAGATACTTAAATCTAATAATGTGAAGGCAGTCTTCAAAGTTTACTATATATTTGTAGCTTTTTTTTTTTTGCAGTCACACTATTTGTGAACTAAATTGCAACATACACCAGAATTTGTGTAGAAGGCAATGTGTTTCTGTAATAATACCTGTAGAATTTGTATAGTCCCATATGCTTTAAACAATAATTTTAACTACACATCATATCAGGATGAATGAATTTTAATGGATTGTTTTAGTTTATGGCTTTTGTTGAGTTAATATTTTAAATTATTTTTGTGTACAAATGCTATTACTTTTCCCATATTCCTTTGAGCACTGCATCAGATATTTTCTTAGATCTTCGATCATTACCCCATCTTTCCTCAGCATTTTCTAAGTCTGAGATATTTTACTTCATCTGAGAAACATGAATTATACTTAATAGGAAAGAATTTTTAATGTTACCATTATTTGAATTTCAGAATTTGGTATTGCACTTATTAACTGTAATGTTAGCAGAATTTCTTGTGTTGGGATTTAAAGTTCTTTTGTATTTCAGCAGAGGATTTTAAGGTGGTAGGACTTGTGACCTGTATATTGTCAAAAATATGTTCCTTACCATCATTTTTTTAAAGTATTATTTTTTAATCAGCTAATATATGTGGATGTTGCCAAAGATAGTTTTAACACCTATAGAAAATATAGGTTTAAATGTTTTTAACCATATTATTATAGAGTAAAGGAACTTTTATGCTCTACCTTTTGGACCAAACACTTGACAATCCTTGAGTGAAATTAAAAGTACTAAACAAAGAAGGTGACTTAATCATATTTGATTTTATTTTTTGTCTGTTCATTAAATTTAGTTGCCCCCCCCAACTTGCATGTGATTATTTCTTAATGTTCCTTTTTTGTTATCAACAAGTTATTTGAACTGTGATATTGTATGTGAACCACCTTTATATATCATATGTTTTACAGAATTGTATTTTTTGTAATTTGCCTAACCATTTATGATATGGAACACTTGGAACACGCATATGTCTTTGTAAATATGTGATCCTAGGTAAAATCATCATATTGAAGTATTTTATTCATTCCCAGATGTGATGGTTTAAGGCATTTAAAAAGCATGAACACATATGCAGTTCTTTGCATAATCTTTAAGTGTTTAAATATGTTAACTTACACAGGAATCTGAAACTAATATTCCATGTTACCTTTTGTAAATATACCGAGTTGCCCATTTTTCATAATGTAGGTTTTCTTCATGAGTAAAATTTTAGTTTTAGTCAAGCTATCTTTGCGCTCAGACTTCTCAAAAAAAAAATCATTTAATATAGAATGAGTATGTTTTATTACAGATAGTTGTACAAATGAAGAGGTGTTTGCAAATACTTTACTTTTAATATTATCTTGCTCATAGCTCATATTCTAATATAGGGTGGCTTCTAATCTCTTTTCTTTGACAGCCAGTTGGGAGGGTGGCCTAATGCCAACCATGTGCCTTACAAACACAAGGTGCAGGGTTTGAGTCTCACAAGGGATAATTGGCTAGGCTTAAAGTGGCTCACAAGAGCAGTTAGCTTAGTACTAACCTATGAGCCATTCATTTATTGATTGACATTGAGAGCAGGCGACTTTGCAGAGGACTTCTTTTAGAAGAAAGTGATGACATTATATTGCTAGTCTAGATGGAATAACTGGGTTTAATCTATATCCTTTATGCTTCTAATAAAGTCTCAAGGAAGTCCACTGGCTTTCATTAAAGGCTAAATGTAGCACAAAAGTACCGTATAAAATGCCTTTTCAAACTCAGTGCCACTACCAGCAAAGACAGATGGGCTGTAAGAGTTATTAAACAATGCCCTAACATTTTTATTCATTTTATTTATTTATTTATTTCATTTGGCATTTGTTTAGTTGGAAAGTCCAACTGGTCACGAATCCCGTTTTCAGCAGTTGCTTAGGGAGAAAAGCTCCGACATACATAGTTCAATTAATAAACTACATAACATTATCACATGAAGTGCAGTGATAAATATTAGAATTGGCATACAGGATAAATAAAGTCAGATCAGAAAGTGAATATTAAACAACGATCATTCAATACTGAACACCTAGTAAAGTGCACTCAGTAGTGATAACCAATGGTAAACATGTTAAGCATTTTAAATATGGGCAAAAGACAGAGAAAGACAAGAGATCTTAGCAGCTGGGGAGGTTAGAAAATGGAGTTAAAATAGAAAGTAGTAACTGGTGCTTCAGCTAACAGGTGAAGGGAGGAAAGGAGTAAGGGACAAGAAAAACAAGTGAAAGACAAGGAAGAAGGGAGAAGAAAGGATGAGGGAGGAGAGAAGGGAAGAGAAAGAAAGAGTAATGGGTAGTGTCACCCTGGTGTAAGACATGTACAGAGCCAGGAGTTAAGGAGAAATCTCTTTCGAGATTGTTTAAATATTTAACTACATGGCATCGCTGGAGTAGGACATGTACAGAGCCAGGAGTTAAGGAGAAATCTCTTTCGAGATTGTTTAAATATTTAACTACATGGCATCGCTGCAGTAGGACATGTACAGAGCCAGGAGTTAAGGAGAAATCTCTTTCGAGATTGTTTAAATATTTAACTACATGGCATCGCTGGAGTAGGACATGTACAGAGCCAGGAGTTAAGGAGAAATCTCTTTCGAGATTGTTTAAATATTTAACTACATGGCATCGCTGGAGTAGGACATGTACAGAGCCAGGAGTTAAGGAGAAATCTCTTTCGAGATTGTTTAAATATTTAACTACATGGCATCGCTGGAGTAGGACATGTACAGAGCCAGGAGTTAAGGAGAAATCTCTTTCGAGATTGTTTAAATATTTAACTACATGGCATCGCTGGAGTAGGACATGTACAGAGCCAGGAGTTAAGGAGAAATCTCTTCGAGATTGTTTAAATATTTAACTACATGGCATCGCTGGAGTAGGACATGTACAGAGCCAGGAGTTAAGGAGAAATCTCTTTCGAGATTGTTTAAATATTTAACTACATGGCATCGCTGGAGTAGGACATGTACAGAGCCAGGAGTTAAGGAGAAATCTCTTTCGAGATTGTTTAAATATTTAACTACATGGCATCGCTGGAGTAGGACATGTACAGAGCCAGGAGTTAAGGAGAAATCTCTTTCGAGATTGTTTAAATATTTAACTACATGGCATCGCTGGAGTAGGACATGTACAGAGCCAGGAGTTAAGGAGAAATCTCTTTCGAGATTGTTTAAATATTTAACTACATGGCATCGCTGGAGTAGGACATGTACAGAGCCAGGAGTTAAGGAGAAATCTCTTTCGAGATTGTTTAAATATTTAACTACATGGCATCGCTGGAGTAGGACATGTACAGAGCCAGGAGTTAAGGAGAAATCTCTTTCGAGATTGTTTAAATATTTAACTACATGGCATCGCTGGAGTAGGACATGTACAGAGCCAGGAGTTAAGGAGAAATCTCTTTCGAGATTGTTTAAATATTTAACTACATGGCATCGCTGGAGTAGGACATGTACAGAGCCAGGAGTTAAGGAGAAATCTCTTTCGAGATTGTTTAAATATTTAACTACATGGCATCGCTGGAGTAGGACATGTACAGAGCCAGGAGTTAAGGAGAAATCTCTTTCGAGATTGTTTAAATATTTAACTACATGGCATCGCTGGAGTAGGACATGTACAGAGCCAGGAGTTAAGGAGAAATCTCTTTCGAGATTGTTTAAATATTTAACTACATGGCATCGCTGGAGTAGGACATGTACAGAGCCAGGAGTTAAGGAGAAATCTCTTTCGAGATTGTTTAAATATTTAACTACATGGCATCGCTGGAGTAGGACATGTACAGAGCCAGGAGTTAAGGAGAAATCTCTTTCGAGATTGTTTAAATATTTAACTACATGGCATCGCTGGAGTAGGACATGTACAGAGCCAGGAGTTAAGGAGAAATCTCTTTCGAGATTGTTTAAATATTTAACTACATGGCATCGCTGGAGTAGGACATGTACAGAGCCAGGAGTTAAGGAGAAATCTCTTTCGAGATTGTTTAAATATTTAACTACATGGCATCGCTGGAGTAGGACATGTACAGAGCCAGGAGTTAAGGAGAAATCTCTTTCGAGATTGTTTAAATATTTAACTACATGGCATCGCTGGAGTAGGACATGTACAGAGCCAGGAGTTAAGGAGAAATCTCTTTCGAGATTGTTTAAATATTTAACTACATGGCATCGCTGGAGTAGGACATGTACAGAGCCAGGAGTTAAGGAGAAATCTCTTTCGAGATTGTTTAAATATTTAACTACATGGCATCGCTGGAGTAGGACATGTACAGAGCCAGGAGTTAAGGAGAAATCTCTTTCGAGATTGTTTAAATATTTAACTACATGGCATCGCTGGAGTAGGACATGTACAGAGCCAGGAGTTAAGGAGAAATCTCTTTCGAGATTGTTTAAATATTTAACTACATGGCATCGCTGGAGTAGGACATGTACAGAGCCAGGAGTTAAGGAGAAATCTCTTTCGAGATTGTTTAAATATTTAACTACATGGCATCGCTGGAGTAGGACATGTACAGAGCCAGGAGTTAAGGAGAAATCTCTTTCGAGATTGTTTAAATATTTAACTACATGGCATCGCTGGAGTAGGACATGTACAGAGCCAGGAGTTAAGGAGAAATCTCTTTCGAGATTGTTTAAATATTTAACTACATGGCATCGCTGGAGTAGGACATGTACAGAGCCAGGAGTTAAGGAGAAATCTCTTTCGAGATTGTTTAAATATTTAACTACATGGCATCGCTGGAGTAGGACATGTACAGAGCCAGGAGTTAAGGAGAAATCTCTTTCGAGATTGTTTAAATATTTAACTACATGGCATCGCTGGAGTAGGACATGTACAGAGCCAGGAGTTAAGGAGAAATCTCTTTCGAGATTGTTTAAATATTTAACTACATGGCATCGCTGGAGTAGGACATGTACAGAGCCAGGAGTTAAGGAGAAATCTCTTCGAGATTGTTTAAATATTTAACTACATGGCATCGCTGGAGTAGGACATGTACAGAGCCAGGAGTTAAGGAGAAATCTCTTTCGAGATTGTTTAAATATTTAACTACATGGCATCGCTGGAGTAGGACATGTACAGAGCCAGGAGTTAAGGAGAAATCTCTTTCGAGATTGTTTAAATATTTAACTACATGGCATCGCTGGAGTAGGACATGTACAGAGCCAGGAGTTAAGGAGAAATCTCTTTCGAGATTGTTTAAATATTTAACTACATGGCATCGCTGGAGTAGGACATGTACAGAGCCAGGAGTTAAGGAGAAATCTCTTTCGAGATTGTTTAAATATTTAACTACATGGCATCGCTGGAGTAGGACATGTACAGAGCCAGGAGTTAAGGAGAAATCTCTTTCGAGATTGTTTAAATATTTAACTACATGGCATCGCTGGAGTAGGACATGTACAGAGCCAGGAGTTAAGGAGAAATCTCTTTCGAGATTGTTTAAATATTTAACTACATGGCATCGCTGGAGTAGGACATGTACAGAGCCAGGAGTTAAGGAGAAATCTCTTTCGAGATTGTTTAAATATTTAACTACATGGCATCGCTGGAGTAGGACATGTACAGAGCCAGGAGTTAAGGAGAAATCTCTTTCGAGATTGTTTAAATATTTAACTACATGGCATCGCTGGAGTAGGACATGTACAGAGCCAGGAGTTAAGGAGAAATCTCTTTCGAGATTGTTTAAATATTTAACTACATGGCATCGCTGGAGTAGGACATGTACAGAGCCAGGAGTTAAGGAGAAATCTCTTCGAGATTGTTTAAATATTTAACTACATGGCATCGCTGGAGTAGGACATGTACAGAGCCAGGAGTTAAGGAGAAATCTCTTTCGAGATTGTTTAAATATTTAACTACATGGCATCGCTGGAGTAGGACATGTACAGAGCCAGGAGTTAAGGAGAAATCTCTTTCGAGATTGTTTAAATATTTAACTACATGGCATCGCTGGAGTAGGACATGTACAGAGCCAGGAGTTAAGGAGAAATCTCTTCGAGATTGTTTAAATATTTAACTACATGGCATCGCTGGAGTAGGACATGTACAGAGCCAGGAGTTAAGGAGAAATCTCTTTCGAGATTGTTTAAATATTTAACTACATGGCATCGCTGGAGTAGGACATGTACAGAGCCAGGAGTTAAGGAGAAATCTCTTTCGAGATTGTTTAAATATTTAACTACATGGCATCGCTGGAGTAGGACATGTACAGAGCCAGGAGTTAAGGAGAAATCTCTTTCGAGATTGTTTAAATATTTAACTACATGGCATCGCTGGAGTAGGACATGTACAGAGCCAGGAGTTAAGGAGAAATCTCTTTCGAGATTGTTTAAATATTTAACTACATGGCATCGCTGGAGTAGGACATGTACAGAGCCAGGAGTTAAGGAGAAATCTCTTTCGAGATTGTTTAAATATTTAACTACATGGCATCGCTGGAGTAGGACATGTACAGAGCCAGGAGTTAAGGAGAAATCTCTTTCGAGATTGTTTAAATATTTAACTACATGGCATCGCTGGAGTAGGACATGTACAGAGCCAGGAGTTAAGGAGAAATCTCTTTCGAGATTGTTTAAATATTTAACTACATGGCATCGCTGGAGTAGGACATGTACAGAGCCAGGAGTTAAGGAGAAATCTCTTTCGAGATTGTTTAAATATTTAACTACATGGCATCGCTGGAGTAGGACATGTACAGAGCCAGGAGTTAAGGAGAAATCTCTTTCGAGATTGTTTAAATATTTAACTACATGGCATCGCTGGAGTAGGACATGTACAGAGCCAGGAGTTAAGGAGAAATCTCTTCGAGATTGTTTAAATATTTAACTACATGGCATCGCTGGAGTAGGACATGTACAGAGCCAGGAGTTAAGGAGAAATCTCTTTCGAGATTGTTTAAATATTTAACTACATGGCATCGCTGGAGTAGGACATGTACAGAGCCAGGAGTTAAGGAGAAATCTCTTCGAGATTGTTTAAATATTTAACTACATGGCATCGCTGGAGTAGGACATGTACAGAGCCAGGAGTTAAGGAGAAATCTCTTTCGAGATTGTTTAAATATTTAACTACATGGCATCGCTGGAGTAGGACATGTACAGAGCCAGGAGTTAAGGAGAAATCTCTTTCGAGATTGTTTAAATATTTAACTACATGGCATCGCTGGAGTAGGACATGTACAGAGCCAGGAGTTAAGGAGAAATCTCTTCGAGATTGTTTAAATATTTAACTACATGGCATCGCTGGAGTAGGACATGTACAGAGCCAGGAGTTAAGGAGAAATCTCTTTCGAGATTGTTTAAATATTTAACTACATGGCATCGCTGGAGTAGGACATGTACAGAGCCAGGAGTTAAGGAGAAATCTCTTTCGAGATTGTTTAAATATTTAACTACATGGCATCGCTGGAGTAGGACATGTACAGAGCCAGGAGTTAAGGAGAAATCTCTTTCGAGATTGTTTAAATATTTAACTACATGGCATCGCTGGAGTAGGACATGTACAGAGCCAGGAGTTAAGGAGAAATCTCTTTCGAGATTGTTTAAATATTTAACTACATGGCATCGCTGGAGTAGGACATGTACAGAGCCAGGAGTTAAGGAGAAATCTCTTTCGAGATTGTTTAAATATTTAACTACATGGCATCGCTGGAGTAGGACATGTACAGAGCCAGGAGTTAAGGAGAAATCTCTTCGAGATTGTTTAAATATTTAACTACATGGCATCGCTGGAGTAGGACATGTACAGAGCCAGGAGTTAAGGAGAAATCTCTTTCGAGATTGTTTAAATATTTAACTACATGGCATCGCTGGAGTAGGACATGTACAGAGCCAGGAGTTAAGGAGAAATCTCTTCGAGATTGTTTAAATATTTAACTACATGGCATCGCTGGAGTAGGACATGTACAGAGCCAGGAGTTAAGGAGAAATCTCTTTCGAGATTGTTTAAATATTTAACTACATGGCATCGCTGGAGTAGGACATGTACAGAGCCAGGAGTTAAGGAGAAATCTCTTTCGAGATTGTTTAAATATTTAACTACATGGCATCGCTGGAGTAGGACATGTACAGAGCCAGGAGTTAAGGAGAAATCTCTTCGAGATTGTTTAAATATTTAACTACATGGCATCGCTGGAGTAGGACATGTACAGAGCCAGGAGTTAAGGAGAAATCTCTTCGAGATTGTTTAAATATTTAACTACATGGCATCGCTGGAGTAGGACATGTACAGAGCCAGGAGTTAAGGAGAAATCTCTTCGAGATTGTTTAAATATTTAACTACATGGCATCGCTGGAGTAGGACATGTACAGAGCCAGGAGTTAAGGAGAAATCTCTTCGAGATTGTTTAAATATTTAACTACATGGCATCGCTGGAGTAGGACATGTACAGAGCCAGGAGTTAAGGAGAAATCTCTTTCGAGATTGTTTAAATATTTAACTACATGGCATCGCTGGAGTAGGACATGTACAGAGCCAGGAGTTAAGGAGAAATCTCTTCGAGATTGTTTAAATATTTAACTACATGGCATCGCTGGAGTAGGACATGTACAGAGCCAGGAGTTAAGGAGAAATCTCTTTCGAGATTGTTTAAATATTTAACTACATGGCATCGCTGGAGTAGGACATGTACAGAGCCAGGAGTTAAGGAGAAATCTCTTTCGAGATTGTTTAAATATTTAACTACATGGCATCGCTGGAGTAGGACATGTACAGAGCCAGGAGTTAAGGAGAAATCTCTTCGAGATTGTTTAAATATTTAACTACATGGCATCGCTGGAGTAGGACATGTACAGAGCCAGGAGTTAAGGAGAAATCTCTTGAGATTGTTTAAATATTTAACTACATGGCATCGCTGGAGTAGGACATGTACAGAGCCAGGAGTTAAGGAGAAATCTCTTCGAGATTGTTTAAATATTTAACTACATGGCATCGCTGGAGTAGGACATGTACAGAGCCAGGAGTTAAGGAGAAATCTCTTTCGAGATTGTTTAAATATTTAACTACATGGCATCGCTGGAGTAGGACATGTACAGAGCCAGGAGTTAAGGAGAAATCTCTTTCGAGATTGTTTAAATATTTAACTACATGGCATCGCTGGAGTAGGACATGTACAGAGCCAGGAGTTAAGGAGAAATCTCTTTCGAGATTGTTTAAATATTTAACTACATGGCATCGCTGGAGTAGGACATGTACAGAGCCAGGAGTTAAGGAGAAATCTCTTTCGAGATTGTTTAAATATTTAACTACATGGCATCGCTGGAGTAGGACATGTACAGAGCCAGGAGTTAAGGAGAAATCTCTTTCGAGATTGTTTAAATATTTAACTACATGGCATCGCTGGAGTAGGACATGTACAGAGCCAGGAGTTAAGGAGAAATCTCTTTCGAGATTGTTTAAATATTTAACTACATGGCATCGCTGGAGTAGGACATGTACAGAGCCAGGAGTTAAGGAGAAATCTCTTTCGAGATTGTTTAAATATTTAACTACATGGCATCGCTGGAGTAGGACATGTACAGAGCCAGGAGTTAAGGAGAAATCTCTCTTTCGAGATTGTTTAAATATTTAACTACATGGCATCGCTGGAGTAGGACATGTACAGAGCCAGGAGTTAAGGAGAAATCTCTTTCGAGATTGTTTAAATATTTAACTACATGGCATCGCTGGAGTAGGACATGTACAGAGCCAGGAGTTAAGGAGAAATCTCTTTCGAGATTGTTTAAATATTTAACTACATGGCATCGCTGGAGTAGGACATGTACAGAGCCAGGAGTTAAGGAGAAATCTCTTTCGAGATTGTTTAAATATTTAACTACATGGCATCGCTGGAGTAGGACATGTACAGAGCCAGGAGTTAAGGAGAAATCTCTTTCGAGATTGTTTAAATATTTAACTACATGGCATCGCTGGAGTAGGACATGTACAGAGCCAGGAGTTAAGGAGAAATCTCTTTCGAGATTGTTTAAATATTTAACTACATGGCATCGCTGGAGTAGGACATGTACAGAGCCAGGAGTTAAGGAGAAATCTCTTTCGAGATTGTTTAAATATTTAACTACATGGCATCGCTGGAGTAGGACATGTACAGAGCCAGGAGTTAAGGAGAAATCTCTTTCGAGATTGTTTAAATATTTAACTACATGGCATCGCTGGAGTAGGACATGTACAGAGCCAGGAGTTAAGGAGAAATCTCTTCGAGATTGTTTAAATATTTAACTACATGGCATCGCTGGAGTAGGACATGTACAGAGCCAGGAGTTAAGGAGAAATCTCTTTCGAGATTGTTTAAATATTTAACTACATGGCATCGCTGGAGTAGGACATGTACAGAGCCAGGAGTTAAGGAGAAATCTCTTTCGAGATTGTTTAAATATTTAACTACATGGCATCGCTGGAGTAGGACATGTACAGAGCCAGGAGTTAAGGAGAAATCTCTTTCGAGATTGTTTAAATATTTAACTACATGGCATCGCTGGAGTAGGACATGTACAGAGCCAGGAGTTAAGGAGAAATCTCTTTCGAGATTGTTTAAATATTTAACTACATGGCATCGCTGGAGTAGGACATGTACAGAGCCAGGAGTTAAGGAGAAATCTCTTTCGAGATTGTTTAAATATTTAACTACATGGCATCGCTGGAGTAGGACATGTACAGAGCCAGGAGTTAAGGAGAAATCTCTTTCGAGATTGTTTAAATATTTAACTACATGGCATCGCTGGAGTAGGACATGTACAGAGCCAGGAGTTAAGGAGAAATCTCTTTCGAGATTGTTTAAATATTTAACTACATGGCATCGCTGGAGTAGGACATGTACAGAGCCAGGAGTTAAGGAGAAATCTCTTTCGAGATTGTTTAAATATTTAACTACATGGCATCGCTGGAGTAGGACATGTACAGAGCCAGGAGTTAAGGAGAAATCTCTTTTGAGATTGTTTAAATATTTAACTACATGGCATCGCTGGAGTAGGACATGTACAGAGCCAGGAGTTAAGGAGAAATCTCTTTAGAGATTGTTTAAATATTTAACTACATGGCATCGCTGGAGTAGGACATGTACAGAGCCAGGAGTTAAGGAGAAATCTCTTTCGAGATTGTTTAAATATTTAACTACATGGCATCGCTGGAGTAGGACATGTACAGAGCCAGGAGTTAAGGAGAAATCTCTTTAGAGATTGTTTAAATATTTATCTACATGGCATCGCTGGAGTAGGACATGTACAGAGCCAGGAGTTAAGGAGAAATCTCTTTAGAGATTGTTTAAATATTTAACTACATGGCATCGCTGGAGTAGGACATGTACAGAGCCAGGAGTTAAGGAGAAATCTCTTTCGAGATTGTTTAAATATTTAACTACATGGCATCGCTGGAGTAGGACATGTACAGAGCCAGGAGTTAAGGAGAAATCTCTTCAAGATTGTTTAAATATTTAACTACATGGCATCGCTGGAGTAGGACATGTACAGAGCCAGGAGTTAAGGAGAAATCTCTTTCGAGATTGTTTAAATATTTAACTACATGGCATCGCTGGAGTAGGACATGTACAAAGCCAGGAGTTAAGGAGAAATCTCTTTCGAGATTGTTTAAATATTTAACTACATGGCATCGCTGGAGTAGGACATGTACAGAGCCAGGAGTTAAGGAGAAATCTCTTTCGAGATTGTTTAAATATTTAACTACATGGCATCGCTGGAGTAGGACATGTACAGAGCCAGGAGTTAAGGAGAAATCTCTTTCGAGATTGTTTAAATATTTAACTACATGGCATCGCTGGAGTAGGACACGTACAGAGCCAGGAGTTAAGGAGAAATCTCTTTCGAGATTGTTTAAATATTTAACTACATGGCATCGCTGGAGTAGGACACGTACAGAGCCAGGAGTTAAGGAGAAATCTCTTTCGAGATTGTTTAAATATTTAACTACATGGCATCGCTGGAGGAGGACATGTACAGAGCCAGGAGTTAAGGAGAAATCTCTTTTGAGATTGTTTAAATATTTAACTACATGGCATCGCTGGAGTAGGACATGTACAGAGCCAGGAGTTAAGGAGAAATATCTTTAGAGGATGTTTAAATATTTAACTACATGGCATCGCTGGAGTAGGACATGTACAGAGCCAGGAGTTAAGGAGAAATCTCTTTCGAGATTGTTTAAATATTTAACTACATGGCATCGCTGGAGTAGGACATGTACAGAGCCAGGAGTTAAGGAGAAATCTCTTTCGAGATTGTTTCAATATTTAACTACATGGCATCGCTTGAGTAGGACATGTACAGAGCCAGGAGTTAAGGAGAAATCTCTTTCGAGATTGTTTAAATATTTAACCACATGGCATCGCTCTAATATCTGTAGGAATTCTGCTCCAGACCTTGGCTACTGAGTAGGAATATAGACAGTGACCGATATATTTTTTCGGTTTATGGACTTCAAGGAGGTATTTCTCAGATGTGCAAAGAGGGTGATTAGGGAGGTAATGTTTAAGAATGGTGCTGATTACTGGACAGGTTGATGATTTGTATACCATTTTATGAGCAAGAAGGAGTTGGGTGAACTTGGGGTAGTGAGATAACTCAAGCCAGTTTAAATATCTGAGGGCCGAGCAGTGGTGGGAGTTGTATGACTAACTGACTGCAAATCTAGCTAATTTGTTTTTGCAAATATCAAGCTGTGATCTAAGGGAGATCTGAATGTTGGTGAAAATGGGTTAAGCATGAAGTAGTGAAGGAAGGAGTTATGTATTGACAAGAGTAACTCTTGAGGAGTTGGTAAGGAATCTTTCTGATCTATAGAGCATGTTGAGTTTTTTGGTGTGTTGTTTTTATGCATTTTTGAATATGAAGATCACATTTCAGTTGATAACTGTGAAGGACTATTAGATGAGCAAATGACAGTGGAGTAATCTGCATACTGTATAAGTGTAACTTGCTGGAAGGATGTATGTAGATCATTTATACATATGTTAGAAAGGAGAGGGCCAAGTATGGAGCCTTGCGGGACACCTCTATTAATTGGGAGAAAAGATAAGTAGAGAGCCATTTAACTGACTGTAGCCAGTTAGATAGGTAGCTAGACAACCATGTGACTGCTGTACTGGAAACAGCTATTTAACAGTTTGTAGCCGGTTAGGTAGGTAGCTAGTGAACCAAGTGACTGTTGTACTGGAAACATCCATTTAACAGATTGTAGCCAGTTATGTAGGTAGCTAGAGAACCACGTGACTATTGTACTGGAAACAGCCATTTAAAAGATTGTAGCCAGTTAGATAGGTAGCTAGAGAACCAAGTGACTGTTGTACTGGAAACAGCCATTCAACAGACTGTAGCCAGTTAGGTTGGTAGCTACAGAACCAAGTGACTGTTGTACTGGAAAAGCCTTAAGCAGACATTTTTGAGAGTAGTTTGGTATGTGAGACTTTATTTTACAGCACATGATCTATACTTGACTTCTTCTTTAAACAAAAATCATTTTTATTAATAATTTTTGAGTTAATGCTTTCAGTTTATTAGTTATTAAGCTTTTACGAAATAGTTCATGGTGAATCAATGTAAAACATCAATCTGAAATTTGCAGGAGTCTCTTGTAAATTACTGTGCTTAGGCGATGCTGTAATAAATTAATAAGAGGCAAGTAGTGGTGTTTATCCCATGGTGTAAATGTTCTGATACCCCAAAGTGTAAATGCCCTGATATACCAAGGTATAAATGTCCTATTATTCAGAGGTGTAAATGTCCTGATATCCCAAGGTGTAAATGTCATATTATCCAGAGGTGGAAATCTAGCTACTTTGTTTTTGCAAATATCAAGTTTTGATCTAAGAGAGATCTAAATGTTGGTGAAAATGGGTTAAGCATGAAGTAGTGAAGGAAGGAGGTATGTATTGGCAAGAGTAACTCTTGAGGAGTTGGTAAGGAATCTTTCTGATCTATAGAGCATGCTGAGTTTTTGGTGTGTTGTTTTTATGCATTTTTGAATATGAATATCAAATTTCAGTTGACCATCTATTATGACACCAAGTAACTGTGGAGGTACAGCTTCAATTTCAGAATTGTTGAAACAGGATATTTTGAAGGTGTATTTTTGTGTGTTTGAGATTTGGGGTGAATAAGAGCAGCTTTGTTTTATTTGGATTTAGGAAAAGGTGATTGTCACTGAGCCAGTTTTCAATACAGTTAAAGCCTGCTAAATGATAGATTGTAACTGGGAAGGACTATTAGATGAGCAAATGACAATGGAGTCATCTGCATACTGTATAAGTGTAGCTTGTTGGAAGGATGTATGTACATCATTTATACATATGTTAAAAAGGAGAGGGCCAAGTATGGAGCCTTGAGGGACACCTGTATTAATTGGAAGAAAAGATAAGTAGAGAGCCATTTAACTGACTGTAGCTAGTTAGATAGGTAGCTAGACAACCATGTGACTACTGTACTGGAAACAGCCATTTCATAGATTGTAGCCTGTTAGGTAGGTAGTTAGAGAACCAAGTGACTGTTGTACTGGAAACAGCCATTTAACACATTGTAGCCGGTTAGGTAGGTAGCTAGAGAACCAAGTGACTGTTGTACTGGAAAAGCCTTAAGCAGACATTTTTGAGAGTAGTTTGGTATGTGAGACTTTCTTTTACAGGACATGATCTATACTTGACCTCTTCTTTAAACAAAAATCATTTTTATTAATAATTTTGTAGTTAATGCTTTCACTTTATTAGTTTTTAAGCTTTTACCAAATAGTTAAAGTGAATCAATGTAAAACATCAATATGAAATTTGCAGGACTCTCTTGTAAATGACTGTGCTTAGGCAATGCTGTAATAAATTAATAAGAGACAAGTAGTGGCATTTATCCCATGGTGTAAATATTTTAATACCCCAAAGTGTAAATGCCCTGATATCCCAAGGTATAAATGTCCTGATATCCCAAGGTATAAATGTCCTGATATCCCAAGGCATAAATGTCCTGATATCCCAAGGTATAAATGTTGTGATATCACAGAGTGAAAATGTCCTGAAAAAAACAGTTGATTCAATAGATATCAACACTGCTGCAACAATATCTATGTCTCTTTCATTAAGATAATTAACTAATAATTAAGATATCAAGCCAAGAGGTTCGTATACATGACTGAACTCTAAAGGGTTTTGGATTCTACATATAATTAAACAGCTAGTTAATGAAGTAGCATCAGAATTTGGTAAATTAGTACACTTTATATATTAAGAATATTGTTTTGTGTTTTTTATATATATATGCAAAATGTCACACAGGAAGCCTTTTCCTCTGTTGAAACTTGGTTATCCGATGCCCAATTAATTCTCAACCCAAACAAAACTAAACTACTCATCTTCCAACCCACCAAACATACTCAAAACAACTCTCACTTTAACATCACAGCAAAAGACACCACTATATACCCAACTGAACACACCAAATTGGTAGGAGTGGAAATAGACAATAAACTAAAATTTGACATTCACATATCCATGACCATAAAAAAAGTCCACAAAAAACTAGGAGCGTTATACAGAAATAAGCAACTTCTCACCAAAGTAGCAAAGATTTCAATAGCAAATTCCCACCTTATCTCCACCCTACTTTATGCCTATCCAATATATACCATCCTAAGGCAATGCAATCTAAACAAGCTAGAGACCTGCTACAACAAAATTGCCAAATTCGCCACAGGGGCATCTTACCGTAGTCACCACTGTCTCTCACTTGCTGAACTGGGCTGGCTTGAACTCCCTCACCTCCTTCAGTGGTATCAACTCTCACTCGCCCACAAACTAGTAAACCATCCACTAAATGTCCCATCCCTCCAGAATCTACTCCAACCCTATCGCACCACCAGACCACTAAGATCCAGCAACAAAAATCACTTGCAGATCGCTAAAGCCAATAACTCTGCTGGGGGAGCACTATTCTCTTGCACCATAGCCAAATTATGGAACTTCCTCCCACCCACAATTACCTCCATACCATCATGCACCCACTTCAAAACTTTACTAAAAGCACACCTAAAAAAATGCTGGCTATGCCCTTGCAACTCCCACTCTAATATCACCCACCCCATCCAACCACTACCTTTCTTACCACTCCACTAACTACCTTGATTATAGCAAGCTCAGATGCTCATAAGCCTAGTACTTATTATACAGCAGGAACTTCTTATTGTAACATTTGTTAATGTCTGTTATGTACTCCACAGATAAAGATTCTAGTTGTCTACTGATGTACTATGTTCTTCATCTGTAAATATGTTGTAAGTAATTGCTATGTTAAATTGTTAATCGCTATGTAATCCAATGTAACTACTGTCTGTTTATTTTAACTGTGGAGCTTTTCTCTCCGGGCCTCCACTGAAAATGGACCTACGTCCAGTCGGACACTCCCGGTCAACAAATGTAAATAAATAAATATATACACTTTTGAAATACAACCAGCAATTTATTTCCACTGATGTATTTTCATTTTCCTTGTATATCTTTTTCGCCATTGGTTCATAGGTTCATAGGATGATACTAGGCTATTGGCATGGAGGCCCTTATAACCCTAAGAATTTCGCCCATGTTCCCACAAAGTCAGCACCTGTTTCCCTTGTCCAGCAGGGATACAGGTGAGATCACAGGGATGTATTTTCTGTTTCCCATCCAGTCGTCCAGGTTCCTCTTAAAGAGGGATCGAGAGGTACTCTGCTTATCATGGCTTGGGAGTCTATTCCACAGATAAGGGAGTCTCTGGGAATCAAATCTATCCCAGCAACAAGTTCTATTAATGTCACAGACCAGGTTTAGGCCTTGCATGTGGGATTTTGACTTATGGATATGCAGCAACTCCATCAAGGCTGGGTCTGAGATGGCCTTTTATGCCAGACTAAGTCATCTCTGAGCAGTCTGTATGAGACTGAGTAGAGGGACAGAGCTTTTGGCCTGTATATATATGACAGGTGTTTGAGACCCTGGATTTTCCTGGTCAGGAACCTCTGTGGTCTCTCCAGCTGCTGCATGTGCTTGGCAAGGTACATGTTGAAGGGGGCATTGTACTCAATAATGGGTCTGATAAGGGAGGAGTACAGGGATGTTATGACCTCCTTGTTCCGGGATGAAATACGTTAACTTATGAGGTGAGCCATGTAGAAAGCCTTCCATAAATGAAGGCAACTTGGTGGTCAAAATTCAGGTTGCCATTAACCTGGGTGCTCAAGTCCCTAATGACTGCTTGCATACTTAGTACATTGTTATTAATGTGATAATTAGCAGGGATTCCATTTTCCCCAAAGGGAATAATGATGCATTTCTTGGTATTCAGTTTGAGGCCATGCTCCTGGCACCAGTCATTTGTTTGGGTAAGGCCCTCTTGGAGAATGTTCCATCACTAGTGGAATTTAAGACAGCTCCCAGCTTGCAGTCATCTGCAAACTTAGTCAGCCACAGGCCACTGGTTTTGGCTTGAACGTCAGAAAAGTATATCCCAAATAGTAGAGGCCCCAAGACCAATCCTTGGGGTACGCCACTCATTATGGGTCTACTACTAGAAGTGGCTTCCCCTATTTTGACTGAGTAGGTTCTATCAGTGAGCCAGTTAGCTACCCATCTGGCAACATACAGGTTGATGCCTAGCTGGGACAGTTTATCTATATTATGCCCAAGTGGGGAATAGTGTTGAAGGCTTTGGCTAAGTCAAGGTAGTCGGTCTGCACTGTCTTCCCCTCATCAATGGCTTTGGTGACTGTTTTGAAGAAGTTGACCAAGTGTAATAGGCATGATCTTCCTTTGACAAAACCAAACTGTGTGCAGCTAAGTGTTTGGAGGTTGCCAATGTCTTTGTTTATAAGGTCCATGATAATGGGTTCCATGGTTTTGCAGATCAGGCTTGTTAGGCTGATGGTCCTACAATTGCCTGGGTCAGTGGAAGCTCCACCTTTGTGTAGAGAGATGACAGTGGCTGTCCTCCATTCAGCTGGGATGAAGCCAGTGCTCAGGTTTGGTTGAATAGGATGCCTAACGAAGCTGAAAGCTCATGCCTGAGTTCATGTAATATGCAGCCAGGGATGTTGTTGGGTCCCATGGAGACTGTATTTTTTGCCTTTGAGAAGACATTAAAGACCTGCTCTCCAGTGATGAGGGGAGGGAAGAAGGTGGTGGGGATGTTCTGATCTACTGATGGGGACAGTGGGTGATGTTTTCTCTGAATCTGTCTGCCAGCAGGTTGGCTATATCTATGGCATTTATGTATGTGGTGCTCTTGACCACCAATTCAGAGCATATTTGAGACTGCATACTTATGCAAAGAAGGCCTTGTGATTGTCCTTAGTTTATGTAGCCAATTTGGACTCGAGATTAGCCTTAGAGGATTTCACCAGTGACCTTATTTGCTTGTTCAGACAAAGGATAGATTGCTTCCAACTTGGCATCTGTTCCTTCCTGGTCCTGGACAGCAGTTTTTTCCATTTATTACAGAGTTTGTTTACTGCTGCTCTCCACCAGACATGCTTATTCTTCCTTGAGGAAGATGATTTGGTTCTGTCAGGTATTGCTGAGTCCATAAAGTAATGTAGGTGTTCATATAGTTTTTTGACGTAGGCTTGGACATTTGTGGTAGTTCCAACTGAAGAGATGGTGGCTGTGAAGTGGCTTATACCTGCTCTCAGGAGATTGTAGTCAGCTTTGGAAAAGTATTTTTGTTTGACCCTGACAAGGGGAGGGGGGTCGGGGGGTGACTTCAAAAGAGATCACTTTATGGTTGGATCTTACCCAGGAGGATGACACTGTAGAGGTGCTACAGTGGCTACTCATGTTGGTAAGTACCAGGTCCAGGATATTTTCACCTCTCGTGGGGGTGTCGGCTAGCTGATCCAATGCATTGGCAATGACGAAGTCAAAGAATTTCTGAGCGTGTATGTTTGGACTAGAATAGGTCTTCCACTCTATGGTTGGGTAGTTAAAGTCACCCAGGATCAGGGTAGAGGGTTGAATCTTGATGGATTCAAGTAAGTCCAGATAAGTGGAGTGGGCATCCTGAGTCATGGTTGGGGGTCTGTAGCTAGCTATGATTTGAATAGGTGTTTTGTCAACAGTTAACTTGGAGTGTCTCCTATGCGTCATACCATCTGACCAGCATGGAGGTGTGTATGTCTTTGATAAATATTGAAACTCCACCTCCTTTGATTTTGTAGCCCTATGTTTGGGGTCTGAAACTATGGTAGGATAAGTAACCTGGTAAGGCTGGGATTCTCTCTGCAGCTTTGAAGCAGGTTTCAGTAACTGCACAAATATCAGCTTTCTCCAGTGTGTAGGAATGTTTGCAATGAGTGCAGTTTCATGCTAAGAGTCCTACCATTTAGCAGCATGACCTATAAATTTCATTTAGAAGAATTTTTCATGTTGATAATTTTGTGCTCATGGCTTTGCCTAAAAAAGGAACTAAGAGGGAGGCAAGAGCCTTTGCCAGAAGCCAAAAGCCCAGGGGAGACAGATGAAGGCCATTTCTAACAAAACATCGTAGTCTGTCAATCATGTCCACCCTGGCTGTCAGGTACTGCATCCCCTTGGGATGACACCAGAACTAAGCCAATGGTAAAGTCAGTCATTTTCTGTTTGTATTGAGGCATCATTCCAGGCAACGGTAGGATGCTGCTTAAGGCTAGGGACATACCTGTCTGGGACACATATTCAGCGAGATCAATCATGTCTCTCTTCATATAGTCCAGTGAGGTATGTCTGAAGTCATTCACTCCAACATGGAGTCTGACAGAGTCATAACAGTACCTGTTGTTAAGCGACATGAGTGCGTGCATGATATGGTGGATTCTAGCACCTGACAAGCAACTAACCGTGACTTTAGCCTGGTGAGGGGCACATCTGTGTGTCTCACGATAGTCTCCTATGATTAGTATGTTGGGTTTGTGGCTGGGCCTTAGAGGCTGTGAGACACACGCATGTGTACTATGTGTGGTGCTTGGTGCTGTGGGTTGTGATGTGAATGTGTGTTTTTGCTTCGGAGGTGTCTTTTGTTTAGGTATGTTTTCTTGAGAATTTTCGCATATGTAGGAGTGTGTTGTACAGGTGTGGGTGGTGTTAGAGATGTGGTGTTTGTTGTGTCTGTACAGACAACCTTCTTAGTGTCAGATGTGCTGGCTTGTGACCGAGACAGGAAGCATTCTAGGTTCTTAATGTAATTGCATCTCTGACATATTGTATTCCTAGATGGTATTAGTACAGGGTTGTCTGTGTACATAAGGCAGTTACTACACTGCCTCAGGATGCCCATATCAACCAGACTAGCAGGTGAAACTGGAACAAACGAACACAAGAACGGCAAGCAGAAAAAAGTCTGAATTCTGTTTTAATACAAAAGAATGAAGCACGTTTTGTTTGCTTCCAAAGCAAACTTCTTCAGATTACAAATGCACCATACAACAAAATGCATTTAAATACCAACAGGTGATACTTTTTACCTATCACCACAAACCTACTCATCTTAGAAACTTTTGTTTCACATATGTGTGAGTGTTTCTTTAAAAGTTTCTAAGATGAGGAGGTTCATGGTGATAGGTAAAAAGTATCACCTGTTGGTATTTAAATGCATTTTGTTGTATGGTGCATTTGTAATCTGAAGAAGTTTGCTTTGGAAGCAAACAAAAAGCGCTTCATTCATTTGTATTAAAACAGAATTCAGACTTTTTTCTGCTTGCCGTTCTTGTGTTCGTTTGTTCCAGTTTGTCATAGACTAGCAGGTGAAACCATACAAAATCGTCCATCCATGATTGTCAGAAACTGTGGAAGAGAGGTCAGGGATAGTAGAGTGTGTACTATCTGATGAGAGTACCTATAGGTGTTAGTAGGGCCGGATAAAATCAGTACAGTAGCTGCAAGCGAGGGCCTCACACAGGAATGCTGTTAAGGGGAAAAATGCAGCTGACATATCTTGCAAAGGGTTAAAACAGTACAGCAGCAGTACATGGCATGGAAAAAGCACAAACCTGTGCAAATGCGAGGTTTAAATGCTACAAAATGAAAGTAAAATAGAAACACTGAAATTGACCAATCAACCCTTGCCCCCCCCTAAGCTCTTAGCTAAACACCCTATGCCAGACCAGTTCCAACCAGTTCACTTACTCCCACTAAGTGCAGGCAGATCCTGGGCAACACATGATGGGGTAGCAGGAACACAGGAATCACACAAAATCTGGTAATAGCAAAACCGGTAACCAGACTATGCTAAAGATATTTGAACTCTGTTTAGGTCAATTTAGGAAAGGAGTGCAGAAACACACTTAAATATAACAGTAGCAAACAAGAGCAAACTGATTTAAACAAATTAACCAATTAACAAATAAAAAAGCTTCAAATTGAACCCTGTACCAGCAGCCTTCAATCAGACAAGTTCTAACTGCACACTCCTGCCATTAGGGTGCAGGGGAACCCTCTCCAAAAAGATGGCCTGGATTAATGTTCAAGTTATACAAACAGAGCTAGATTCAGCAAGTCTGAATCTAGTCTATGCTACAGGAAGCAAGGTGCACCAATTTCATAAAGAAACAGTTCAAATAAGTGGGCACAATAAGCTTTCAATCAGCGATTCCCAGCTCTGAAGGGCAGAATCTACCCTGTCCTCCCACAGGAGTATAGACCACAAACATTCTTAATGTAAAATAACTAGCCTGAAGCTCAAGTGCTTAAACCAGAATTAAGGCACTTTTAGAATAACAGAAACACTAGGCTTTCAACCAGCAATTCCCAACTTAGAAGGATGTAAGCTACCTCTCCTGCCATAAGAGTGTAGACCACAAACATTTCTAATGTAAACCAACTGGCCTGAAGCCCAAGTGCTTAAACCAAAAGGCTTATACCAACAGTTACAATTTAATCAGGCTACTGACAAGCAGTAATAAATGCAGCAGAATAAATGCAACTGAATACTTTTAAGAACAAGCAGCAAAAGCAGAATAAAGTAATAAAGTAGGAAGAAATACAAATACAGTAAAAGCAAATGAATAAAGTTCTTTTTCTTTCTTTAGGTTAAGTGGGAAGGGAGGAAACACGATAATTCAAAGTTGAGAAACTAAGGGTGTGGGCCTTCCCAAATGATCTCTCTCTACCCAGTGGAATAAGCTGGTGTGATGGGACTGGGAGGAGTGTCCAAAATGGGATTTACAGTAGGGGCAGGCAACTTAAAAGCTGCCAAATTTAAGAACACAAGAATTGGGTGGCTGGGAGGTAGAAAAATGTAGCCACAGATCAGCAACATTCGGAGCAAACAGGAGGCACACAAACTATTCAGCTAAATACAGATATTTCTAAATATAAGAGCAATGCTGTTTCTCAGCTCCTCCCACTAATTAACTGAAGCTGTTCAGAGTTTGCAAAGGAATTATTTGGTAACTTTTTTAACTGACCCTAGAGAAGAACTCTTAATACTACAACAGAACAGAAAACTTAAAACAAAGCAAATGTAATTCTAGAAAAATAAAAGTGATCAAACCTTAAATGAAGCTCTTCAAATCAAAATAAAATGCAGCAACAGATCAGCAATATTCAGAGCAAGCAGGAGGCACACAAACACTTGAATGCATCTACAATAACTTTTTGCTTTTAATCCTTATGTTAATTTTAGAAGTTTTTTTACTTGAACTCAAGCAGCTTTTTAAACGTTTTTGTAGTAATGTTAGGAGGATTCATAAATTCAGTTATTTAAACTCATGTTTGTTGTTAGAATGGTTTTATTACATCCTGATTTTATTTCTAATTTTATATTAATTAGTAAAACTAATGCTTATTAATAGGTACTAAAGTGGGGGGAGGGTTGTCTAGGAGGTTTGAAATTGATTTACTGGAGAGTTATCTGTCTGAAATAACAATCTAAGTTTCCAGACAAGGAGAAGTGTGCCTCATAACACAAGCCTAAAGGGTCTTTGTGCAACTACTATTAAAGAAAGTTTTAGGTCAGATGTGAATTATTGAGTTGGATAATAATAGTAGGTGTGGACAGGGAAAACTTTGCTTGAGCACCATGCTGCGTAGTTAACGTAGGTCGCAAAATAGTTTTTCTAGACTGCCAGTGACATTACCTTTAACATGCAGTGATAACCACTGTAGTTTATGCAGTTATAATATGTTCATAGGTGGTTACTAGGCTATTGACCGGAAGGTCTTTATAAGCCTAGCCATGTGTACCCAATATAATACTAGAGAAACCCAATATAAATGATCTTGCCTAAACTTGAGATCTTAGTTAGCAATCACTGCTAGGTGAAATCCCTGGCAGGAAGATATGGTTTCCCACCCAGTCATCCAGGCTAGACTTAAACAGGATCATAGATAGGCTTTGTTTGATGTGAACTGGTAACCTATTCCAGGGGAGTGGTAACCTCTGACAGACATATCTGTCTCTCCAGCAGGTCCTGTTTATTTTGAAGGTCATGTTAAGGTCCCAGGAGTGGGCAACCCTTGTTCCATTTGACCTGTAGATGTGCAGCATTTCCATTAGCTTTGGATCCAAGATTGCTGTGTAGGCCAGGCAGACATCTCCTCTAGGTAGTCTGTACACTACTGAGTACAGTGACAGTGACTTCAGTCTGTCAATGTATGACATGCTTGGAGACCCTGAATTTTCTTGGTTAGAAATCTCTGAAGTCTTTCAAGTGGCTGCAGGTGCCCGGTAAGATACATACCAAAGGGAGCATTATAATCAATTACTGGACTGATAGGGGTTGAGTACAGGGGTGCTATAACCTCTTTTACTCTTGAGGCAATGCCATTGCTAATCAGGTGTGTGACATAGAATGCCTTCCTACCACAGTAGATAAATGGTGGTCAAAGTTTACACTACAAGTCAACTTGCATTCCCAATTCTCTCACTACTGAGTTGCCACTTAGGGTATTATTATTTATATGATAGTCTGCAGGGATATCATTTTTACTGAAGGAGATGATAAGCATTTTTTAGTACTGAGCATGAGTCCATGGCTTTGGCACCAATCACTGGTTTGTTTAGGTCCCTCTTGAAGTATATTGACAATGTTTGGGGATTCAATGATTGCACTTCATTTGCAGTTGTCAGCAAACTTAGTCAGCCACAGCCCCTCTGTTTTGGCCAGAACTTTTGAGAAGTATATTCCAAACAATAGGGGGCCCAGCACTAACCCCTGTGGAACCCCACTGGTGACAGGTCTGCTGGTTGAGGTAAAGTCCCCAACATTGACTGAGTTTGATCTGACGGTGAGCCAGGTAGCAACCCACCTGATGACATAAGGGTTGATATTCAACTGGGAGAGTTTATCAATGATGCCTGAATGTGGGATTGTGTCAAAAGCCTTAGCCAAGTCAAGGTAGGCTGTATGCACAGATTTGCCTGCATCTATGGCTCTGGTGACATTTTCAAAGAAGTCCACCATGTTTAACAGGTATGACCTGCCATTGACAAAACCAAATTGTGTCTGAGAAAGGGTATGGAGATCACCTATATCCTTATTTATAAGGTCCATGATGATTAATTTCATGGCCTTACAGATAAGGCTGGTTAAGCTTATGGGTCTGTATTTATCCAGGGTCTGTTGCTGTACCTTTGTTAAAGGGGATGACAGTTGTTGTTTACCATGAATCAGGGACAAAACCAGTACTCAGGCTGTGGTAGAAGAGAGTACCTAATGGAGTTGCTAACTCATGTTTTAGACCATTTAAAACGAAACCCGGGATGCCATCCAGTTCAATAGAGGCTGTGTTTTTGGCCTTGGAGAGAGCATTGATGACTTGCTGTTTGGAGATACAATGTAGAGGGAATGCTTTGTGGAATGTTTGGAGGGGATGGGGGGGGGTGAAGTTTTCACCAAATCTGTCAGCTAATAAGCTAACTATTTTCATAGGATAAGTGTGTATGATGCCATCCACAGCTAGTTTACCACATGTCTGGATCTTACCTTTTATGTTACGCATATAGCTGAGGAATGCCTTATGGTTATCCTTAGCTTTGGTTGCTATTTTGTTTGGAAGTTGCCCTTAGAGGATTTTACAAGTTGTCTTACTTGTTTGTTTTTTTAAAGCTGAGTGCTTGGAGCTCTATTTTTTATTCTTACACAGCAACTTCTTCCTCTTGTTGTATAACTTATTAATACTAGATGTCCACCAGAGAGGCTTGTTTTTTTCTTGAGGCTCTTGATTTGATCCTATGAGATACAGCTGTGTCAATACATTTGTGTAAGTGTTTATACAGGGTATTTGTGTACACCTTAATATCATTGCCAATGCCATCTGTGGGAAGAGGAGCTTGGTTGTGCCATCCCTTAGGAGGGCATAGTTAGCTTTGGTGAAATTTTTTAGCCTGATGTCACCTAAGAGGGGTTCAGGTGTTATGCCACTTCAAATGTGACAGATTTGTGATCAGATTTAACCAGTGATGGTCATATACTTGTGTTGGCACAATGGTCACCCATGTTGGTGAGGACTAGGTCGAGAATATTTGAGCCCCTTCTGGGGTTGAATGATATTTGTTCCAGGGAATTAATATTAACAAAGTTCAGGAATCATTGTGCAAGCATGCTGGTACTTGTATAAGTTTCCTAGTCAATGGAAGGATAGTTAAAATCACCCATGACTAGAGATCTTGTTGCAATTTGATTAACTCAAGTAGGTCCCAATAAGCAGTGTGGGTATCTTGGTTCATTAAAGCGGGTCTATGGTGAATGATGGCTCCAAGGGGGGTGTTACCCACAGTTAGTTGAACTTGGAGTAAGTGAGGGAAGGAATTAGCTGTGGTTCCTAAGAGATAATTTCAAAGTGCATCTATCAAATACAGTGTTGTGCACCACTGCATATTGTTTAAGCTAACTGGAAGAAGTGAAAGAACCAATAAGAAAATACGTAGAGCTCCTGTCAATAACGTTTGCCCCTCAGTGTAACAAAATGAAGGATCTATTATCTACAGAAACAGCCAGACAATGAAGAAACATACAATATCATCTGTTTTTCAAAGCTGCAGTTTAATGAAAAAAGGATTGGTAAAAGTACAAAAATACATTAAAAAACGTTTAAACTGGTGAAAATGGGGTGCAATCAGAAAGTTCAAATAGCCAGGTGACTGTAGAGACACAAATCCAGCAAGTTTAATTAAGCAAATTGTAAAAGCATTATAAATTTTGATTAAATAAGCAATGTTCATTAATTGTGAACACTTCCTTGAATGTTTTGTGATGTTTGTGTTTGAAAAACACCATCCAAATCTTAATCACTATATGTGCTTTAGCTCGCTCTCCTGGAAATTTTTGGAAGGCACAGCAAATGTCTACCAGCAGTGTTTAAACTGAGTGAAAAAAATGTAAAGAGCCAATAGGAAAGTAGCTAGATAAAGCTCCAGTCAGTAATGCCCCCCCCTCACACTTAGATTAGAAATCCAATGAAAAACTGTACTTTCATGTATGAATAGCTGTAAATTATAAAGATAGTGAAAAATCACGGGAAAAACACTTTTATTAGTTAGGTGTATCTGCTATACAATGAGTTTACCAATGAGGACACTCAATGTAACACAGCTAAGGATATATTAGCTACAGGAACAACCAGGTGACAAAGAAACACACGCATATTTTCTGTTTTAAATAAACTGCAGTTTAATTCAAAAAGAAGTGAAAATGTGCAAAAACATAATGGAAGACTCTTATATTAACTGGGATGAGGTACAGTCATATACTCCCAAGAGCCAGATGATTTTTCAGACACAAAGCTATCAAGTCTAACTAAACAAACTGAAAAAAAATAGTTATAACATTTAATTAAATAAGCAAAATGTACTGACACTATTTATTGATTATGGGTGCTCAAACCTACCAAGTTTACATTGAGATTCTGTTTCTCTACCCTCTGATTTGAGACAAATGCCCATAACACCTCTTTCTTGAGTAGATTCTAGAGCATGTGTCTGATACCTATCTCTGATAGGACATAAATGATAAGCTGTTTTGGGGAGTTCAAAACTTTAACATGTGGCATATTTAGGTTTTCGGCCAACAGTAGCTCACATTTGTCACATACAAAGGCTATCTATAATTTTTTTTCATATTTTTCTTCTTCATTGAGTGAAGCTATCTATATAATCCCTGTGCAGGTTATATTGCTATTTACGTTGTCAAGCACTTCCAGTGTGACCACATACTCTCCAGATTTGCTATTTTGTTCTGTCGCCTTGACACCTTCCTTTATAGTGAGGGCACCCTTCCTGTTAGTTAATATTAAAGAAGAAATAGCCTAATATGCTTATAACCAGTCAGACTTCTGTTTCTACGTCAGTACCATGATGCTTTGCTTTTGAACACTACTGTTTCAGCAGATTTATGCCAAGACTTTGGTACTGATTCTAATTACCTTCTATTTTGTTTTCATCTTGTCTGATTTTGTCTAATAAATGTGTTGTCTTTATCTTTATTTAATTTACTAATAATTCCCTCCTGATGCTATGATTATTGCAGTTTCCATATATAACTACTTTTGTTTTTTGGCAGAAGCCTTGATTTACCCCAACTTCTTTTGAGCATTCCCTATGAGTAGTTTGAAGGCTTACTAAAAGCAATCTGTCACCAAATGTCTTATGTGCTCATGAGGCACAGGTTAAGAACGTCACAACTGTATAAAGCAGCATCACTTCTATGCTTCCTCAGTGCTGAATAAGCTGAATCCTAGCTCTCTGTATCAGTTATTTCACCATCTTTTGACTCATCATGAGAGTCACCGTCTCCATGCCAATGCAATGGAAAGGCAAAGCATAAAAAAATGATTCTGTTAATTATTCCAAACGCCTCCTGCACTTTTCTCTTTCTACTGTATATGATAACGAACATCAATCATTTAATGGTTCAAAAAGCATAATATCTAACACACATATCATAAGACAAGAAAACGCAAAGCAATTTCAGTATCACAAACATGATTCAAAGTATAAAAAAGCTCATCACTGCCAAACTGTATTCTCTAAAATAAATGCACCATATAATTAAACTGTCAAAATAGTGAAATGTATGACTACATACATAAGATGCTATTCTTTCCCAGCTGGGTCATTTGGCCTGATCTGTACAATTTGCCTTATTTGTATAATTGTCACTCTTGTTTTATTTAAAATGATTTATTTTGCATTCGACGTTAATATGGTACCATGTATATAGCTAATTATGGCATCCTTTCTCTGTTTTAATTCAACACTGATAAGAATGGAAGAGACACACTAAAATATGTTTCTTTGAATTATGAAGGCCTGCTCTATAAAGCTGTGGATATAAACACTGGACATTATCAGCCTCCTCCTTGGCATCCATAGTCCCCTCAAAAGAAAGTACATCTTGTTAAGAAAGGTTGGGAGGGTGGCCTAATGGTTAAGGTGTTTGCCTTACAAACACAAGGAGCAGGGTTTGAGTCTCACAAGGGATAATTGGCTGGGCTCAAAATGGCTCGCAAGGGCAGTTAGCTTAGTACTAATCTATGAACCTCTGAACCTATAATACGTGAAACTGTGGAATGAGCTAGCTGAGAAGACAAGTCTCTGTCCCACAATCCCCATTCTTTAGTTCAGCTGTTGCTAGTTTTTATTGTCCTCTGGCATGGGGACGGTAATCTTTTTAGACATGAATAAGGGGAGGAAGTCATTCAGTCTTATTTTTTTTCTGATCAAGTGATTTGTATTCACATCCTAGAAATGTTTCTATTAATTCAGAAGCCCAGCATTTTCCATGAATATTTGAATGTTTGCTTCCAGTTATCTGTTGACATTCAGAGTTCCTTTTTTTGTTTTAAATACTTATTCATTTTTTTCTGCTTGTGTAAGCTTTAGAAATTCTTGTTTCACTATAAGAAAAAATTTCTTTACTTGAAAATATCCAAAACTCAGGACAATTTTGGGGGTATATGATTTAGAATACAAACAGAAACCTTGCTGCCATCAGTAGTAATGAAATTTAAAAGCTGTGAATATACAAGCAACATCCGAGAATTACATTTGTTACAGAAACTTTATTATGATTTAAATGTGGAACATCTCCTGTCAGAACTGAATGCATTTGTTCAGATTTTCTGATATGAAAATGAATTCTGTACCAGCTGAATAGTTTGTTATGTGGCTAGAATCACTGACAGATGTATTTTATATACTTTAAAATATCAAAAGAAAGAAACTATACATAGATGCATAGGTAGGTACTAGGCTGTTGGCCCAAGGGCCTAAGTAAGCCTAGCCAACAAGGTTCCCTGGCTTACACCACCCAAGAAAGTTAATTTCCTGTACCCCTGTCGAGCAGAGCCACAGAAGTGATCCCCAGGGTGTATTTCCTATTTCCCATCCACTCATCAAGATTTTTCTTGAAGAGTGCTAATGAGGAACTTTGCTTGACATAGATGGGTAGCTTGTTCCAGAGTATAGGAAGTCTCTGGTACAAGAATGTATCCCTCCAGTATGTCCTGTTTATTGTGGTGACAAGGTTTAGGTCCCTAGAGCATGTAGCTTGGAGGGATTTGGATTTTCTAAGGTGTAGCATGTTCAACAGCTCTAGGTTTAACCTAGCTTTATATGTTAGGCAGATATCTCCTTGGAGTAGGCAATATGCTACAGAGTAAAGCTGGAGTTTTTTGAAATGGTCAGTGTAGGGCATCTGTTTGAGGCCAGTAATCTTCTTTGTGAGGTACTTCTGTGGCCTTTCCAGCTGCTGCAGATGTCTTGTGAGGTACATTCCAAAAGGGGCATTGCACTCTATAATGGGTCTAATGAGTGCTGAGTAGAGGGGAACAATGACCTCTTTTTTCCTGGATGAGAACCCTTTTTTGATGAGGTGTGCCACATAGAAGGATTTCCTGACTACTGTGGCAATGTGACTGTCAAAGGAGAGACTGCTGTCCACCTGGGTCCCAAGGTCTCTTATCACACATTCGGCATTAAGTAGACTGCCATCTATGTGGTAGTTCATGGGTACAGAGTTTTTACCAAAAGGGATGACAATGCACTTTTTGGCATTGAGCTTGAGGCCATGTCTCTGACATCAGGCATCTGTCTCAGTGAGGCCCTTCTGTAGAATGTCCACATTATTTGGGGACTCGACTATGGCTCCTAGTTTGCAGTCATCTGCAAACTTTATTAGCCAGAGGCCTTCTTCAACTTGTCTGTAAAATTAAAATTAATTTAATTAAAACAAACAAAAAAAATGAAAGTGCATCCAATATTAGAATATGTCATTCAACGTTTTTTACATGGGGGCGGGGGCTTGGTCAAATGCAATGTTAGCCCAAGATGATGAGAAAACGATTTCTTGTTAGGAATATTTTATGTTCTATAAAATGACTTTCCTGACATTAAATCTTAAAACTTCTGTTATGTTGAGGATATAAGGTGATATAGATGAAGATCTTATGGATTTGAAAGGATTCATTCCACATTAGAAGGATTTTCAAGCTTCTGTTGTCATAGCACATTTCCAAGAGAGATAACTGACTATTATATATAACGGAACATCTCGTTTGTAAGATACTTTATTTTAATTTCATTATTAGATAAGTAGTGTAAAGTTCATAGACATGTGACAGAATGTCTGGGGTTTATTTAATACACAAAGGTCAACATGTTAACTACTCTAACAACCAAACTTTCTTATGACATAATCTAAATAAAACAGCAGCTTCTTCTTCTTCTTTCGGCTGCTCCCATTAGGGGTCACCCCAGCGGATCATCTCTTTCCATTTCTTCCTGTCCTCTGCATCTTGCTTTGTCACACCAACCACCTGCATGTCCTCTCTCACCACATCCATAAACCTTATCTTAGGCCTTCCTCTTTTTCCGGTTACCTGGCAGCTTCATCCTTAGCATCCTTTTCCCAATATACCCAGGATCCCTCTTCAGCACATGTCCAAACCAACATAATCTTGCCTCTGTGGCTTTGTCTTCAAACCTTCCAACCTGGGTTGACCGTCTAATATACTTATTCATAATCCTGTCCATCCTTGTCACACCCAGTGCAAATCTTAACAACTTTAACTCTGCCACGTCCAGCTCTGACTCCTTCCTTTTTGTCAATGCCACCGTCTCCAACCCATATAGCATAGCAGGTCTCACTGCCCTCTTGTAGACCTTCCCTTTCACTCTTACTGGTACTCTTCTGTCACAAATCACTCCTGAAATTCTTAAACAGCAACTGTTGAGTTGAGTCTTTTGGCTTTTCCCGGTTAGGGGTCGCCACATTGGAACTCCGGTCCGCTAATGATTAGTAGTTGATTTTTACGTGTCGAGTTACCAGCCCTGATGCATGACCTTCAACGAAGGTATGCCCATTCACGCATGTCTCCACGCAGAAGACGCTCTAGCTGAGAATCGAACCAGACAGCGTCTTACTGTGAGGCGACAATGCTACCGCAGCACCACCACCGCACAGCAGCTAATTATCTAAAATCAATCATATCATTCTTGGAGACTTTCATTAAAATAAATATTCTAAATACCATGAAGACCAGCCCATACCTGTAAAAACAATCAGAGTTTTTTTCACAGCTTAAAAACAGATTTTGCAGACAACAATAGAGAATAACCAATACTAGGATGTTCGGTTTGAATGAAGCAGGAGCGGTCTTAGATCAACTGCTGCTCTAGGCAAAAGGGCTCCACGGTGCCCTCCACTACCACCCAGTGCCCCTATCCTGGTCTACCTACACCAAATAAATACTAGAAAGGTGCCCCTGCTAGAGTGGTGCCCTAGGTGGCTGCCTAGTTGGTGCATGCCAAAGGCCAGCTATGGAATGAAGCATTAGAAAAAAAAAACGCTATTGTGTACTTCAAATGTGTTTCACTAAAGCACTAAATTTAAAGTCATCTTCAGCATCACATTTTGAAAAAAAAAACACACAGGCCACTAAGGCTTCCTTCTACAGATACAAATAACCCCAAGCAGGAATCATAGATAAACTCTCTGAGCTAAGTATACACCCCTTTGTAACTCATTGGATAGCAAACTCGCTCACAAATAGAAGCCAGAAATTAGGGTGGCTGGCTGTACCTCCTCCAAAAGACCTGTCACTAGCAACATACCCCAGAGTTCAGTCCTTGGGCCACTTTGACATTTACTTGTCAGTTGTCAAAGCTAATGTTAATAACTTATGGCTGACCAAACTATTAGCTGACTGTAAACTTGTTGCCATCATAAATTACCCAGAGGACACCAAGGTCCTCCAGGAAAGCTTGTTCCAAACAAACAGCTGGAGTTAAAACCATGCACTAAAACTAAATGTTCAGAAATATACAATATTCAATAAGCATGGCCATCCCCACCCCATTCTCCCACCCAGAAAAATGATCCCATAGTCAGGGATCTGAGAATCTATATTCCCAGTAAACTGTCCTTGGATCAGCATGTATCAACTATTGTAATGAAGCCATTCGTCATCACAGAGGGTATGATGTCCAGGTCCAGGGATGTAATCAGTCCAACCTGGTTATTCTCATTAGACCAATCATTGGATATAATGATCCTTTTAGGAATGTACCTGTCCAAAAGTATTCATGCCATCTTGTAGCCTTGTCCCTCTTTTCAGCGTGATAAAAGCTACTCAGAGGTGACTACTGCCTCACGAACAAAGCTTGATCTGACTCTTGTTATGCCAAATCTATTACACATTCACAAGTCTAGTAGTGTGAACACTGGCTTGAAGAATATAAATCTCTTTTGCAACATTAAATGACATGCTGGAGGAATATGTATGTATCACAGAGAATACAGCTCTATGGAGCCATCTTTCTCTCCACATAAAATCCTTCTCTTATGCTATTCAAATGTAATTTGGACAACTGGATGGGATACCATAAATTCACCACTGGTTTAGCACCAATGGACCACATGAATAAGGGAAACATGTTTGTACTCAACATATACTTGTGCAGCTCAATTTCGGAGACTCATACTCGTGTAGCCTATCTTTGGAGATTCATATTGCAGAATTTATGGGAATATAGAACTAGGGTTTTTAAGATCCTCACAGATTAATAGTCTAATAAGTAACTATGAATCTATAAGAAGAGACTTATTTACCATAAACAAACAGTAAAAAAGGGTTCAGAGTCTGACACAGGGATACTGAGCCTAATAGCATTAATAAAGTTCAGGCTGCTAGGCGGCAAGAAATTTCTCTGTGGTACCTTTACCACTGACCTACAAAGAAATATCTCACTGCCAGCAGCCCAAACCCGCCATTAATCTTAGAAATGAATTGTAACCAGAGAAAGTGATAATTATGCCAGTTACTTTTTTACAAACCATAGGATGAGTAGAAGATTCCTGAATGTTGCTGAAGACTGGAGGAAGGCAGTAAAGACAAGAACTCAATCTACAAGACTAGGTGCAAGACAAAGGTTGAAAATTACTGACCTGTCATTTTTGCCTTCACTTATGGCAAACTCACTGAATGAGTGGAGGAATGAGTTTTGAATTATTATGACATTAACAGGGAATTAGGCCAAAGGTGGCATGAATTTGTAATAGAACGATCGTCATGTCAAATTCAATGAAATTAGTTCTTTGTCAGGGTAACCTGTGTATAATAACAGATAGGATAGGTATTTGATAACGATAAAGCTTGTTTATGGTTTAGATAGAAGCTGGTGTCAGAAAGTCATAGGATACAAGAGTGTCTGGGAAGACATAAAGCTGTATTACTAGGAGATGGTTAAAAAGAGAAAACATGATAGATGGGATCAATAGCTTATCCTGTTGGTAATGAAATGGACAGACAAGATGCTTCAGTTTGGCATTATATTCACCCTGGCGCTATGTTTTTGTTTTTTTTATTAGTGTTTAATAGTGCAGATTAGTGCTGTTTTATTTGTAATGTGCTAGAGAAGGTTTCTTCGTAATCTGCTTTGTGCTATAAGGAGCATATTGTAAAAACCTATTACACAAGATTTACATCAAAAGGTTTTCTCCAAAAGTATGTTGTTGTTGTTTTTCCTGATTAGGGGTCGCCACAACAGAACTCCAGTCCATTAATGATTGGCAGTTGATTTTTATGGTGCCGAGTTGCCAGCCCGACACCCAACCTTCAACAAAGGCACACCCATTCATGCATGTCTTTCGAATGCCACTCGACCATAGGGAGGACATGCAAACTCCACACAGAAGGCGCTCCAGCCAAGAATCGAACTGGAGAACCTCTTGCTGTGAGGCAACAACGCTACCGCTGCACCACCACAGCTTCAAGTTTCTTAAAACAACATTATTGTAACTATTGCTTAAAAATAAATATATACTGTTCCTTTGTAGGGGTTGCTGAACAGTCCATGTAGAGATTAATCTATATTGCAGAAGTAATTAATGTTCCAGTCTTTAAAACAATTGCAAAAACTAGCTGCTTTGGCTTATTATGGATCATCTGTAATAAAATATTGTGCTCAGGGGTGTAGCCACAATTTTTGGAACTGTACACCAGAATGTAACCCTTTTCTTAACCTGAACAATGTATATTTTTGTTATGGCCAGTATACCTTTTCATTAGTGTGAAAAAATAATGACATTATAGTTAAAAATACTCAATCACATAGTTATAATAATACTGCTTAATAGAGTAGTTAACTTAATTAATCAAAGTAGTGATACGTATCCTAGATTTTTTAATTTATTTTCTATATTCTATTCATTGGTACCTCTGTAGCTGCAGTAAATATAAGAATGCAAGTACAAATGTAAATGGTAGCATATATACTGCACTAGACTGTAATACGTCAGAGAATTGCATTTATTTATTCTTTGTTGGCTGGGTTAGTGCCACTATGCTGTTTGCATCATTTAGCGGAAACCAAAAGTAGTATTCATACTACTAGGGGAAATTTGTCCAGGACTCTGGGGAACTTCCCTTTCACTTATCGATAGGTGCCATGTGATCTTTTACATCTACCCAAGCTACCACCAGCTCAGGCAGATGAGGCATTTGGGTATCAGGGCTGTGTAGAGTAGAGCACCCTGAGTCAGGAGGTTTAGGGATAAATATCACTTCCAAAAATGCTTTACTGGTGTTTTAGTGAGTTTTGAAATCCTGAATGTTTTTCTTTGAAACAAAGTTTGTTTATTTGCAGTTGCACAAAATGTCAGGTCTCTCACATGTGCCTTATTGCATTCTTCTTTATGTTTGGCTAACTGAAACATAGTTCTTGATGGGTAGTTATGGAGTTAATAGTCATGTAAATAAACTTACGGGCTGCCTTATGCCCATTGCTTGAAAGGATAGGCTGCAGCTTTTCTGTGATAAAGAAAGGATAAAGGGGGTACTGGTAATTGAATAAAAGTAATAAACTTGTAAAATATTAATCCTGCTTTGTTACTGGACTTTGAGACTAAGAGCAGTAATTCTGATACAGGATCATTCTTTACTTTGGTCCTCCTTTAATTATGCACTTTACCCATACAACGTCTACCCTATAAAATACATAAGGGGCAGTCTTAGTGTGGAGCGTGGAGTACCAGACAGAATACTGCTTCATAGGTAACATTTTGCTGCTATATCGCAGCTGATGTTCATCATGGGGGAACAAGGCTGTGTGAAATCTAGCCTTCAGTCTGATGGGATTCACTAAACATAAACGATATCTAGAGCAATTTAACTGCAGATTATACATACACCTTTTATATTCATGAGAACAGCTAAAATGGCAGGACAGTAATTACATTCCCAGAGCAATTATTATGGAACCTCTAAGTGTGATAATGTGTTCGCAATATTGCCCACATAGTTACTTTTAAAATGAAAGAAAACACATATATTTTTTTCAATTTCCTTTTAGCCTAATTACACAATATTGTACATTAAGTGTAACCAGTATAGTGGTAATGTTATTGCTTGTGGTAGGTATGAAACAACAGAAGTTCCTAAAAATGAATGCAACTGCTGTATCTAGGAACAGATATTCTAATACCTTAGGAGAGTCTTTAGTGTAACCTTTCTCCTATTTCTAAAATCCTCAACATGTAAAAATATTTGTAAACTTGAACAAGGTCACGTCTAAGGCCACAGTACATAGCAAAGTATTCTGTTATCTTCCCGCTGCAGAAGAAATGATATCCAATGGAAAACGAATGTTATGCCAAAACTGAGAAGCAATTTGTCCACAGTCTTGATGTTTTGCTATGTGCACACTGAAGGATTTTACATTTTTCCCTTCAGG
The DNA here is from genome assembly GCF_019279795.1 of Protopterus annectens. Classification (NCBI taxonomy): domain Eukaryota; kingdom Metazoa; phylum Chordata; order Ceratodontiformes; family Protopteridae; genus Protopterus; species Protopterus annectens. The sequence continues at coordinate 1,051,422,853 of NC_056733.1, forward strand.
TTCCTGTTTAAATTTCATACTGCAATTATACATTATCTCAGACTGGTTGCAAATAAGCTTTTACAGTATGTTGCTGGCAGCCAAGTAGCTGTTTAATGAATTTCTGTAAGAAAGTTATAAATTGCATTCTGTGTAATAGACGTGGTTACTATTACTTCCAATGGCCTTGGCTGTTGCAATAAGATATAATTTCTAATATCCATTTCATACATTATCTTGCCTCACCCCCACCCCCCTTTTGCAGTTATTGCTTTCTTGTTTCACCAAACATTATACTTTTAGCTTATCTTTTTAACTTATCTTTTAACATAGCGATGAACATTGCAGAGCCATGCATCACTGGAGTGCACTGAATCATAGCAGTCAGACCGATTATGAATCAAGGCTATCAAATAATGCAAGCAGTAATCAAAGCAATGATTATCTGACATTGTCTTTTTACTGGTTAGTCGTGTGCTTTATTTCCCAGTATAATAAAGAATTTCATGTCTTTCAGTTTAATAGGATTCTTAACAGTTCAGGTTTGGTACTGCATGCAAAGCAATTGTTATGAAAGGGGCAAACCGCCTGCATTTCATTAGAAAAACAGCTTTCCAAAAGCTTCCTGTTACAATCTCTACAATCTCAAAACTTGAGCTATTTAAGTGATAACTCTCTGTCTGAATAACCATGCCCTTTGAAAAGTCATTATTACTCCAAACATAGTAGCTTTCTAGCATAGTATTTCTTGCTGTTTACTGCAGGTAATTAAACTGGAGTATCTAAATTTTGTTAAGTTAATACTTGTCACATGCTTCAAAATGGTAAATGTCCTGAAGATACTCTACCTAGTGATATGCTAATTAGCCTCCCTTCTGTACACCCGTTGAAGGCCTATACTGATATGAAACTTAAATTTGCATCTTGAGGGACTTCAGCATGGAGTAACTGAGATTAATTACATTCCTAAGAAAGTAAGGTAAAAGAAAATAAGAAACTGAAGATAAGTGTCATAAACAGAAGCAGAAATGAGACCTGTATTCTGACAAAATATCTGAGTAAGAAAAGGTGCAGTTCCAAGCTATTGCTACAGGATTTCTTACTTAAAAGGCAGGTGAGGCTTTGGCCAAAAATATTGCCAACTTTAAACTGAAGCTTATTACTTGGGAGATAATGCAATTTTTTGTCATGTTTCTGCTTTACTTTCCTCCTCATATCATAATAGTAATAATAATAATAATAATTGTCTCCAAACAATGTATAAATATGATACACAGTTTACCAGCACCTATTTGCATGAATAGCTAAACAATGAAATTTAAATGCTAAAATCAATCAAAGCCAAAATACAAATGCCTTTCACAACAACCGCCAACTGAGAGGTCAAACACATCCGAAGGAGAATGTGTGATATAGAGCATCCAACACTACCACATAAATAACATGACACAGGACAACTGCTCTTTGCTGAATTCAGAAATAAGCAGGGTGGTATTGCCGTCTCATATTTATATAGCCTCGGAGATGTTGATATATGATAATGGAGTAGAGGCACTCTGCTATGGGGACAAGAAGGTTAATTTGTATTGCAGAGTTCTGGAGTAAATAGTTTACCTTCTAATTAGATTCATTCCGTAGTCTTAAGTTTGGTTCTTACAGGCTCCAATTCCTGTTGAATGATAATGAACAATTGCCTACACTGTCACCCCAAAGTGTTATTAATCAATAAAAAAATAAATAAAAACTATAATAACAATAATAATAATGATGATTATGATGATGATAATAATAATACTTATTATTATTATTATTATAAAAATAAGTATTACCGTGTTTTTATATTTCTTTTCAGCACTGCTCCTTTAGTTTTAACTTTTTGAAATTCAAGTCACTGGGCCATAATATAAAACAATGTTTCTGTAAAATACATTTATTAAATAAAAAACCTTTCCCATCTATTTGTTAGGAAGTCACTCACAGTTTCAAAATAGCAATTTTTTGCAGATAAGTTAAATCTGACTGACTGCACAAGTGGTCAGGTGTCACTTCCAACAGTGGCACTCATTTAAAGCCACGGTTCACACCAGAAGTGCTATGGACCATTTTGGATCAGTGGGCTATATAGGCCTCCTAAATCTAACCATTAAGACATGTTGGAAATGACTGACTTTATACATAACATAAATGTAAACAATGGAATCATAGCAAGCAACGGAGCTGAATCATGGTCAAATACAGCCTAGACAACCTGCCCCCCCCATCGCCGCAGCCATTCTAGGCTCTTATTACTTGGCCTTCTCTCCCCAGTCACCATAAATATTGTTCAAACCTCTCAATGGGCATACTATTTTCTACTTTACTTCTACAATGATTACAGATATCTGGATTTACATTCAAATTTTATTTCACATTTTATAGCATAAACACTGATATCCATTTGCTAAACAAACAATACAATCTCACAATGAAAACAGATTTAGCATGAGCAACAGTAAACATCTCTGCCCTTGAAACTGCACTGAAACCCACATTCATAGAACATGCATTTTGCCAATGACAGATTAAGTTTACCTTTTGGCTGTTTTCAAACCATGGGTCCGTTGCACACATTTTTAAGATCATAAATGCATGTGTTCTTCAATTCACCTTCCTAATTGTATTAAATTATATTCGTTGTATAATACAACACCACTTTTTAGAGTGTAGTTTAAATTTGTGGTTTTTTAACATTTTTCCAGTAAACAGTAAAACAAACCATATGAACCAGTAATGACAAAACTACCCATTTCAGGACATTTTGAACATAAAGGCCACCCAAACTACAATCATTATAATCTATCAGTATCGGTCAATATGCACGATCCCTGCAGAAGCAAAAGTCATCTGAATAATCCCCATTAAATAGAACTACAATGAAAAGACTGCTGTTGACAAATAACTTTGCATTTCAATGCTTCATTTACAAATTCAATGTCTGCTATCCTTGAAAAATAAATTATCTGTGTTACATTAAAAAATGGTGACTGTCAGCAATAAATCTACCTGGCATAGGAAGAGAACCCACAGCATGCTGAACAAAAATTAAGTGCACTTCTTGTTGTACAAGTGACACACGGTAAAACAAATCACAGGCTGACGGCAAGAATTAGTGACCATGACTACTGTATAAGGATGAAACGTGAATATAGTGCTACAGCTAAACATGTATTCACTGAAGAAGGGAGTCATCAGTTTAAATTTTAGGTCTTGCAAGTTATACAGGAGAGTTCTAGAATAGGCGATATAGTTAATAGAATGGAAATACAAGAGTTAAAATTGATCCTACGCATGGGACCCCATAGGGGTTCTGGATTGAATGACATGGTCCCCTAAAACCTGTGTTAAAGGGAAGGAGAATTAAAAGATGAATTATTATGCTTAAGATGAATTGTATGGACTATATATATATATATATATATATATATATATATATATAGATATAGATATATGTATATATATATATATATATATATATATATATATATATATATATATATATAGATATATGTATATATATATATATATATATATATATATATATATATATATATATATACAAATCAATTTAGACTTTTTTATAGTATGACAGAATAATTTACTAATGTGTTTTAACGTATTTTTTTTTTTATATACATACTTGTTTCAGTTGCTGTCTTTTTAAATTTTAATTGGTTTGGTGCATATATATGTGATGTTCGTGCACTGTTTTTATGTGTCTGAGAAAATAACTGATGTTATGAATGCGCTTACGCTACGTTATTAAAAGTTTTTTATATTCTGATCCAAGTTGTTTAGCTACTATTACTTGCTACAGCTGTCTTCTACCTGATTTGGAGGGATATTTTTGCACATATTGAAATATACTGGAAGTGAAAGCTGAAGATAAGACTGAAGGCAACAACAATTATACATTTGTCATGGATTACAGGAAAGCTCAGACTTATCTTGGGACCATGTACTGGTTTATACTTTGCCAGAAAAAGAACATTTGACAGATCAACATTGTTAAAATAAATTGTCTTTAGGCTTGAGAAGAAAACTATTATCTTTGGGAGTTTCTAGGAGAAGGACAAATGCTGTTGTTATAATTGGAAAACAAACAAAAAGATCAATACTTATTAGGAATAAACTGCTGAGAAAAAAAAAAACAAATTAGGAAATAATAGGTTTAGTCACACCAGATTAAATTATCCTGATAAAAAGGATCAAAGCTGGGATAATAAACCATAAGCACTTGCTGCTACATCTATATCTAATTAACTGCTCTGTCTCTGACCAGCATGTCCCTCTTCTTTGGGAAATATCTCATGTCATATCCCTGCATGAAGGAGGGTCCTCTATTGACCTTTCTAACTCTAGAACTATAGCTATACTTTCGCCACTGGTCAAATTCTTAAAAACGGCTACTTAAACAGATATTAGACTACCTGCTAAAGAATAACTTACTATCTACTACTCAGCATGGCTTCCACTCCAAACATAGTACTAACACCACTCTTATAAGTTCTCCAATACTGTAAACCAGCTCAAAAACAAAAAACACCTTGTCTCTGCCACCTTAATTGATATGTCAAAAGCCTTTGACACTGTATCTCATCAAATACTCCTCAACAAACTTGCCTCTCTCAGTTTCAGCACTGAAATGCTATGCTGGTTTTACAGTTATCTCTCCAACTGTAAACAAGCCACCATATGAGATAAAAAACTTTCACCCCTTCTACCCATCACTGTCAGTTTCCCACAAGGCTCTATCTAAGGAACAATTCTTTTTATTATCTTTACTAATGATCTTTATACCACAGCTACACCTGCCTCCATCATTCAATATGCAGATGATGCTTCCCCTTTGCTACTCAACCCCCACCTTAAACAAACTCCAAGAAAAGACTCAGATTGCCCACAATAACATTGAAAAATACCTATCAGACCACCAACTTATTTTAAACCCTAACAAAACTAAAGTATGGTATTTTCCAATTCTTCCAAAAAAAAAAAAAATTAACAAACACATCTCTCTATCTTCACCTCCAATGGCACAACAATTTAACCCATAGATCAAACAAAACTTCTTGATGTTACCCTAGACAGAAACCTAAAATTTTGCAGACATATTGTACTAACAATCAAAAAAGTCCATATAAAACTTGGTGCTCTGTGTAGGGCTAAACTATATCTATCTAATCATGCCAGAATACCTACTGCCAGAACTCACCTCCTATTCACCCTTCTCTACAGTTCTCACATCTTCACAGACCTTCATAAATCAGACATGAATAACCTTAACTCTTGTTATAATAAAATAGCTAAATTTGCCACTAAACTTCCCCATAGATCTCACCATTGCATTGCCTTACAAAAACTAAGTTGAATTGAACTCCCATACTTACTCACCCTAAACCAGCTAACAGTAGCCCACTCTATTATCTATAAAACAGATTACTACCCAGCCCCTATCTGACCTCATCCAACCCTATACTAATTTTACCTCACTCAAGTCAGCTGATAAAATCTTACTCAAAGTAATAAAAAGCTGCAACTTTCATGGTGTTTCTTTATACAGCCACACCATAGCCAAATCCTGGAATTTTCTTCCCCAGCACATACTATCCATTCCTTATACTGATAAAACATTTCTCAAATCACTGGTTATGCTCCTGCACTTCCTGTGGCTAAGCTAATCCCTACCCTCCTCTTACTCTCCTCTCACTCTTTTTTGCTCTCGTCAATATTACTCTTCCTTCAGAAGTACATTACCTTAAAAAAATTATTAACTTGAGATGTTGATTTATATGTTAAGTTTTTTTTTTATCTCTATTGCAATTACATGTTGACCTTTGTTCTTATCTTGCCTATATTGTATTATGTATTATGTTTTTACTTTTTGTAACCTTATGTACTGAACCATGCATTATTACTCTTTAACTATTGCAACTCTGCTTGGGAGCTATTTTCCCCAGGTGTCCACTGAAAATGGGCTTTTTTGCCCAGTTTACCTGGTTAGCAAATGTAAATAAATAAATAAATAAATATAAGGGAAATCTTGTAAGAAATTATATAAAGAGAAGACGACCTTTTTAAGTATTTAAGAAAAGGTAGAGAACAAAATGTACATCTTGCAAAATATGAAATATGAAGGAGTAACATGTATAGAAAGGCATAAGATTGCAGCTTTATTTACTGAAATACTAGCAAAAATATTATGGAAAGAATCCATTTGTTATAACAACATATATAGATGACATCCATTCAAATACGCGATTCTCTCCTTATGACATTCTGAATTTAATGAAAAAAATCTACTTGTCCAAACCTACAAACATGATACAAACTGGGATATTAAACCACTGAGCTGGTACATTTTATTGCCTGTAAAAACATTTTTTAAAGAATATCTGATTCCCAACTGGAAAATTGCCATAATTAAACCTATGTTTAAACACTAGGGACAAGCTTAGAAATTATAGACCAATAATTTTGCTATCCAAATTGTGTAAGATCATGGAAAGATGGTGTCAAAGATCTTATTAAAAGAACAGAATGTTGCAGGAAGACATAGTATTTATTAGCATGCCAACATAAAAGGTAGGTCCTTTTAACTTGTAATCCTACATTTTTTAAAATCATTATTCCTTCTATGAAATATAAGAAACAGATGGTGCCTTCATAGATTTTTCATCTACCTTAGACAGAGTGGCTCAAAAGTACATGGAAACTACACCTCATGAGATAAAACTGGAATTTGTATATCTTTATTTATTTATTTATTTATTTATTACAGACACACTGGAGAGATCTGATCCTTATTTATAAAGCTACTTATATCCGTTGTTATACAATGCTTAAGATTAGAGGAATGAGAAAACAAATCTTAGTTCCAATTGTTATGAACCATGACGTATAACTAATCAACATGTTGGTTTTCTGGAAGATTAGTCAGTATATGGAACTCGTTGCTATTTTACATACGACTCAGTGTGGTACTTTGTAGCATTAGGCACTAGAAAAGAAACTGTTACTATGACAGGCTAATGGAGTTTTTTTACTGAGATTAGTAATGCTATTGCATTCTATCATTATTTTTTTCAGAGGTACTTTTTAAAGATTTTGTAACCAAAAGGAGCATCTGAGTGATACAGCATCTTGTTACTTTAATTATCTTTACACTGTGCTCTTATTTAATTGGAAATTTTTTTATGGTTTGTAACCATTCATACCAGACAATAGATGACATTCTTCAGTAATACTGTGGTACTGCAAACCTATATCTTAAAAAAATCATTTCAGCATTAAAAAAAGAAACTTTCAAAAATGTAAAATTATGTACTATGAGAATTAATTTTAGTCAACATACACACACACACGCACGCACACACACACACACACACACACACACACACACACACACACACACACACATATATATATATATATATATATATATATATATATGGGTCTACTTTGTTTCATTGAAAGCTCATTTCATTGAATTTGAATTAACCCTGACCAAATCGCTGAAAGCTCAAATTACTGAAAACTCATTTCACAGAATCTCATTTCACTGAAGTGAAGTACTAGCTCAGTGTAGAGTACTGTAAGGCAAGTAAAATGTATATGCCATTTTCCCAACTTTCGTGCAATCCTGGAGTTAGTATATATAGTTAGGGTCTATATTATAAGCTCGAAAGCTTAAAAGAGTGAAAGCTCTTTTATCGATCTGTAAATATCAAACCCACTACATAGCAAAAACACGGAACAGGGACTTTTTTCCAGGGAAAAAAATCGCTGCTCTGCAAAAAAAAAAAAAAAAAAAAAAAACATGCAAACGCAAACTATGCCAAGTCTGAGATCACACCACAGTGGAGGAAATGGTAAAATCCTGAAAATGGCCCAGTGTTTTTTTCCCTAGGAAAAAAAATCACTGTTCCATGTTTTCGCAATTTAGTGGTTTCGATATTTACAGCTCGATAAAAGAGAATTCGCTCTTTTAAGCTTTTGAGCTTATGATATAGACCCATAGTTAGGGGGATAGTGCGGGGCACAGGCCCCATCTAGTTTGGTTTTATATTATATTTCACCAAAAGCTTCAAAACAATAAATTTTAAACCATAGACATGCATATTTACAACACCAATGACTAACTCTTTCCAGAAGACAATATATATCCAAACTAAAAGTGGGGCTACACCTGCAACATCCCCCAATGTGGGGGGGGGGTATGCCCCCACACAGCCCCCCTAAATATATATATACTAACTCCAGGATCGTACTAGAGTGGGGAAAAGGGCATATACCTTTTACTTGCCTTACAGTACTCTACAGAGAGCCAGTACTTCACTTCAGTGAACTGATCTCATCGGCTTTGAGAAGACTGACTTTTAATCTACTATTTGCTGCATTTTGTTTACACCTGAGCACCTAAGAAAGTGGACGAAAAGTTGATTTCTTAGGTGTCAACTATATATCACACATAACTCTTTTATGCTGATTCACATGAAAACTTAGTTTCCAAATATGATGTATTTACTTCTTTAGTGATATAAACTCTTGATAGATGACTATTTCATCATTCTTTATTAAAAATATGAAGTAAAAATCTGCTTATATACAACAGGGCACTCTAAGGAAATCAAGATGAAGTTTATATCAAATACTAATGCATCTGTTTGGAAATACTTATACAAACGTTGCCCCAGTAGATTGTTTTCACATCACAGTCGAGCACCCAATTATTGTAATTTGTGACAATGCCAGTTTGCACCAAGCACTGCAATTGCACATGCAAATTCTAACACAACAGAAACTCTACAGAGTTTCAAAATAGAATTCTACAAAAATACTCTTAGCTGTAGAAGTTACAAAAGACTTTTCCACATTTGAAATTTCTCTGTTTCTCTTTTTACATAAAATTAACTTTGCATCTTTTGTCTGTTGTCTACTTTCCTTTAAACAACAAGCTTGCCATCTACACTTTGAGCTGGCAGAGTCTCACATTCCTTCCATGTATGCCAGTCTGAATCCTTGGTTTATAACAAAACCTGTCCTTACTGTCGAGGTACAGACAAAAAGTGCATTCCCAAATGCAAGCAGACAGCCAACAGGCAAGCTACTAATTAAAATGTTAAAGAACTGCCAAAAATCTGCAACTCATTTGATTTACGCTGAAATGAATTTTGAATGCCAACAACCAAGGTAACATTATTCCAGTATTACTTAAATAACAATATGCCATGTGATTTCTAATCAGAGAGTGACAGCATTTGCATGTCAGAAATAGCATGTTATCAGTCACACTCGAGTTTGTGCATATCTGACCTAACATTTTATTATCCACTAACATTTTATTATCATAAATAATGAGGGCAGATGGGAACTGAGTCAAGCCTTTGGCCTTGCCAATATACTGAATACTCTTGTTAGCTGCTTTGTCTAAGCTGCCAGAACTCTTTCTGCCTGTTGCTACAATTGTATAGTCTTCTTCTGTTCTGAATACATCCATTGCCATTTGCAAGCGGTTCTGTCTCTGCTAGTTTATTTTTTATTTTATCTTGATTTTTTTTTTTTGTAAAAGAATAAATGTCATACCTTTCCTCTGGTGTATGAAATCATTTCCTGAGTCAGGAGGCCACAATTATGGACCTACTAATCACCATCTATAATACAGGAAGGCCATTTGTCCACAGTACAGTTTTACCTTAAACAAGCCTGAAAATAGTCAAAGATTTTATTGAAGTAACTGCCTCAGGAGCAAAGCAGCTAAGGAATCACTGCCAATAATATCCAATACAAATGTTCCAAAAGGGTCTTTTAGTACAGGAAAGCCATTCACCCCATGACAATTTCACCTTAAACAGTAAGGGTCTTAACTAAAGTAGCTGCTTCAGAAGCCAAATAACCAAATGTGCATAGTATCTTTATGTACAGGAAAGACATTCTTCACCACAATAGTTGTACATTAACTCACTCAAGTTTATATCTCCTTTTGTTCAGATCCCCCAAGAAACAACACCAGACCATTTTGGCATATTACAGCCTTTTATTAATCAAAATGTATTAATCACATAATTTATTAAACACAGAATTTATTAAACAATACTGAAAGATTGCCAAATTCCGTAATAATGGCCACACAGGTAAAACCGCAGTCTCCAAAGCTAAGAAAACAGCATCCATGGGACCAGATGACATCCCGGGGTGTGTACTACATGAACTACAAAATGAACTGGCACCTCACCTAAGTGTCATGTTTAATCATAGCCTCACCTCAGGCTTTGTGCCCACTGAGTGGTGCACAGCTACAGTTATCCCACTCCACAAGGGGGGATCCACCTTGGATCCTGGGAACTACCGCCCCATCAGTCTGATGAGCCTGATCTGCAAGACCATGGAACATATTATCATGGAAATATAAACAAAGACATTGGCAACCTTCAAACACTGGACCCTACCCAGTTTGGGTTCGTGAAGGGCCAATCATGTCTCCTGAACCTGACTAAATTCTTTGAATCTGTCTCCATAGCTATGGATGAGGTTAAGGCAGTCCACACAGCCTATCTGGACCTCGGCAAGGCTTTCAACACCATCCCACACTCTGGAATCATAGATAATCTTACTGAGCTGGGCATTAATCCCTACATCACTCGATGGGTTGCCAACTGGCTTACTGACAGAACCCACACTGTAAAAGTAGCCGACTCCAAACCCAGCTCTAGACAAGTGACAAGTGGAGTACCTCAGAGTTCAGTCCTGAGACCGCTCTTGTTTGGCATCTACTTCTCTGAAGTACAGGCCAACACTAAGGGACTTTGGCTAACAAATTTTGCAGATGACTGCAAACTGGGAGCCATTATTGAATCCCCAAATGATGTGGATATTCTACAAAAGGGCCTTACAGAAACAGATGCTTGGTGCCAGAGCCATGGGCTCAAGCTCAATGCCAAGAAATGTATAGTTATCCCCTTTGGGAAAAAAACATGTGAATTACCACACAGGTGGCAGTACACTAAACATTGAAAGTGTTATAAGAGACTTAGGGACACAGGTCGACAGTGGTCTTACCTTCGATAACCACATTACCACAACAGTTAGGAAATGCTTCTATGTGGCACACCTCATCACTAAGGGCTTTTCATCCAGAAAAAAGGTGGTCATTGTCTCACTGTACTCATCCATCATTAGACCCGTTATAGAATACAGTGCCCCATTTGGTATGTACCTCTCAAGACATCTGCAACAACTGGAAAGGCCACAGAAATACCTCACTAAAAGAATCACAGGCCTAAAGCAGATGCCCTATGCTGACCGTCTAAAAAACTCCAGCTGTACTCTGTGGCATATCATCTACTCAGAGGTGATCTCTGCTTAACATACAAGTCCATGTCAAACCCAGAGCTGTTGGTCATGCTACAATTAAAGAAATTCCAATCCCTCAGAGCCACACACTCCAGGGATCTAAACCTTGTCATCACAATGAACAAAACATGCTGGAGGGATAGGGTCATGACCCAGAGACTCCTCAGTCTCTGGAATATACTGCCCATACATGTCAAGCAGAGCGCCTCTTTGGCCCTCTTCAAAAGGAACCTTGATGATTGGATGGGAGATAAAAATTCACCCCGGGGATCATGTCAGTCACCCTGCTAGACAGGGGTCCAGGGAAGTAAATATTGTGGGAAGAAATAGCCAGGAAATTGTTATGGCTAGGGTTGTAATGGCCCTAGGGCAGATAGCCTAGTACCAACCTATGAACCTATAAATGTCAAACATAAAATGCAGTAGGCAGAGTCACCTGCTCACCTGCATTCTACAATGATGTAAGCAATGTTACCTCAACCACTCACTTACTCAAACATCCCACCAGAAGTAGCAGACACCACTCACTTCAATAACCAACCGACCACCTTGTAAAATCCTACATAAACACCAGAGGGGGAACAGAAGATGGACATCTTAACCTCTATTCTCTGTCTGCCAATCCACACTTCTGTGGAAAACTTCACAACATGCCAGCTGACAAAAACGTGGGGCAGGAAAGAAAGGCAGCAAGTTCATGTCTATATCTGATACCCCAATCCCACAGCAACTGCACAAAACTAACGTGACTCCTCCGTACCATTACCTCACTTCCTACTTACTCATTACCTCACTTCCTTCTTACCATTACTTCACTTCCTCTGCATCTAGCACTATTCCTTAACCTTAGCCCTTCCTTGCCTGTAAAAATGCAACAACTCCTTCATGCACTTACTCTTTAAAACTTCTCTGTCCACCCACATCTCCCCCACCCCCAACCCCATAGGCATCTCTGGACAAATTACAAGCTACATTTCTGTACACATCTAGTTCTCACCAGTACCTTCTCATGGCATCTAAAACGTTTTGGGGTTTGACATCTTTAAAAAAGTCACTTACCAGCTAGTAATACACAGTATTAGAAAGGGCAAACAGTTATTAACATAATGATCTTGAAACTGTTAGTCTAGGGCATCCTGCAATGGAGACATTCATCTTTGTTTGCCACTTATTATTATACATATTTTCATATTTATGTTCATATTTTCAAAAGTGAGAGGCCTACATTTTATCAATGTGTATGGTATGAAACAACAATGGGACGACAGGACAATTCACTAAAAATTTTGGTTTATATCACACCAAACTGGAAATATTGCTTATTGTTTTTTAATAATCATAAAGATAGTCAGGAAGCCATCAAGGGAAGTTCCAGTCTCCAGCAATATTATGCTTGCCTCTCGATGTTGTTGAGGTGTGAAGCTGTTATTGGTTAAATGGTTTATGAACTTATGTAATACTATTTTTGTAGTAGGCATTTTATCATTTTTTTAAATATGTAAAGATGCAATACATGATGGTCAGTGTACCTGCACTGCTTTTATGCATTTGCTTTTAATGTTTATACTTTACTGTGTTTTGTTTTGATGACATGACTGGTTGTGCCATGAGATAGGTTGAACTGTTGTCCTGTTTATTTTCATTTTCACTGTATGAATTGTGTGCTCTATATAATCATGGCTGCTTTACGTAAAGCTAACGGTAGACCATGTCTTAGGGAGTCTGTTAATGTTGTGTTCTTGTCATCAGATTGCTTTAGTGGGTCATGAATGGCTTTCCCTGTGCTGTTATTTGTTTTAAATTTAAAGCACCAGTTGTGTTTTGAGAATTTTTATTTATTTATTTATTGCTTGATTGACATTCGATTACTGGGAAAGTCTGATCGGGTAGGAGCCCATTTTCAGCAGAGGCCAAGGGAGAAAAGCTCCAAAGTATTAAAGGACATTTTAAGAACAATAATTTTAGAGTCTTTAAAAATAATACAAAAAACAACTACAGTTTAAATAATTATACTAAATTAGACTTAATATGAAAACATTGGTTGAGAAAAGATTCAAATTATATGATAATGATTTAATATTTAGAGAAAATGTATCCAGTTTATAGAAAAAATAAAGATAGGTTAGTATACTATAAACAAGAATTGCAACCATACTTACATAAAACCAAGGGAGAGAAAGTGATAGAAGTAAGGAAGTGACAGAAGAAGGCAGAGTAAGAAGGTACAAGGTATGAAGAAGTGTTTGTTCAAATTTAAGGTTATAGTTTATCCTGGTATTCAGCAAGAACAGAGCCAGCCTTTCACTAGGAAGTCTTTCAGGATGGTTTTGAAGGATGGGAGGGAGAGTACTGACCTGATGGATACAAGTAAGGAGCACCAGGCCTTAGCAGCATGGTATGAGTACAGACAATACCCATCAGATTGCATATGTTGTGAACAGACAGGAGTTTTTGGCATTGCATTACAATAATTGACTGAGACCACAGTTATGTACAACGGTATTTAGTGCTGGACAAGCAGCTGGATTCTGGATAAATTTATAAGTGTTAAGAAGCTGTGTATATGTTAGTTGATGAGGTACCCCTAACCAATTTAGGCTTTTTAGTGCTATATTGTGGTGGGTTCTGAAAGGGGTATTTTCTACAAATTTAGCAATTCTGTTACAGTATTGTTCAAGTTTTGATTTTTTGTGATGCCTGAAGGCCATTAAGGAAGGGAGCACTATAAACAGGACCTATTGGAGCAGGAGATTCTGAACCATAGAAGGGGGGAGCTGAGAGAGACCTAATGAGGACATTTGAAGTAGACGTTTGCTGTGACAAACTGTGTTGAAGGCTTTAGACAAATCTAGAAACAAGGAGGAGACTAGTTGTCCAGTATCTCTAGCTTTATTAACAGTATCTATATAGGCTAGAAGTGCATTGTTAGTACTATGGAAAGGATGAAAGCCATGCTGTGTGCAGAATAGGAGTTCTTCCTGCAGGAGATAGTTTAGCAATTGTATCTGAATACATTTTTCAAGTACTGGGTGGGATATGATTGCAGTGGGTCTAAAGTTATTCACGTCTGTTGAGTTTCCTCCTTTTTACGGAGGGATAATGTGTGACTTTTCCAGAGAAATGTCGCCTCAATACACTTTTGGAAAGGGGCACACTATTTTCAACTGTTGCCATTAATAAGCATAAAAATGCTATTTTTAGAGGAGAGTTCATATCAGGTAAGCATGTTTGATATAACACTATACAGTAGATGTAAACATTTTATGTGTTTTGACATACACAGAAAGACTGCACTCATTTGACTACATTGAGTATGCCTAGCTACACCCTTACTTACAAATAACTCCAGCTTTAGGGGAAAATCTCTGTGCATGTGCTCCAGGTGATGAAGCCACCATCCTACTATGCTACATATGCGTGTGTGTGTGTGTGTGTGTGTGTGTGTGTGTGTGTGTGTGTGTGTGTGTGTGTGTGTGTGTGTGTGTGTGTATGTGTCTGTTCATAGGTTCATAGGTCATTACTAGGCTAATGGCACAAGGCTAACGGCATAAGATCCTTTACAAGCCTAGGATATGACAATATTATATCTTAATTCCCCAGGATATGATGAAGCAGTATGAGGGTAGTGAGTCTTTGGGTGCTTGAGCCCTGAGTCATTTACAGACTCCATCTTTCCATAAGGGACATGGGTAATACCTGAAAAATGAATTTATGGTTCCCCCTCCATTTATCCAAATTATTTTTGAAGATAGTGAGGGACGGTCTTTGATTTACGAAGATAGGAAGTTTATTCCATAGACGAGGTAGCCTTTGGGATTTGAATCTGTCTCTCTAGCACATTCTGTTAGAGTCAAAAATAATGTTCAGGTCCATGTAACACATAACCCTTGTATAAGTTTTCTTGTGAATATGTAACATTTTCATCAGGGCTGGATCAGAGGATGCCTTGGAGGTCAGGCAAATGTCCCTTCTCAACAAATGATATAAGATGGAGTAAAGGGATATGGCCTTTACTCAGTCTGCATAAGACATATGTCTTATGCTTTGTATTTTTTTTTAGTGAGAAATCTCTGGGGCTGCTCCAGTTGGTGTGAGTACCTGGTTAGGTGCATGCAGAATGGAGCACTGTATTAGATTATGGGCCTGATGAAGGCCAAGTACATGGCACTATGACTTCCTTTTATCTTGATGCCCTACCTTTACTTATAAATTGAGTCATTTTCTCACTACCGTAGATACCTAGTGGTAAATGTTTAGGTTACTATCTATCAGTATTCCTAGGTCCCTCACCACTGGGTCTACTTTTAGGTATGTGATATTAATATTAGAATTTGCAGGGATATCTGATTTACAGAAGAGTATGATTACGCATTTTTTAGCATGTAGTCTCAGACCATGGCTTTGGCACCTGTGGTTTGTCATTCTTAGGCCTGTTTGTATGATGTCATCATCATTTGAGGATTCAATGATTGCTCCAAGTTTATAGTCATAGGCAAACTTGGTGAGCCATAGACCCCCCAAACTGGCCTTTACTTCACAGAAGTATATACCAAATACAAGGGGTCCCAACACGGAGCCCTGTGGGACACCACTAGTAACAGGTTTCTTATTGGAAGTGGATTCACCTATCTGGATGTGTGCCCCGTCAGTGGGCCAATTGGCTAGCCATCTGATAGTGTAGACGTTTATGCCTAATTCAGTAAGTTTATCTATAACACTGAGTGGATTACTGTGTCAAAAGCTTTGGCCAGGTCTAGATATGTGGTGTGTACCATTTTGCGACCATGGGCCTGATGATTTTCTCAAAGAAGTCCATCAGACTGAGGAGGTAAGAGCACCTTTTGACAAAGTCAGCTTGTGTCTGTTCGAGTGTTTGATGAGTTTCTATGTCATTATTGATCATGTCCGTAATAATACTCTCCATGGCATTACAGATAAGACTGGTAAAACTTATCGTCTGTACTTCCCCGGATCAGTTGATGGGCCCCCTTTGTGCAGAGAGATGACTGTTGCAGTCCTCTGTTCCTCTGGAACAAAACCCATCCAGAGACTGTGGTTTAAAAGGGTTTCCAGTGGGCATGTTATATTCTGTTTAAAGCTATTTAAGAAGCATCCTTGAATGTTGTCTGGACCCATGGCGGCTGTGTTTTTGGCTTTAGCAAGCACATTAAGGACCTGCTCCCTCATAATGACCAGTAGGGGGATGGTTGTGGGTATTTCTTTGAGTCTGGTAGGAGGTGATGGGGTAGTGAAGTATGAACTGAACTTGTTGGCCAGTAAGGTTGCAATAGTTTCAGGATGTGTGTAAGTGTTGCCATTCATGATTAACTCAGCACATTGCTAAGTATTTCCCTCGAGGTTATGAACATAATTAAAAAAGACTTATAGATATCTTTCACTGGGGGAGGCTATCTTTGCCTCATAGTTTGCCTTGGCAACTTTGACCAGCTCTTTAATTTGTTTGTTAAGACTGACGAGTGTTTTTTTGCACGGTTTTGTCTGTTCCTTCTTGGCTCTGGAGAGGATTTTTTTTCCTTTTTTTGATTAGCCTATTTATGCTAGGGGCCCTAAAGGGTGGTTTATTTTTGCCAGTAATCATAGGTTTCACTCTGGCAGGTACTGCCTTCTCTATGCAGCCATGAATGTGGCTGCATAAAGGAGGCAGCCATGAATGTGGTTGTACAGTGCTTTTGTGTAGAGCTCAGAGCAGGCCTCAGAGTCATCCAGGTTCAGAGGGGATTGGTGTGTTGCATTGTGGGCTTGGAAGCGGGGCTGCTGTGCTATTCAGAGTTATGTGCATTGTGAGCCATTGTCTTTTTTGAGTTTGCACAGGGACACTAAGAGTGCTTTTAGGAGGCCTTGAAGGTGTGGGTAGATTACAAATGAGTGCTTCAGCATATGTGAGTCTATGTGTTTGTTCCTTAGTGTTGGTAATGAATGTTTTAGATGTAATGCTAACAACCAGGTTTGCATTTTTCATGAGTATATGTGAGAGCTTTGCCTCCAATGACATTGTGTATCTACATCTCTCACACACTGTGTTTGTCTGTTCTATAATTAAATGGCTATCAGTGAACATGAGATAGTTACTACATTGCCTTAGGATGCCCATAACCACCTGGCCAGACAAAATGATGACAGGGAAGCACCTATCCATTATACCAGATCCTTAACAAATGGGAAGGAGTAGGGGAGTACAAGGCAAGGGTAACCACATTTACATGATGAACAAATGCGAGGCTTTTATGGCGCAGGATGAAATAATTTCACACAGTTAATCCTTCAAGCCAATCAAATAAACACACAATAAGCCTTCCACCAGCAGTCCCAAACTCAGATGGATTGAATCAGCCCTCTATTGCCATCAGAGTGCAGAGCAAAACCCTCTTAATGTAAAATGAACTGGTTTTGAGCTCAAGTGCAGTAACAAATGCTTTCCAATAAAAAGCAGAAGTTCTGCAGTAATAAGAATCCTTCGAAAAAGGTTCACAAACCCTGAGAAATCTACACAAATTCAGAAAAAGGTGCCCAAATGTAGGAGAACTTATATAAATACAGAAAAACTTGCAAAAAATAGAAATATTTTGGCAAACTCAGGAGAACTTTGGCATGCACAGAACAGCGTTTGCAGTATCTGGAGAAGTTAGAAAATATCAGAATACTGTTAAAATGACCTAAAAGCAGTACAGTAACAAACATATAGGGCCAGATTCAGGAAGCCTCCGTGTAAGAGTTATAACTCTTACACAGAGGCTGCAGTGAAACTGTGTGATGTCAGCATGTCATGCATATGCATGAGGTGCATAAGGCATGCTGAATCACACTAGTAACTCTTACACGGTCCGTGTAAGAGAGTAGAAGCGTGTCTGTAGGCTAAGCCCTGCAAGCGGACACGCCCCCGGAAGACTAGAATGGCTGAAAGTAAACAGCCACGAGAGAGGCCATGGAAATGTGCATAAACACACTACACAACACATGCCCCGATAGACCATCACTGTATAAAGTGAAGAGATGTAATAAAATTAAATTAAAACCTTTTTTTTAAAACCCGTAAATGTTTGCTACTGTGTGCGCCCGTGTGCGCTGGTGTGCTACTAAGCGCAATCACAGTTAGCAATCAGTGGAAAAGGATATAAGAACTAAATATGCAAAGTAAGCCAAGAAGTAATAGCTTAGCGGTAGAGTTGTCGGCCTAAGAGTAGGCAGGCAGGGTTCGAGCCCCCACAACAACCTTTTTTTTTTTGTAAATAAGCACTAAAAAGCCCCCTGACAGTATTGTATACATGTAAATGTATTCCCTTTTGTAAAATGGAATGAAACGGAGCATATATTCTGAAGTAACACAATAACAAAAATAGTCAGAAATGTACTGATAGGTAAGCTGCTGTGAGACGGAGTGCCCGTAGCTGAGTAGTGTTTAAAAAGCTGTAAACTGCGTGCCTGTTGCTAGGCATCGGTTTAACAGAGTGAAACTGTTTGCAACTAGCTGTGCTGAGCTGAACATGTGTGTCACTAGCCAATTAAGGTTTATCCCAGGGCACACCATTTGCGCGGCGCTCCCACAAGCTAACTGCCAGTGCGCATGCGTTAGCTCCGCGCAAACGAGCACAGACCTGGTTTTAAGTGCTTAAAAGTGCTTTTGGCATGTTTGATTGACAGGTCTCAACTCATTTCTGTCAGGAAAATCAAAAATCAGTTGCCAGATTCGAACCCAGGATACCATGCACTAGAGTCAAGGTACTAAACCACTAAGCCATGACAGCAATACCTAGAAATGCAGAAATAGCATATATATGGGATAAAATCCAGAATGGAGCATGATAAAGCATTTTCAGTGAAGTAGATACAATTCCAAAATGGCCAATCAGAGAAATGTGCGGGAAAATCGGCATATATAAGCCCCATAGGCGGGAATACACAGCAGAAACGATTGTAGATCAGAGCTGCAGTCAGAATGAGTGGAGTAGGTGAGGGACGTTGCTTTCGAGCACAGCGTTGGGGCGTTGAGGAGTCCAGATACATGGTCTGGCTCCTTGTCCACCATCACGAGGCCCAACTCATGCAGGGCCAGGTCTCATGGGGAGCATATAGGGCAGAGGCATGGGACCAGTTGGCTCGTGATCTGACCAGTGCTACTGGCATTCCACGCACTGGTGAGCAGGTCCGTCACCACCATGCGGACTTGAAACGACGCAAGCAAGACCAGTTGTCCAAATGGATCCAGGAGGCCCGGGATATGCCCAACGCCCCCTACTGAGTAAGTTACATTTTACTTATGTATGTAAGGATTTCAACTAGCTGATACCATGGAGATGTGTAGTCCAATATTACTTCTTTTGTATTACAGCTGCAGGTGTCCGCTCTACGAATCGCGAGATGCATGCCCGTAGGCTGGTGCGGATGCGCCACCGTGCAGGTTAGTAACCCCACCCAGTACTTGTAAATAAATATTATACTGTAGCATGTATCAGAACACTGCAGTGTGTTGATTAAAAGTAATATAATGTGCAAGCAAGATTTGAAAGTCTGCAGGTATGGCTGCAACAAGTTCATCAGTATGCAAGTGTAACTGGAAATATAATTGATAGAATTAAACAGTGCTGTCATACAGATGTCCCACCATTAATTAAATATAGTGTAACCTGCAGTAGTCTCAAGAGTACAGCTTCAGAATCTGAGGTAGTCACATGTGAGATATATCCTCTGTTGAAATGCTGAATCATGACAGAAGTGAGGCTGTTGGAAAGTGTTTGAATCACCACTAGTCTAACATGTGAACAAAGCCTAGAAGTAGCAACCTGAACTGTGAATTTGCAGGAAGTGTGAGACTGACAGAAAGGGTCATGTATGAATAAATAAAGTAGTAATAACCCCGGAATATATTAGCCCCAGTGTGTTTCTACAGAACTAAATGCATGTGGGAAGTACAACTTAATATACCAAACTGATTTCAGTGTGTCAGAATCTGGAATGTCTAGCTAAATGCTGTATATGGTGATCACAGTAAACAATTTGCAGATAGAATGAATGATTATCTGACAAACTAAACAGCCATAGTTGTCCCCTGTCCTGTCATCAAAGTGTAGCAGGATGATGTATCTGATCAAATTCAAAATAAGTAGGATAGTGATGTATTTGTAACAGGTGTAGCTTGACAGTCAAATAAAATTTATTTTGAAACATCAGCCTCAACTTAATTGTGTACCTATTATAAATGTAAATCAATGTGTAACATATGAATGTGTCATCACTTTCTATCTCCGCCCAACCCTATAATTCCATATAACAACACCCACTAAATAATGGTATGTGAACATTTCATTAATCATGGACATTTGTCCGTTTCAAAAATATATGCATGTCTGTTCGTGCATGTGCCCTGTTCATACCTGCAAATCTGATGGCCTGTTGCCATTAATCAACCCTGCATGTTGTTTGACTGTGTATTTCTGTTCAAATAATGCATGTGATATTGATATGCCCCTTGTTCAATGGTGTTAATATCTGGGTGTTTGTTTGATGGGAATACCAATGCATGCTGTTACAACTAATCTGAATGGAATACAATGCCACTAACCCAGACTAACATAACTACTCACAAACCTAGAACGCTTGGGAAGGCAGGTCCCAGCGGACCCACCTCTCCCACCTCAGCTGGTGACTGCACCTGGCACTAGTGCCCAGGCGGACCCCCTCCGGTGGGCCTGTGGCACCTTCGGGTGGAAGCCCTGCAGGGGATGGGGCCCGTCCCCTCTGCAAGTGTGGCCGGAGGGGTTCGTCCACTCACCCTCCAGCGGTGTCCGGTCTGTGGTGCGAAGGAGATCCAAGACACTGTTCTTGGGCCCCTACACCAGCTCGAGGCTCGTGTGGCACAGCTAACGGCCCCGGCCGTTGCCCGCCTACACAGCCCCAGCACAGCCCGTCCTGGGCTGTGAAGGAACAGTGGCAACTGCCTATGGGTGGGGATATCAGTTCCACTGTTGCCATCTGTGGGCTCATGCATCTTGGAAATCCCAACTGTGTAACCCCCCCACGTGTGTCATACACCGCCCCTGTATGCGTCTTGTCTGTCTTGTCTGTTAACCTACCCAACCTACCTCCCCAGCTATACCGACTTCCTTCACCTGACATACCACTCTCACCTGAAAAAAAAAAAAAAAAAGGGCACTCTGTACCCACAAAAAAATTACACCCCATACATAGCTGTCCATGTCGCACACATGTCTGCTTGACATTGAAACAGTTAATTACAATTGGCTCTACAACAACTATTAATGTTGTCCTGACACCTCTCTCAGGGGTGAAAGGTTTCTAATGTCTCACCAAAATACATGGAAATGCACAGCTGTTGCTGCCAAAGACATGGGCATCTATGGGCCTTACCTACATCCCTCCTGCAAATCCCACGCTTGTTTCCCTACTGTCTTACCCTCTTTGTGACCCCTTTTTCACCACTTTCCTGTCACCCGTTTTTCTTTTCTTTCAAAGAAAATAGCGGGTGTCAGCTTGTGTTAGCGGAGCTCACCGCCAGTCTTGCGTGAGCTCAGCGCAAAAGCGCAGACCTGGTTTAAAGTGCTTAAAAGTGCCTTTATGGCACTTTGATTGACAGGTCCTGTACTCAGTTTGAAAGTTTGCTAAGAAAAATAAATTCCGACTGTCAGTCTCGAACCCAGGACCTTGGTAACATTAGTCTGTATGACCTACCACTAAGCCATGCCTGCTTTACAAGAATACACTGCTAAAATAAATATAACATGTAATAGTAGGAATCAGTATAAAGGCAATATAGGAGATGTACTATCTAAAGCATGTCAGGTAGGGTTTTAATGGCCAAATTACTGGATTCCCATACTAGTTCAGTGTGAACAGAAACAGCCCTGCTACCTGTTAGCTTGTACATAATAATGTAAGGTAATGTACATATGTGAAGGTATGTATATCTGCACATACATATATATAAATATATATTAATACATATGAAATATAGTCGTAGGTCTCAGTAGCCATACACACTCACTACAGGAAACAGTGAACATAATTGCAGCAACCTGAATCTGCAACACAGCCTGACCCCTGTGTGACCTACTTACCCTTCTAACTGCTTAAAGGTGGCCTTAGCACTTTGATTGACAAGTCCTGTACTCAGTTTGAAAGTTTGCAAAGTAAAAAGAATTCCCACTGTCAGTCTCAAACCCAGGACCTTGGTAACAGTAGTCTATATGACCTACCACTAAGCCATGCCTGCTTTGCAAGAACACAGTGCTAAAATAAATATAACATGTAATAGTAGGAATCAGTATAAAGGCAATATAGGAGATGTACTATCCAAAGCATGTCAGGTAGAGTTTTAATGGCCAAATTACTGGATTCCCATACTAGTTCAGTGTGAACAGAAACAGCCCTGCTACCTGTTAGCTTGTACATAATAATGTAAGGTAATGTACATATGTGAAGGTATGTATATCTACACATACATATATATAAATATATATTAATACATATGAAATATAGTTGTAGGTCTCAGTAGCCATACACACTCACTACAGGAAATAGTGAAGATATATGCAGCAACCAGAATCTGCAACACAGCCTGTGAGACCTACTAAGCCCTTTAACTGCTTAAAGGTGCCTCCAGCACTTTGATTGATAGGCCCTATACTCAACTCAAAAGCAGAATATGAGCATACTAGTAGGCCCTACCACAAGACCATTGTAACACTAGTCTGTATGACCTACCACTAAGCCATGACTCTCATACAGGAATATAGTGCTAAATAAGTGGAACACGTAATAGTATGAATGAAGATAAAGGCAATATAGTATGTCTACTACCCAAAGCATGTCATGCAGACTTTTATAGTCCCAATTACTGGGTTCCCATACTAGTGTAGTGTTAACAGAAACAGCCCTGCTAATTGTTAGCTTGTACCCAATAATGTCAACTAATGTACATATATGAAAGTATGTATATGTACACAGATATATATATATATATTTATATAGCAATACATATGACATATAGTTGTAGGTGTCAGTATGCATACACACTCACTATAGGGAACAGGCAAGATAAATGCAGCAACCTGAATCTACAACACAGCATGAAGCATGGTAGATGTACTAACCTTCACACTCACAAAACACTGTCAACAGCATACCAGCATGGTCCACGCCCTACAATCTGAAAGGGCAACGCCTATCTCACATACCCTTTAATAGCAGTATCCTGAAATCACAGTGAGACATGCAATCAGTACACACCCAGCTGCATGCAATTAGCAAATGCTGCCTTACAATTGGTGCAGAGGCCATCACATGGACCTATGCAGATACCTACAAAAGCAATGAGTACCCACACTACACTCATGCAATACATTCATTGCACAAAACCGACAGAGAAAGAGAGAGAGACAGAGAGAGAACAAAACAGAACAAAACAGAAATAAAGACAGCCAGCAGCAAAACCAGCAGCAGCAGCAGGAGCAAACTTCAAGCAGCACCAGTGACACACCAACAGCTGCCACAAACACAGGTAATGCAAAGTAGCAGGTTAATCCTGTGTATACTGTGACACCTCCAAATGTATCATAGTTCACTATCTATAGGTATGTCCATGAGATAGGTTGTGTGTACATAGTCATGAAATATAAACATATGTAATATTGTTGTACATGTGGGCCATAACTAACACTTCCATAGCTTAGAACACAAGGCCAGTTGTGCATATGATGCAGTAGTTCCCAGGGTCAGTAGAGGTTCCTCCTCATTGGTGTGGGACCACTGTGTATGTATGGCACTGTTCAGGTACATATCCTGTAGTATGGCCAGGGATTAATATCAGTCTGTCATGTGGTGCTATGTCCTCCAGGGGTGAATGTAGCACACATCCAGGGATACCATTTCGTAACAGTGATGATATGTGTTCTGCAATGATGAGGGTGGCTCTCACCTGGACATGTGAGAGGATAGGGAGGTTACAGTCATCTGGGATAACTAATAACACGTGTGTAGGACAATGGGGGTACCTGCACCTAAACTGTCTGCAACAATGTTGGCAATATCTGTGCATTTGGTGAATGTGAAGCATCTTAACACTGCAGACAACAGATGCCTTCCTGTCATGTGAATCTGCCCTGTGCTGCAGTAGCCTCCTACTATTGTTATACAATATGCCTGTATCTGTAGTCCACTGGACAGGATTAATAAGTGGTGTGCAGTTGTTCTGGGTTAGATAACTGTGTGCACAGTACATGCAGTATGTGGGATGTCTGTGGTACGCATATGCAAAGGTGCTGGCGGTGTGTGTTGTGGCTTCCACTGGCCCAGGGGGCTGCATGGATAGCATCACTGTCATAACTACTGAATAACCGTGTAATAACATGCATACATAGCAAGGTAGTGTACTGTGCTTGTGGTGTTGTTCAGATATGTATATCCAGGCTGAGTAATGTGTGTCCACATCACAGGGTTGGATGGCAGCACACATCCAGTATGTATGGATGAACACCCAGAATGTGTCAGACGTGTCACCTGTGCAGAAGTATCTGGCCATTACCTGTGCATCCCCCACAACACACACACATGCAACATATGGCAGATGTACTATAGCAGTACACACATGTTCATAGGTTCATACTAGGCTATCTGCCCAAGGGCATTTACAAGCCTAGCCCATTGTTTTGTGGCTTACGCCACCCCTTTAGTATGGGGAACCATACCCATTATTTTGCTGTGCCTCTGTCGAGCAGTGACACGGAGGTAATCCCTGGGGTATATCTGCGATCTCCCATCCATTGGTCAAGATTTCTCTTGAACAAGGCTAGCGAGGTGCTCTGCCTCACATATACCATGATTTTGTTCCACAGCATAGGGAGTCTTTGGGTGATGAATCTATCCCTCCAGCATGTCCTATTAATAGCCGTGTTGAGGTTTAAGTCTCCCGCCCTTGTGGCTCTGATGGATCTAGGTTTTTTAGGTGAAGCATATTCATCAAATCTGGGTTTGACATGGCCTTGTATGTTGGGCAAAGGTCACCTCTGAGCAAGCGGTGGCGACTGAATAGAACATACATGGACATGCTGGAGGGGCAAATTCCTAACTGAGAGGCTCCCTTCACTCTGTAATGAGCTCGAACAGTTGAGAATGAACAGTTCATAGGTTCATACTAGGCTATTTGCCCTAGGGCATTGGTAAGCCTAGTAGAATGTGTTTGTCTTTTGCCACCCAATCACATCTTATGCTGCTATGCCCTTGTCCGACTTTAGTATACTTTGCCTCTGTCTAACAGCGACATAGAAGTGATACCTGGGGTACAACTATGATCTCCATCCACTCATCCAGATTCCTATGGAAGAGAGTCAATGAGGGACTCTGCCTAACCAGTAGTGTGAGCTCATTACAGAGTGAAGGGAGCCTCTCGGTTAGGAATATGCCCTCCAGCATGTCCATGTATGTCAGTGCTGAGGTCCAGCTCTCCTGAGCATGTGGCTGTATGGGACTCTGATTGCCTGAGGTGCATCACGTTCATTACTGCTAGGTAGGACATGGCTGTATATGGCATGCACAGATTGCCTCTGAACAGGCAGTATGCCACTGAGTCCAGCTGGATTCACTTTACCTGGGCAGCATATGACATCTGTGTGAGCCATTGCATCCCCTTGATGATGTACTGTTGTCCTGTGCCAGTTGCTGTAGGTGTCTGGTTAGGTACATCCCAAAAGGTGCATTGTACGCAATTATAGGCCTGATGATGGATGAGTACAGAGGCACAATGACCTCCCCTGCCATACATGTGAATCAGTCATGATTAGCTGGGCTATATAACATGTCTGTCAATCCACGTTGGCCATGTGGTAGACAAATGACAGACCGCTACCATGTTTCTTCCCCAGGTCCCCAACTCGTCTTCTGTACTCAATGGCCTAACACCTATGTTGTACTGTGCCACCAATGTCGGCGTGGGAATCTGCATTGAATACTGATACTCCCCATCCCTTGTTCAAGTGTTGTGGCCGACAAGAATGGTAACAGCTATAACGTGGTAGTACTGGTGTGCTCCTGTGAAACCTGAAACAGGTTCATGTTACTGCACAGATATCGATGTCCAGAATGCTAGGTAGGGTTTTGGGTGCGTGCATCCTTGGGTCTAGACGTCCAGTGTTGAGTAGCATCACTCTTACTTCCTCATCCTTTGTGATACAAATGGATGTGGGTTTGCCTTATGAGCCTTGCCTAATACAGGCACTATGGGTGTAGCAGGAGGCTCCGCCAAATGTCAATAGGACAGGGGTGACAGGTGCAAGCTGTCCCTAGCAAAGCATACCACCCCAAGATGGCAGGCATTGGCACACCTGTGAATGACACCAGTATGTCAGTCAATTGTTGGAAGGGATCATCGTGCCTTGATATTGTGGCATTGTTCTAGGTGAGGGTAGGATGCTACTCAAGGTCAGGGTCAAACTGTCTCAGGCTATGTGCTCAGAGAGCTCTGTAATGTCTCATGTCATGTAGTCCAGGGAGGAATGTGTCAGGCCATTCACAGCAGCATGGACATTGACTGAGTCATACCTGTACCTGCCTTGGGGTTACCTGACTGTTTGTGTTATGTGGCAGTTCATAGTGCCTGACAGGCTGCACACCGTGACCCTCACCTCGTTAAGCCTGGTGAACGTGATGTGAGTGTGCCTGATGATAGAGGCACCTAGTACAGGTGTATGAGGTGTGTTGTTAACTGTTAATGGCTGTGAGTGTTCAGCACATTGGCTTTGTGTGATATGTGTTGCACATGTTCGTTTATGTGGTAGTGGTTGCCTGGATGTCTGCTTAGGAGGTCTCTGCTGCATAGGCAGAGCTGTGGTCTGAGCCTACAAGTATGATCATGTGTGATCATGTGTTAGGTCCGCTGTTGTGGTAGGTCTACATGAGACTGGAAGTGTAGTGAGTGATCCCCTTTGCCACGTGACTGGTTATGGCGGTATTGACTAGACAGAGCCTAGCCTCCAGTCTGGTATATGGTTGCATCACTCACATGAGTTTGAATTTGTTGTTAGGAGGAGGGTTGTCTGTGTACATGCATCTGTTCTAACATTGTCTCTGGAGTACCACACTCACCAGCTGGACTGAGGAGGGAACTGACAACTGACCTCTGGACATGCTAGAATACTATTGTGAACTCTGTAATCACTAATGATTGAAAACAAGGTCCAGTGGGGAGTGAGGGTGTACTGACATTACCTACAACTGCTGACTGATATAAAAGCGTCAGTGAGCAAATGCCAGGTAACCTAAGTGCAGTGTGTCACAATGAAGTAAATGCAACAATGACAAGCAGTCACTTGCTGTCATGTGTAACATGGAAGTACGTACAGTAAGCAATGCAGATAACAGTAGTGAGTCACAGATGTGTTGCAAAGATGTGTACTATGTGGATGTAGCATACCAGTGAAATAACAAGCTAACAGATAACAAGCATATAAACAAAGGTAGATGCAGGAGGCCTGGATGTAGTGTTTGCTACAACAAACAAGGTGTAGCAATGTCAGTAAGATACAGCTCAGATATGCAGGCACTATAAACCTGAAACCAGATGTCCCCAGCTATGAATGGCAGAGTACAGCCTATTGTCACACATGGGTGCAGACCACAAACCTCGTTAATGTTAAATAACTGGCCTGAAGGCCAACTGCCCATACCAGAAGTAATACACTTGTACACTGGGCCCACAATCAGCAGTTCCCAACTTCAATGGATGAAAGATATGTGTCCTGCCACCACAGTGCTTGCCACCAACCTCCCTAATGTAAAACAACTGGTCTGAAGGCCAAGTACTTAGTACAAATGACATAGAATGATATCTACACTGTAATCAGGTTTTAACCAATCAGTAATAAGTAGAAGTTAACACTACCTGTATAGAATGTGTACCATGTATTGTTGAGATACTATGCTGATAACCTGTTTGTGTACCTTTCCAGATAGACATGGCACCTAAACGGAATCCTGCCTACTCTGCTGCAGAGGATGACGTGATCCACCAGAGCCTGGTGCGTGACTATGCCATCCTGTTCTCACGCACCACCCAGAATCAGCAGAAGAGGTCTGCACTGTGGCAAAACCTTGTTAGCAGGATAAATGATGTTGGCATGCATGATAGGACATATGAGCAGGTGAGACATCACTGCAGTGATTTGATAAGAAATGTCCGCCAGCGTGCTGCAGATATCCGCAGGCAACAGGCTGCCACAGGTGGGTGGGTGGCCACATCCCCCTCACCAGACAGGAGGGGCTACTGCTAAGTGTTGTGGATCCAGCCCCAGAACAACAGCAACCATCATGCATCCTGATGGAGGTTGGATCCACACAGCAGCAAGACAGCGTGCAGGTAAGATGCCATATTCATTTATTGTTATTACTTTTACATTTGTTGACCCAGATAGTCTAGCTGGATATAAGTTCATTTTCAGTAGAGGCCTGTGGAGAAAAGCTCCACACATAACATAATAAAGGCAGACAGACAAGTTGTCATTACAGACAGCCAACATAATAGAATTGTACACCAGCCTGTTAATTAAATCAACATACATGTAAGGAAGTCAAACAGTTTAGAGTCATACACAATGTACCGTTGGTTTCAAAGCAATCCTACCTAAAGCATAATGGTTATGCAATAAGGCAAAAGCCATATACATAATAGTTAGGGCTCAGAAGGGTAGAGAAGTAGAAGGAGTATGACAGATACAATGATATGGAAGAGGCAGGAGTCAAGAAGGGAAGTGAGGAAAAGAAGGAAGACAGTCAAGAGGAGGTGGTTGAAGAGAGGTAAGGGTGAGATTAGAGTTAACTCCTGGTATGTACATATGACTGTTCTGTACGCTGTTACTTCATGCACGCATAAGGTGTGCATGTGGTATGTATCTGTCATCATGATATATATACAGACATGATGTGCAGCTGATGTGTATAAGGGAACTAGTGTACTACTGTACTGTATCATGTGCAAAACGAATGGCACACATGTGCCCACTGACATTACTCTCTTCACACTTCCAGGTCCCTCCCATGTAGCAATGAGGCAGGCCATACATGCTGGTGAGTCTTTTTAAAATTATCTGTAAAACAATTTATAAAACTAGGAAGAGTAGTGTAACTCTGTAGTAGACATGCTGGTGACTGTGTTCACAATAACTGTAATTGACAGGTAGTAAATTGAGTAGTGTAACATGGTACTGATGTGTGTGTTTACTGTGGGGTGTGCATGTGTGCAAGTGTGCCTGTGCCCAAGTGTGCATGTGTGTTAGTGTCCATGAGTGCATGTGTCCATTTCTGAATGTGTGCATTAGTATTGAAGTGCATCTCTTTGAAATATGTATTGAGACTGTAATCTGTGTTCCATGTTTTCCTCCCGTAGGTTCTGGTGCTGCTCTGGTGACCTGCAGCAGGGAACCTGAATCTTGTGCCCCAGGTACTGATGGTGATGAAATGTCTGTAATGGTGCAGGAAGGTGTGTCTGGGTCCGCCATTGGTCAGCCAATTGACAGTACACAGCTTTCAACCCCATCAATGCGCACAGTCATCCTGCCGTTACATCCTTTGTCACCATTGTCCCTAGGTGATGGACAGTCAGCAGTGGGCATAGATCAGGGTAATGTGGTACCTGTGGTACATGCATCCTCACAAGGCAGCCATGTGCAGAGGCCTCCAATGGTACCACGCAGACAGTCGCCTATGGGTTCTCGTGGGGGCATCCGTGGCCGTACTGCCTCTGGCCGACGTGCCCAAGGAGGTATGTCAACCTCCACTATGTTTAGAACTGTCATGCAGGCACAGGCACGTATGGAAAGGTACACCAGACAGGGTCTGAGGGAGCTGAGAGCATGTCGCATAGCCATGACAGACGGCATGCATGATGTTGCGAATGCTATCCGTAACTTCACAGATGTCGTTGACAGACGTTGTGGGGGCATAGAACAGCTGCTCCACAACCAGATGTCCATGGGCCAGGGCGATGGTGTGCGTTTGCGACGTCGACGTGGCTGTAGGGCAGCAAGAGCACCAGCTGGCAGTGGCCGCGGACGACAACAGGCCCACTCGCGCGCCTCAAGTGCCAGCACCAGCCCCAGCAATGCTGGGTCTGTGCTGTCATCCAGACGCCCCAGGAGACCACGTGCACATGGCTCTGGACAGTCCCAACAGGGAACTGTGTCCAGTCAATACACCCCTGCTTCCGATGACAGTACCCAGTCTGGGTTAGTACCGGATACGGCCCGTAGCACCCCTGCCAGGCACAGGTACCGTGTCCGTGCCCACAGACACTGATCTGGATGACCTGACAGGTGCAGTCTGTGGCTGTCCACAAAACCCTGTACATGGCAGCCATTATGTGGGACTGTGTGCGTGCTTACACACATGCAGAAACCTGGAAACCTAACACCTAGGGCAAACACATACACACACACACTGCACCAACAACGGTCCACCCTGTACTGCTGCCCCTCACAAACACACATACACACACATGTCAATTGGTGTTACCAGTGGCCGGCTTGGGCATACCTAACCCACACCCTGTGCATATGATGACACTGTGCCACCTCCTGCATACTACATCGGTGCAGGTAAAGGTAAACACGTTGCTGATGCACAGGGTGACTACATAGATGTGTATAAGTAGTAACATGTTGGTAACTGTTGACTGTTGCAGTATAAATGTGTGTATATCCCAGCAGTCCTGCTGCAGTAACTGTATGAATGTCCACAATTGTTATCTGCACCCATACTACTTAACAAAGTGTACCAGCTGCACACCATCACATGCTAACATTGACTATGGCAATGCACATATTGTGCTGTTATGTAGATTCAGCTACATGTATCTGTTCTGTCACACATGCATCTATACACACCCTGCTACCCACACAGATGCACACACTCACCTGCCATTCCCATTATTTATCACCCTACATGAGTAGCTGTTGATACATGACAGGTACACATTTCAGAAGTGCACTATGTTGTTTACTACTGGCATCCCCTTCTCTACCTGTACTCACAGGGTTCAGGCAACCTCATCAGTTGGAAGATGTAATGTGCATCAGGTACTGTAGTACCCTGATTGCCACAGCAAACATGTTTCCCATACGGAAATGCACACACAGACACATCCCACATCCACACACTTGCCACATTCAGGCTTCAGAACACTATCTAGGTATATTCGGGTACATGTGCGTGTTACAGTAGCATGTAACACTATACTGAGTACTGGCAGTTACTTGTCTGTTGTCATGTTGTCTGTATAGAATAAAAGAATTGTTTGATTATCCTACTCCGTTTTGTGGACATTACTTGAAGAAGTGTTACCTTACATGTGTTATCAGTACCACCACCTTCTGTTTTGTAGTTTTGTTTGTATAGGGTGCTATCAACGCCACTGCTTGTTAAGGGTAATGACCACCCTGCAGTGCATAGCCCCATGTGGCAAAAGCCACATCCCACCCCATCATTGTGCACACACACTAACCCCACCAACAGTAAAACACATACTTTCCATTTGCAAGATTCAAACTCATACCTAACTGTGCAATGACAGTAGAAACAGACACATTAGCAGAGTGTGCTATTTGCAGTAGTTGGAGAAATCCTTACTAATGCTGTACTTAGAGGGTGCTGACATCATCTGTGTGTAGGAGGAGGGATGTGCACCCTGTAGTGTGTTCTCCCAGTTGGCAAAAGGCAGTTAACCCTCCCAGCATAGTGCACACACATAAACCACACTCATACTAACACACATACATTCCCTTTGCAGGATTCAAACCCCTACCTAGCTATGTTAAGACACTACAGACGGACGCATTAGCACAGCGAGCTATTCGCATTACTGGGGGATTTCTTTTCCCCTGATATACTTATAGGGTGCTGACATCATCAGAGTCTAGAAAGTTGTGGTGTGTTTTCCCAGTTCCCAAAAGGGATGCTTCTTTCATACACACTTGCACACACACTTACCCCCCCTTCACACACACTTGCCACCTGCTGGATTCAAACCCCTGCCTAACTATGTTATGACACTACAGACGGACGCATTAGCACAGCGCGCTATTCGCATTACTGGGGAATTTCCTTTCCCCTGATATACTTATAGGGTGCTGACATCATCAGAGTTTAGAAAGTGGAATGATCATCCTGTGGTGTGTTTTCCCAGTTGCCAAAAGGGATGCTTCTTTCATACACACTTACTTAACCCCCTTCACACACACTTGCCACCTGTTGGATTCAAACCCCTACCTAACTATGTTATGACACTAGAAACTGACGCATTAGCACAGTGTGCTATTCGCATTACTGGGGAATTTCCTTTCCCCTGATATACTTATAGGGTGCTGACATCATCAGAGTTTAGAAAGTGGAATGATCATCCTGTGGTGTGTTTTCCTAGTTGCCATGTTTCTTTCATACACACTTACCCCCCTTCACACACACTTGCCACCTGTTGGATTCAAACCCCTACCTAACTATGTTATGACACTAGAGACGGACGCATTAGCACGGCGTGCTATTCGGATTACTGAGAGAATCCTTTTCTCCAATATACTTATAGGGTGCTGACATCATCAGAGTCTAGAAAGTGGAATGATCATCCTGTGGTGTGTTTTCCCAGTTGCCAAAAGGGATGTTTCTTTCATACACACATACACACACACTTACCCCCCTTCACACACACTTGCCACCTGCTGGATTTAAACCCCTACCTAACTATGTTATGACACTACAGACGGACGCATTAGCACGGCGCGCTATTCGGATTACTGAGAGAATCCTTTTCTCCAATATACTTATAGGGTGCTTACATGATCAGTGTCTAGAAAGGGGGATGAGCATCCTCTGGTGTGTTTTCACATTTGCTAGGGGTAATATTTGGACCAAGTGTGTGAGCATGCCCAGTTCAGCCTTCCTGTGGCATGTTGTGTGAAAGATGTCTCATTTATCTAAGTGTGTGAGCATGCCCAGTGTGGGCTTTACATATGTTGAACTCTGCAGCCCATCACATTTGTGGATGAGTGTGACCTTCAACAAATACCTGAAGTTTATGGTTGTGTGTTCTGTGCCATGTTGTGTAGTTACTGTCCGAATGCTTTTGTGTGAACAAAACAGGGAGTATACTGTGCCTGCAGGTTTTGCATGGGATACTTTGCACACAATTGTCAACATCCGTTCATACTGACCTAACACTGTAGCACTGTCTAGTGTAGTGTTTCAGTACTTTCACTGTGGTGGTCAGTATCCTGGCCTTTAGTCCTATCACTGCTTTACATTTCCATAGTGTGCACAACAGCCTGGTTAGGGTCCAGTTGTGCACATCTGCACAAAGGCAGTGCCTCTACAGACCCTGTTAATTGCTGCCCCATAAGCTTAACAAGTGTAGTCTGCAAATCTATGGAGAGGATCATAATTGAGCTCATAAACAAAGATATAGGGGACATGCAGACATTGTACCCATCCCATTTTGGCTTGGTCAGGGGCAGATCATGCCATTTGTACTGGGTTGACATCTTCAAATTGGTCACTTAGGCCATTGTTGGGGAAAGGCAGTCCATACAGCCTACCTTGGCCTTGCAAACACTTTCAACACAATACCCCACTCAGGTATTGTGGAAAACCCTAACAACTGAAATGTAAACCCATATGTCACAAGATGGGTTGCAAACTGGCTTAAGGACGGGACCCACAGGGTTAGAGTTGCTGGCACTATGTTAGACTCCAGGCTGGTCACAGGTGGTGTCACACAGGGCTCAGTCCTTGGCCCCATTGTTTGTCATGTACTTCCCAGAAGTACAGGCCAACATGGGAGGACTTTGGATGACAATGTTAGCAGATGACTGCACACTGGGCACCATAGTGGACAGTGCATCACACACAGATATCCTTCAGAAGGGACTCACAGTAACTGATAGCTGGTGCCAGGGCCGTGGCCTGAAGTCAGAGTGCACAACATGTGTAGACATACCCTTCAGGAAAAGCAAGGTGACCCCAAGCTACCATATAGGTGGCAATCCTCTAAGCACAGAGGAGGTTATCATGGACCTGGGGACCCAGGTTAACAGTCGCCATTCTTCTGAGACTCACATTGCTAAAGTGGCTAGGAAGACCTTCTACATTGCCACCTGATCAGGCTGGGATTCACATCCAGATCTAGTGGGTCATTGTTCCCCTGTACTCTTCACTTATCAGACCGGTGATCGAGTCGAATGCCCTATTCTGGCTGTATCTCACACAACATCTGCAGCAATTGGAGACACCCTGACTGTCCCCCACCTAAAGGATCAAGGAACCCCAACAGCTGTCATATGCTGCCAGATTGACGACACTCACACTCTATTCACTCACATACCGTCTGCTTAGAGGTGACATGTGCCTGACATGCGAGGCCATGTCCAAACAGAGATTAATGGGCATGCTCCACCTCAGACTCAGAAGATCCACCTGAACCACTAGTGCAGGTGACTTACACCTTAGCAGGGATGTATGTTGGACATGTTGGAGGGATGGAGTTATCACTCGGAGACTCACTATGCTGTGGAATACAATCCTGGTCCATTTGAGGCAGAGCACCTTGCTGGCTGTGTTCAAGAGGTATCTTGACCTAATGCTAGTCGGAGAATGTGTTTGTCCATCAACACATTGTAAGCGTAGTTCGACATGTCATATGTCTTGTTTAGTATACTGTGCCTCTGTCTACCTGTGACATAACATTGATACCCAGGGTAAACCTCCCATCTCCCATCCACTCATTAGGATTCCTGTTGAGGGACTCAACCAGTGTCTCTATGGACAACCTATACTGGTAGTTTACTCATGTGTGGGGTGGCTTCTGTGTTTTGGATAATGCAGTACAGCCTGTCCTATATATGTCAGTGCTGGGGTTCAGGTCCCTCATGTGCATAGCTCCCTGCCATTCAGATTGTACAAGGTGCAGCATGTGCATTGATTCCAGCTTGGACATGGCTTTCTACATCAGGCACAGCTTGCATCTGGGTGGACAGCATGGCAGTGTGTGGAGCTGCACTCTGTTTAATCAGGCTACACATTACATGTGTTCCAGCTCTGTCATACTCCTGGTGAGGTACTGTTGTGGACTTTACAGGTGCTGGATGTGTGTGCATGAGGTACACTCCACAGGGGCTGTTGTGGTCATTTCTAATGCTGATGAAAGATAACTGCAGAACCAGAATGACCTCCCCTTAGCTAGATGTCAGACAGCATGGACCATACAATCACAACTGAAAACAGGACCCTCTCCACAAAGGGAAAGTGTCCTGTCTGGTGGACCCCAGCCATAAACAAACTGTATGACAGATGAGGGTTACTAATGCAAGACAGAGCTACATCTCCAAAAGGGAAGACAGCTGTGATCAGCACTAGTAGAAAGCTACATTATCTCATAAAGACATGCAAGGTCAACTTGGGGACATAAATCACCAAAGACAATGAAGGTAACCACACTGCTTTCTTCAGTTATGTCAGACACCTGGTTGTGAACCCTCGGATATTCCAGTGACCTGACAGATATTAGCAACATTCCGGCGGACAGCTTCAGTGCGATTTACCCCCTCCCTCACCCCAAAACAAGATAGTTATCACTGCTGTATGTAACCTCACTGTCATCTTGGATGTCCATGTGAGAGCCACACTCAGCAAAGACAAGTACACAGCATCCATGGGACCTGCTGGTATCTCCAGTTGCATGCTATGTGAACTCCAGAAGGGGCTGGACCCATATATACAACTGCTATTTAACCTTAGTCTTGCTCCAGGATATGTACCTGAACACTGGCATACGGCAACAGTGGTCCCACTCCACAAGGGGGATGCCTCCACAGACCATGGCAACTACCACCACACAGGCTTAACCAGCCTTGTCTGCAAAGATATGGGAGGAGTCATGGAGCTCTTACACAGACACATTACTGACCTACAGACCCTTGTTCCCACCTAGTTCAGCTTTGTACAGGGCAGATCCTGCCTTTTGCACCTTTGCACCCGAAAAGTACCTACCATGAAGATCAGGGTTCTTCAACACATGTCATATGCTTCCAGAATAGAGGAAGTCCAGCTTTGTTCAGTGTCATACCGCATACTTACAGGTGACCTATGCCTGACATACAAGACCATGTCCAATCAGGATTTGGTGGACATACTCCACTGCAAGCAATCCAAATCCACCAGAGCCATGAGAGCTGAGTATTTGAACCTCAGCACATACATGTATAGGACATGCTGGAGGGACAGAGTCATAACTCAGAGGCATCTCACACTCTAGCAGAGTATCCCAGTTCATGTTTGACAGAGTCCCTCACTGACTCTCTTCAGGAGACATCTGGACAACTGCATATGAGACAGAGGCACAGACTAGACAGAGACACAGTCATGTTATTCAATTACGTAAGGGGGTCATAATGTGTCACTACTAAGTCAGAGGCACAGTATTCAGAATCTATTCTGTACACTTATTACCACTATAAGGGGTGGCAATAGCCACATCACTATGGCTAGGCTTATACATGCACTAGGGCAGATAGCCTAGTAGTACACTATGACACTATGAAACACCGGTGTATGTGTAGCTATTGTCAATCAAACAGTATGATGTGGCTTGGGGGGGCTTGATATCTCCCTGTATTCCAACATTGTTTTGTCTATTCCTTCTAGCATGTCTAGGGATCAGTTGCTAGTGTCCTCTCCTGCTCAGCTGGTGAACCTGGGAATATTGAGGCACTGTTACAGTTGCCTCATGTACACTGACAACCCTCTCCTTCTGCCATAAAACACACATACATGTGAGAGATGCAACTATATAGCCAAAGTGGAGGCTGAGCTCTCTCAACATAGGACTAGCAAGACCAGAGAGAGGGTGAAGGTAACCACACACACATCTTTAATCCAGTCTCACATGGCACTGTCACAACTTAAGATCATACACATAGACACACAGAGACACTCTCGGAGGCTCTGATCAGAAGTCTACCAGAATGGCGGTGGCCACCACAGCAGACACTCACACAACTGCCTCCACAGGGCACAGCACATGCAACACATTGACCACAGAGTTGGTGTGCCAAACAGTCACAGCCCTTAAGGCCAAACACAATGCCGGACACACTTGTCATAGGTGACTCCATAGTCAGACACACTGATGTCCCACTCACCAGATCAGGTACAGAGGAGGTCACAGTAAGCTGCCTATCGGGCACTGGAATCCACCACATAATGCAAGCACTCAGGTCACTAAACTGCAAGTACAGGTCTGACCCAGTCATAATCCATGCTGGTGTGAACGACCTGAGATGTACCTCCCTGGACTACATGGAAAGAGACATAGAGGATCCCTCTGATTATGTAGGCCAGGCAGGTATGACCCTGACCTTCGGCAGTATCCTACCTTCACCAAGTATGATGCCACATAAACAGAGATAAGATGATCAGCTGTAGTATTTTGCTTAGACTATGGTGTCATTCTAAGGGGGTCCAATGTCTGTCTGCCTGGGATGACATGCTGGACAGGCCACGGTGATTTGCAAGGGACGGCTTGCACCTGTCACCCCTGGGCTTCCGGATTTCAGATGATGCTCTTGCCACCCCCATTGTGCCTTTTTTATGCAAGACTCAGATTCTACACCTACCACCCTAGAACACAGTAAAGGAAAGACACTAAGGGTAATGCTGCTCAATGCCCAAGGTCTCAACCTCAAGCTGCACACACTCGATGCCCTTCTCAGTATGTAGCACATTGATGTCTGTGCTGTGCCTGAAACCTGGTTCACAGCTTCTGACAGCACCCCGGCACTATCGGGTGTTACCTCATATCATGCATTCTGGCACCAGCATCCCGACAACACCAAGAAGGATGGTGGGTGTCCATATTCATCAAGGACACCCTCACCTCATGGTTGGTGGCAACACACAATGCATCAGAGACCATCCAGGTGCCAGTGACCGTAGGCAAGACTGCTCTGCAGTTTGTAGCATGTTACATGCCACCCGCTCAAACTCAGGTACCTCACACAGCTATCCTGCAAACACTGAAGGGGATAAATGTATCTCAAAACACCATCCTACTGGGTGATTCCAACTATCCACATATAGACTGGGATCACTAATCATGCCACAACACTCTAACACAAAGGTTCCAAGAGTTCACACACTGAAATGCCATGGAACAACTGGTCCCAATCCCCTCAAGTGGAGGCAACATACTAGAACACATCATCACGAACATGGGGTCACACTGTTCAACACCAGACATATACCCATCATTGGTGAGATCAGATCATGGACTATTCTCAGTGGGAGTCCACATCCCACCCACACCCCAGATGGGAAATGAAACGGTGAAGACCTTCTCAAATGCCGACTTCACATTTCTGAGGACTGGTGTGGTCTCTTTCAAGGCCCCAGGCCAGCAGACACCATTACCCAAGCCACTGTATCACTTAGAAATGCCTTCTACCAGCACCTCCAGGACTGCATGGTTCAGGCAATCCCAAATAATAATGACTCTTTGTACCACAGGCAAGCATCCAGTCTGGTGGACCCTAGCCATAAACAAGCTGTACAACACAAGGAAGGAGCTACTACAAGATAGAGCGTAATCCGTGGGGAAGGCACCCTGCTCATTGTGAGTAAAACACTGGGTTCCCCATACAATCATCCGAGGCATGTTTTGAGAGTAAACCCACTCAGGACTCCAGGGACAATCATGAGGCCTTTTTTACCTATGTTTGAAACCTGGGAGGAAACTCCCAGATATGCTCGGACTTAGTTCAGAATAATGTTGATATCACTGCACCTACAGACATTGGCAACATACTGACTGACAGGTTCAGTGCAGATTTCTCCCGCGTCCCCCCAATTGGGGGGTTATGCACACCAGAGGATTGTAGCCCCCCAAACATCTCCACTGCTGGGGTGGGAACTGCTCAATCCAAGGCAGAAAACACTTTATCCATGGGACCAGATGGTGTCCCCAGGTGTGTGCTCCATGAACTCAATGAGTAATTACACCCACAGTTAGGGCAGCTGTTTAATCTTAGCCTCACCTCAGGATATGTTCCCAAGGAGTGGCATACAGCAATGGTGGACCCACTTCACAAAGGAGGTGCCTCCACCAACCCCAGAAACTACCATCCCATCAGCTTGACAAGCCTGTTCTGCTAAGCTATGGAGAGGATCATAATGGGAATTCTAAATGAAGTCATAGGGGACTTGCAGACATTGGATCCAATCCAGTTTGGCTTTGTCAAGGGCAGATCATGCCTTTTAAACTTGGTTGACTTTTTCAAAACACTCACCCAGGCCATTGACGTGGGCAAGGCAGTCCACACAGCCTACCTTGACCTGGCAAAGGCTTTCGACACAATACCCCACTCAGGTATCATTGAAAACATCACCAGCTTAATTGTGAACCCATACATCACAGCATGGGTTGCAAATTGGCTAAGTGACGGAACACACAGGGTCAAAGTTGCTGGTGCCAGTTCACACTCCAGAGCTGTCACAAGTGGTGTCCCACAGGGCTCAGTCCTGGGCCCACATTTGTTCAGTATCTACTTTTCAGAAGTACGAGCAAACACAGGAGGATTATGGCTGACAAAGTTTGAAGATGACTGCAAACTGGGAAGCATAGCTGGAAACCCATCTGACACAGACATCCTTCAGAAGGGTCTCATAGACACAGATAACTGGTGCCACAGCCATGGCCTTACATTAAACACTAAACAATGCATAGCCATACCCTTCAGGAAGAACAAGGTTCCCACTTCTTCCCATCTAGGTGGCAATCCTCTAAGCACAACGTAGGTTATCAGGGACCTGGGCACCCAGGTTGACAGTGACCTTTTGCTTGACACTCACATTGCCAGGGTAGTTTGGAAGGCCTTCTACATTGGCCACCTCATCATGCAGTGATTCACATCTAGATCAAGGGAGGTCATCGTTGCCCTGTACTCATCACACCAATGATTGCATACACTGCCCCATTCAGATTGGATGGGCCCACAAATTCCTCGACAGGAGGTGAAAGGGTCTCAAACATATTTCTTATGCTGCCCGACTGAAGGAATTCCAGCTGTATTCAGTCACTTACTGACTGCTCAGAGGTGATCTGTGCCTGACATACAAGGCTATGTCCAACCCAGACTTTATGAACATGCTTCACCTCAAGACCTCTACATCCATCAGAACTACAAGGGCAGGAGACCTAAACCTCAACACAGATATTAATAGGATGTGCTGGAGGGACAGATTCATCACCCAGAGAGTCCATATGCTGTGGAACAACATCCTGGTACATGTGGGGCTGAGCACCTCACTGGCTTTGTTCAAGTGAGATCTTGACCAATGGATGGGAGATTGCAGATATACCCCAGGGATAACCTCAGTATCACTGCTTGACAGAGGCACAGCAAAATAATGGGCATATCCATCAACTTGCAGGGGTGGCAGACGCCACAAACTCTGGCCTAGGCTTATTAATGCCCTAGGGCAGATAGCCTAGTATGAACCTATGGACATAGGCCTGGGGCAGTTCCTGCTATTAGGACAGTGGTCTGCAGCAGGCTATATAGTAGTAGTCGGTTTTAGCCATTGTTTTTGACCATGGCTATTCCATGTTGCTTCTTGTTGTGGTACAAACATGGGTGTGTGGTTATCCATGCTATTTATTGCTAGACACCCTCATTTTGTATCTTGTTCCATGTTTTTGCACATGTACATCACTGCATGATGTGCAGCTGTTTCCACAGGGTCATATGCGTGGATATGGATGTTAGTTGGGGTCCTCAGGTGTGCATATTGTACATGATATTACATTACTTAACACATGGCATTCATGCCTCAGGTGGTGCTGCAGGGCCACCTCTGTCGGATACACATACTACACTCCCTGTACATTTGGAAGCAGGTTGTGTCATGTTAGGCATCCCTGTTACTGTATGAGTGAGTCAGAGCGGGTATCAGTCCCAGTGTTCCTACTGACCAAGCGTATGTGCTATGCGTTGCCTCTTTGCCAAGGCCAGGGCATACTGGGCACACCTCCTTCTGCCTACTGGGACAAGGTCAGGTTGTTCCTCCTCTGAGTCACCCCCTGCCTGTGGTGGCCTTGGCAATGGTGGGGGGATGTTTGGCCCAGCCCTGTGCTGGTCCTGCTGCAGCTGTTTCCAGGATCATATTATGTAGCATAGCACATATCATGATCATTTGGGTACATGTAGTTGGTGTGTACTGCAAAGCTCCACCAGATGTGTCCAGACACCGGAACCGTGACTTGAGCAGCCCAAACACACGCTCTATGATATTACGTGTTTGTGCGTGTGCCTCATTATGGCGTTCCTGTTCAGGTGTGTGTGCATTTCTGATGGGTGTCATCAGCCACGGCTCAAGTGCATAACCTGCATCCCCACTAGGTGTCCGTGTGGGAAGTCCCCATTGGCAAATGATTGGTACAGCTGCGTCAGATGCCAGATGTGGGAATCGTGGTAGCTCCCAGGGCAGCCAGCACACACATTCATTATTATGCCCTGGGCATCACACACGACCTGGCAGTTGATGGAGGGGTATCCCTTGTGGTTAATGTAGACTCTACCCCACTCACCGGCTGGTGCTTTGATGCGTATGTGTGTGCAGTCTATTGCACCCAGCACCTCAGGGTATCCCGCTATTTGCTGGAAGAGACGCATATTGCTGGCCACAACTTCACGGTCATTAGGGACATATATATGATCACTGACATGTGGTGACATGGCATCCAGGAACTGGTGCAGTACCCTGGAGGCTGATGCCTGTGATATCCCCATCATATCACCAGTTGGTCTCTGGAAGGTACCTGTTGCTAGTATTCTTAGGCCAACACATACCTTGGTTTCCACTGAGATGGGTTCCCCTCTGTTGGTTCTGTGTGTGAGGTGTGGCCTGCACAGCTCAACAATCTGCTGCAGGAGCTCTCTGTCCACTCTATAGCTCTACTATCTCCAGCTCATGTAACCCATGGTAGGTGACCCTGGGCCTGTATACTCTTCTCCTTCTCCTCACTCTGGGTTGTCTGTCAGCATCTGCATTGTCACCACCCTCAGCAATTCACCTATGCCTGATTATAATAGCCATGGCAGCCCCTAGCATTTCTGCTCTGAGTTCAGCTTTATTTCAGTTTTCAATTCTGATAGCTTAGCTTCTGGCAGTATCTCTTGTGAGAAACAGCCTTCACTGCTCTTTGTTGTGTTTTAAGTGCTGGGCTGGGCTTCTAGTCTGCCTGTGTAATTGCCTGCTTGTAATTGTTTCCACCAATTAACTCCAGCAGTATTCCCTGGCAGTTTCCCTGTATTTTGGTTGTTTCCTGTTTCCTCTCTGTTTCCTGAGGGGGAGCAATGTGCACACCAGCTAAAACACGCTCACAGTCACTTAAACGCACGCACATCCCTACACAGTGTTACACGCCGCACACATCCTTACACGGTGTTAGCTAGGCTGATTCATGCTAAAACGCTACACACTGCCTTACACATGTGCACGCGCAAGCAAACCGTTGTAAACAGTTTGCAACACGCTCCCACATGTTGAACCTGCCTTACACGCTACAGCGCGCAAGATGCACGATATCAAGAAACATGGAGTGTAGGGATAGCGTATACCCTCAATTCCTTGACTTTCCTAGTGTTCTGTTGGGACACACCTCCCCTGATGTCTGTCTGTCATCTGTTACCTTACATTGCCCTCCAATCTGGGACATTTCTTTCTATCCTTCCCCCCGTGATGTCACCTACCTCTTACTCTGTTCCTCCCCCTTCTCTAACTCTTACACTACTCAGAAAGTGCTCATTACCTATGTAGCA
This sequence comes from Protopterus annectens, assembly GCF_019279795.1. Lineage (NCBI taxonomy): Eukaryota > Metazoa > Chordata > Ceratodontiformes > Protopteridae > Protopterus > Protopterus annectens. The sequence goes on from NC_056733.1 coordinate 1,051,466,097, forward strand.
GTGTGATTCAGTATTGTAACCCTCATTTACATAGGATTGCCTAGTAATGCTTAGTTACATATCTTACACGGAGCTTCCCTTGACAACCACTAAACGGAGGCCATATTGTTTTTAGTCTGCAAGTCCCTCCATTGACATTCCATGTAATACATAAATCCCACAATAGTGGGCTTATAAGCTTCGGTTTTCAGTTTTAGGTAGCGCACCCCGTTTGCGCGGGTGTGCGCTGCAGTTAAACACAATAATCCCGTGAAAAAAAAAAAAGTTAAATAACTTATTTTTGCAACACTTTTTCATGCCAATGGCCACATATTTGGCCATTGGCATGCTTAATGACACATATGCACCCTTTATTTGGAGCTGACATAGCTCCGTTTTTGATTTTGCAGAAATGTACTCAGTTGTCAGCTGAGTACATTTCTGCAGCTAACACGTCCGTTACACGGACTGGTTTCTGCTTCGTGGATCGCTCAAATACCTCATTTGCATATCTTGGAGCTGCAAATGAGGTATTGAGCATTTCCACGCCCAGTCCGTGTAAGAGACGTGTTAGCTGTCTCTTACACGGAGGTTTGGCCTGTACCTGAATCGGGAGGCTTACACGGAGGCTTACACTACTCTTGAACTCCGTGTAAGCCTTCCTGAATCTGGCCCATAGTGTTTCTTTGCAAGAGCAGGCTGTTGCATGAGCATGCCTCTATAAATATATACATATGCAATTCATTACTTTAGCTAATGTTTAATTAGTTATGCTTCGATACTAATTCTGCATTTAAGCTTTTTGTGGTGTAGGGTTTCATATTTTAATATTAGCAGTGTTACCCTCCTCTAATGTTAAAGTAATTGTATCAAGAACTGCTACTTTAAGTTCTAAAGCATCAGAGCTGTGAACATGTATTAAAAAGGAGATGCTTGGAACTTATTAATATCTCTCACTGTTTGTACATTGACAGTTTGCTTCTGGTCTCATTCACATTTAACTGTCTAACACATACAGCTTTACACATACATTAATCTTTGGGAATGGAGCTCTGAGATGTTAATTTATGTGCTTATTTATTTGCATTTGATGACTGGAAAGTTGGGCTAGGTAAAGTACCCCTTTTCAGCAGAGGCATAGGGAGAAATGTTCCAGAAAAAGAAACAATATGCAAAGTAATTACATATATTTTCACAGTAGCAGGCATTAAGTAAGGTAATATTAGCTTTAATGAGTAGTAAAATAATTACTAAACTAATGAAATAATCTACAAAATATTTAAAAAAATGTGGTAGTAGTATTCTAAATAAATAAAATTCCAAGACCAAATGCTAAAGATACTTTGACAGTGGAGTTTTCTTACTTACTATATTTTTAAAATGTACTGCAGCAAGGAAAAGACACCCCACTTAATGAAAAAGATGGAAACAACTCTCCTAAACCTCGAAGACTGAAAAGAAAGTCACCAGATGAAAAAATATGATGAAAAATTAAAATTGGATATTTAATACTTTAAGCTTCCACTAGCTTTTCGTCAGCATAAATACACCAACTTCATCAAAAAAAAATGAAGAAAACGGAAACGTCACCAAACACCTTCCCCTTAAATACAGTTAACAATTGTCATTAAAAACACCTTATAAGTAGTATAATTACATTCTACTAACAATGTTTACACCCAACACAATGTAAAAGCAATAAAAATACAATAAAAATATTAAGCAACAGTGAATATATATACAGTTTTTAATGAATCAATCCAATCTACTAACAAACAAAAAACTAACATGTTACAAATATACAAATAAAGGATGCTTACGTATATTTAAATATTATGGACAGACTAACCTTCTGTATACTTTCAAGATCAAGTATTACTCAAATCTAGTTAAAACCTTCTCTACACTGAAAACATTTTTATAAGTATAAAATACTAAAGTAAAAAATAATATACTAAAGTTGTTGTGTCTTTCACTTTTCTCGGTTAGGGGTCGCCACAACAGAACTCCGGTCCACTATGATTGGCAGTAGATTTTTACATGCTGAGTTGCCAGCCCTGACGCACAACCTTCAACGAAGGTATGCCCATTCACGCATGTCTCCATGCAAAAGACGCTCTAGCTGAGAATCGAACCGGACAGCGTCTTACTGTGAGGCGACAATACTACCGCAGCACCACCACCACAGTGCAAAAAATAATATACTAAAGTAAAAAATAATATGTAAAGAAAAATGAATGTCAACAAAGTCAACTGGTGAAATTAGTGTAAAAATTTAAATTAAAAGAAAAAACCTAAGTAAAAGAAATTTAAAAAGAAAAAAATTTACCTATTTAAGCTCCTGAGTCTCAACATGCATGTAATGGATAGTCTACCATTAACACCTGGGTAATGGCAAGCGTCCAATCTTAATTGCCAAATCAATTCCCTAACCTCAAGGATTAGGGAATCCGCCCCTCCCCTACCATCCAACTGAATTTGATCAATAGCTGTGAATATTACATGCATTACATGCATGTTAAGACTCAGGAGCTTAAATAGGTAAAATTTTCTCTTTTTAAATTTCTTTTACTTAGGTTTTTTCTTTTAATTTAAAATTTTAGACTAGTTTCACCAGATGACTTTGTACTTTGTTGACATTCATTTTTCTTTACATATTATTTTTTTACTTTAGTATATTATTTTTTACTTTAGTATTTTATACTTATAAAAACGTTGTCAGCGTAGAGAAGGTTTTAACTAGATTTGAGTAATACTTGATCTTGAAAGTATACAGAAGGTTAGTCTGTCCATAATGTTTAAATATTCGTAAGCATCCTTTATTTGTATATTTGTAACATGTTAGTTTTTTGTATGTTAGTAGATTGGATTGATTCATTAGAAACTGTATATATTCACTGTTTCTTAATTTTTTTTATCGTATTTTTTATTGCTTTTACATTGTGTTGGGTGTAAACATTGTTAGTAGAAGGTAATTATATTACTTATAAGGTGTTTTTAATGTCAATTGTTAACTGTATTTAAGGGGAAAGTGTTTGGTGACATTTCTGTTTTCTTCATTTTTTTCTGATGAAGTTGGTGTATTTAGGCTGACGAAAAGCTCGTGGAAGCTTAAAGTATTAAATATACAATTTTAATTTTTCATCATATTTTTTTCTACTGGTGACTTTCTTTTCAGTCTTCGAGGTTTAGGAGAGTTTTTTCCATCTTTTTCATTAAGTGGAATATTTTTAAAATGTGTCAGAGATTAATCTCTATTTATTGTTTGTAATAAACTGTTCCACTTTTCCAACTGCACCATTAGATAAATAACATCCCATAGTTTCATTTCTTTGTCTTGCTTCTCATCTGCTTGTCTTACATTCTAATATGGCTCAGATTCTTAAACATATCAGTAAAAAGTTATCCTTTCTGTAAGGTTTTATAGACTAATATTAATTCATTCCACGGTCTTCTGTATGCCAGAGAATACAAGGTCAGGGCTTTGGGTCTGTCCAAATTTATTTTCCTTTCTCTTGATTGGTCTAGTAAATTTCCTCTGAATGCAAAGACCTATGTATTTGACTGTGGTGTGACTAAGTATGAAATTTAGCTGGTAAATGTGATCCCTATCATAAGCAGATATATGTCTGAATCTATATACTGCAGAATGTAATTCCAAGGTATTATGAGAAGAGAGAAGAACAAACTTGGTAATGCAGCAATTGGTTGTGTTAAATCACTCAGGCAAGCAGGTCAAACATGCAAGCAAAAGCCCATTAAAAAAGCAAACACACACACAGACAAACACATACGCATGAGTGTGGGTGCTCACCCACATACTCATGCATCATGTGCACACACACACACACACACACACACACACACACACACACACACACACACACACAGACACACACAAACACACATGCACGAGTGTGGGTGTGCACCCGCATACTCATGCGTGTGTGCGCACGCACACACACACACACACACACACACACACACACACACACACACACACACACACACACACACAAACACTCATGCAAAACACAGGTATACACATCTATAGGAACATCCTTGCACATATTGTCTTGTAATTTTACTTAGCAGCTTAAACTGTGAATTTTCCATATTTTGCTGAATTCTGATAGTGTTATATCTTTTTCTGAAGTATATAACAGGGACAACAAGAACCAAGGATAAGAAAGTGATCTATAATGGCACAGCTGTGAGTCTGAACTTTCACTAGAAATAAACTAAAAAACAGTAAAAGCAATACATTAAAATCTGCTAACTATACCTTGTGAATGGAAAACAAAAAGCTGCTAATTATATTAAATTATAAAAGTTATAGCAGAAGGTCTCTTATGTCTTATCTGGCATGTGACCAGAAGAAGTGCTACTTTGATTCTTTTTAGAAAAGTTCCTGTTATTTATTTTCCATATCACTTTATGCTTTATTTTCCATAACAGGAAATTAATATAATCAGGTTATTTAAAAAAGTTTATGGACAACAACAGCCGTCTTTTATTTAAATGCCAGAGTAATCTCTCTTATAACATTTTCTGCAAATTGTAGATTTTCATTATGCTGGTAACTACATAATACAAAACAGCATGCCTGGCTGGCCAGCCTTTGCAACTTTTTTTAGCTGGAGAGATATATGCTGCAATGTTGTTCTTGATGATCAAAGGCAAAATCTTGTTTATTCCCTCTCTGTATTCAGTGCAGTCCTACATTTCTTGTCAATGGTGCCTTTCTTAGAATGATTTATCTACTACTTTAAATGGCTTTCAATGAGGAACACAAAAATATAATTTCAGTTGGAAATCCGATATACATTGCCACTTGTTCCTAGTATTTCAGTAATGCCAAGATTGGCATGCTTAAAAAAAGAAGAGAAGAAACCTTTTATGTATTCCATCTTTGTGCACCTTCTGCTACTGAATAAATAAAATCAGTGTTTCTTTATTTATTTAATTGCATCACAATAGAATTTCTACTTTTTTTATTTCATCAGTCGCCACAATTAATATAATTGCCTGAGGTAATATCACGGCACTCATCACTGCCATACACATTGTTACACATAGATATGAGCACCTAGACTCTTTGTCTCCATCTCTCTCTGTCTCTCACTCTGTAAAGGATTAGGAATAAGGATAACTGTTCAAAATGTCAGATTCTGGTTGCAGCAAATTTACCAAAAATTTTGCAAAAAAATAAAAAATAAATAAAATGTAGTTAAGGGTTTAAGCAGATCTTTACTTAACGATCTATTCTTGTCAAATTCCAAAATTGTCTGTCACTCCGTGTTACATAACACAAACACACACAGACACACACACACACACACACACACACACACACACACACACACACACACACACACACACACACACACACACACTCACTCTGCAGGTAATTTACATCGGAAGAAGGGGACTGAACCTAAATGTAATTCTCCTCAGTCAGAATCTATTTCACTTCTAATATTTGTCTGTTAGTATTAAATGGTTCTGACTAAATCTAGTTTGAAACCATTATATGTCTGACTATATTTTATAGAAGAATGCTGTAGTCCCTTACAGTGTAGTTGTTATCCAGACATACCAAGGATGATTCAGAAAGGTTAGCATGAGGTGTACAGAATATACTATGCTGTAACTATTTTATATTCAGAGTCAGCTCTACTACAGTCCTTTAGCACAAAAATGTTTGTTTGTGTCTTTCGGTTTTTCCTGGTTAGGGGTTGCCACACTGGAACTCCGGTCCGCTAATGTTTGGTAGTGGATTTTTACGTACCGGGTTACCAGCCCTGACGCACAACCTTCAACGAAGGCACGCCCCATTCACGTATGCCTCCACACAGAAGACGCTCTAGCTGAGAATCGAATGGGACAACATCTTACTGTGAGGTGACAACGCTACCGTAGCACCACCACCGCAGTCTCAATGGAAATCCATCTCACGTTGTTTGATGCTCCTGATGTTGCTTTTTCTGTCTTACAACAGATATACTTTCAGTGTAAAAAAGTAATACACATATCCTTTTGACTCTTAGCTGGAAACTTTGAACAATCAGATGATTCCACTGTGTCATCTGACAGGTCCAAGAGAATTATAGTTGCAGACAAGTTTACTGCAAGTTTATTTCAGTCTCTCCATTTTGCATCCATCTGATATTTCCATTTCCAAGTAGAATAGACTCTATGCATGCAGAAGTGAATAGCTTTTTAACCCTTCCTCACAAGCTAACAAACAAACAAGCAGCAAAAAACGCTTTTCCAAGTGTTGACAAAGGATAGATTACAGCTCCAACAAGAGTGAAATCCATACCTCTTTCAATCAAACTAAAACTGTGTATTTTAAACAGTGTCTCTATTCTTTCATTCTGTGGTGCAGTACAAAATTCCCTTGAATTCAACACATGCTATGGCTGTAAAAGCACTTTCAGCTCTTCATAAATCCTCTGGATTGCATTTGTTGACAGGTACACCCATTCCTGTCTGACAGCATTTGTAGCCGAAAACCCAGAACTGCCCAATGGACTGACTTAACATATGCAACATGTGCTTACTCACTTCATTTAACTGGCTTAGAGCTAAAAATCTGGAGATCTCTTCTTCATGACACGCTTTCATATATATTATGGAGATATTTTTGGTTCCCTAACAGATGGCCATCAACTGCTCCCAGCATCGAGTCTATATTATATCACTGAATGCTTAAATTAGCGAACGCTGTATCATCGACCCAAATATTTCGAAACACCAAAAGGCCGAATACACCGAACAGCAATTTTTTTTCCCAGGGAAAAAAATCACTGCTCCGTAACAACAAAAAAACCCAAAAAACAAATGCAAAATAAAGTGGAGGACTTTGACCCCCCTCCCCCACTTAAATATATGAACTGAGAGATCACACCACAGTGGAGGAAATGTTAAAGTCCCAAAAATGGCCCAGTGATTTATTTCCCTGGGAAAAAAATCACTGTTATGTGCTTTAGGGATTTCATCATTTCAAACAAAAAGGGTCGATTAAACAGCATTGGCTAGGTTAAGCATTTGCTGATTTAATAGTAACCCCCAGCATCTGTCCCTGACTGAGAGGCCTACTGATCCTTCTTCTACTGTCCTCCTGCATGTTGAAGGACTAACCACCTTCTTTTCATTTGTCAGCTTTAGGCTGAAGTTTGATCTTCCCATTTATGACTCCTGGAAATGTCTGTAGATCTGACAAGCACTCTCACTTCTTCTTATGGCTGCTGACAAGACTGCTGAATCCACCCCTTATAGGCTTATGCTTTACCATAAAATACACACATAATTAACAAGTTATGTATGATGTTTGCAACTGAAAATATATCATTATGGTTTGTTTTCGTTTACATAAATGCATGACTGCCTGTGTCATGTGATAATTCAACATAGATGTTTCTTGCTTAAAAAAATACCTACATAATTAAAACTTCACCTTTCTGTACTGTCTTCTTTCTTCCTTTTCATTATGGTCAGACTAGCTCTTGCAAAATCAATGGTGGCTATATTGTTCAGAGCATGAGCTTTTCAGTATCCAGCACCAAAATCCATATACTTGCAAATATCAAACGGATGTATTCTTTTCTGAAAAACTGACTCCTTTGTTTAGAATAGTGACTTTTTCTCACATCACAGTGTTGCAAACCCTTTGCAGAGTCCAGTAGTAGTCCAAGTGATAGTACCGAGAGAAAATGTAAATTCTGGGACTTTCTTGCTGCTTATTCTGTTTTGTTCCCCTTTTCCGGTTTAGTATCCAAAATCCTACAGAATTGTTTCATTTCTCCCTTGATAGGCAAATACTAGGCAATCAGTTAGCAGACTATTACAAGCCAATAACTAGAGGTCAGAATCAAACCCTGTGCCTTGCATCTCTTAGATAAACGTTATGCCAACCATTTCCCTATGGCTTGACTTTGCTAGGGCACCCCTTTCAATGACTACTTTACAAGGCAATTCTTTAGTGGTTAAACCAGCTTCCTGCCTTTTCCTGAATTTTTACATTAAAAGACTGGAAATATCCTGATGATTGACTGTTGGTATCAGTTCGAAAGCCATCTTAAGCTTCAAGCCAAAAAGATAAAATGCTGTCAAATTCTTCACAAATAAACATTTTTCACTCTATTTAACTAGCTTAGAGCTAAAAAATCTGTAAATCTCTCCTTATGGACAAACTTTCAGATGAATGATGGAGCTATTTTTGGTTCCCTAACAGATGACCATCCAACCCAATACTATATTCACGGGTGACTTTAATTATGCTACAATTGACTGGGAATCATACACGACACCAAACGTACAGGCACAGTCATAGTCATAGATTGATACTAGGCTACCAGCCTTTGTGGGCCATTTTAAGCCTAGCCATTTACCCCACGTGAGAATCAAACCCTGTACCTTTTGTCTGTAAGGTAAACACCTTAACCATTATGTCAACCTCCCAGCAGTGATTTCTGCATTTTGTAAACACAAACTCCTTGGACCAGATTGCCAATACACCAACCATGGGTGTAACCATACTACATCTGGTCCTTACTAATATGGGAAAGTGCTGCATACCCCCTAGTGTAATATCTTCCCTGGTAAGATCAGACAACAAAATGATCTGCTTTGAAGTAAAAATAGAACCTGGACTCCAGGTAACCCTGGAATATTCAGGAACTAATCTAAGGTTAACTTCCTGTTATTAAGTGATTACCTGGCAACATTTAAAGGCCCCCATAAACCCTGGGAACACTGCTGCCTATGCAGAATTATTCACAGAAACCCTATGCAAACATGTTAATAGCTACATAAAGACAGCTGTTTCCACCAGGAAGAAGTACAAAACTAACTCAAATAACAAGCCACCCTGGTGAAATCACAAAATCAATAGGCTGTATAAAAGAAGGAAAAAAAATCATGGCAAAAATTAGGAGGTGCAGCATCCAGCATGATAAATGCACTCTCATAAAACTAAGCAAACAACTCAGAAGAAAAATAAAGTCTACTAAAGCCAAATTTGGGCTTTGAGGTAAATTTGGGCTGTCATGGCAAGGACAACCAATCACAAGCATTCTTTAACTATGTCTGCAACCTCAAAGGCAATGCACAGCTGTGTGGTGCAGAGCTCATTGTAAATGGAGCCACCTATACTGCACCAGAAAATATAGCAAACTTACTGGCTGACAAATTCAGCTCCAACTTTACCCCTCTCTCCCCCTCAACCTTCTCTCAGAAAATACCATCAAATATAACTCCCTCTGCTATCACTAGGGAAGAGATCCTTAATGCTCTCTCTAATGCCACGAACACCGCATCAGTGGGCCCATACAATATCCCAGGATGCCTTCTAAATAGCATGAAACATGACCTACCAGGCCTTGTGGAATTACTATTTAACTGTGGCCTCCAAACAGGCTTTGTGCCTCATAAATGGAGAACAGCAACAGTCATCCCTCCGTAAAAAGATGGGCCATCTACAGACCTTTATATACAAAGCATGGAGAGGATTATCATATAAATGATCAATAATGATATAGTAAACCTCCAGACACTGGATCCATCCCAGTTAGTTTCATTAAGGGCAGGTCATGCCTATTCATCCTGGTGGACTTCTTCGAGAAGGTTACTAAAGTAATGCATGAGGACAAAATGGTTAACACTACCTACCTTGACCTGGCCAAATCATTTGACACAATACCCCAATTAGGCATTGTTGACAAACTCAAGAGGTTAGGTACAAACCCATATGTCACCTGGTGGATAGACAGCTAGCTGACAGACAGGACTCAGGAAGTTAGAATTTGGGAGTCCTGTCAAAAGTGGAGTCCCTCAGGGATTGGTCCTTGGACTGCTCCTTTCTGGTGTTTTCTCCACTGAAGTCAAAGCCAATGTCAGTGGTCTCTGGATGACTAAATTTGCAGATGGTTACAAATTAGGAGCTGTCATTGAATCCTACAGTGAGAGAAACATTCTTCAAGATGGACTGACACAGACAAACAACTGGTGTCAGAGCCATAGACTAAAACTAAATATCAAGAAGGGCATAACAGTGTCCTTTGGGAAGTCTTCCACCCCTAGTAACTATCATATTGAGAACACACCCCTTAGAGATGACACAGTAGTTAGGAACTTAGTGACACGCATAGACAGTAATCTGTTCTTTGACCATCATGTGTCTACAGTAGTAAGGAGATCATTCTCTGATGCACAACATATAAATAAAAGATATGGTATCTAGATCCAAGGAAGTCATTGTTCCACTGTATTTTGAATTCATCAGACCTATCATTGAGTACAATGGCCCCTTTGGTATGAACCTAACCAGGCATATCCAACAAATGGAATGTCCACAGAGGTTCTTCACTAACAGAATACAAGGTGTAAGTAATATGTCCTTTGCAGACTGCCTCAAGGCCTTATCCCTGTATTCTATCTCCTACAGGTTGTTGAGGAGAGAGCTGTCCCTGGCATACAGGGCATTGTCAGACCTCAGTCTGATGGACCTCCTGCATATCCATAAAACAAACAGCACCAGAATGACCCATTCAAAAGACTTAAACCTTGCCTGTGATATAAACAAGACCTGCTGAAGAGACAGGTGTGTATTCCAGAGACTTCTCCATCTCTGGTACAGGCTCCCCATCCATGTGAAGCAGAGTTCCTCCCTAACCCAATTCAAGTGTAACATGGAAAACTGTATGGGGAACAGGAAATTCATCCCTGGTTTGGCACTTGTGTCTCTAATGGACACAGGCAACCTGTAAATGGTTCATCTCCCAGGCCCCTGCTTGTAAATGTTTCCTCTCCCAAACCACTGCTTACACTTATCAATGGTACCAAAACTTATCAGACATTTGGATGCAGGGCTAGGTTTAAAAAGGCCCTTGTTTTTGTTAGCCTAGTAAACACTTATGAATCTATCAACCTATGAATCAACTGCTCCCAGCATCTGTCCCTGACTGCCAGGTCTACTGATCACTCTCACTTTTCCTGGACTATCTCCAGCTATGGATCAGGGCCAGAGAGGAGATCAAGACATCCTGATACAGTGCTTTACTTATGTTTTCACCACACAGGCATACATCCACTAACACTCTGAAAGTGAGGAGGTGTAGTGGGTGTTGTCTCTGAACAGACCCACATTTCTGTAAGGGGCTGGTATTAGGAAGATGTCCCACCTACCATTAGGCAGCACCCCATGTTTTTTCCCTAGTTTCCATCAGGGAATCAAACTAGTATGCCCCAAGTATGTGTGCCTCCATCATCACCCCCAGGATGAGCTTCTGCAACATTCCTGACTGTGCATTCAAGTAGCTGAGCTTCTATTTGAATTCAGGTCGCCTAGGCCTTAATATGAGTCTCATCACGTCACAGGTACAGGTTGCAAACTTGCATATTTAATGATTCCCCACCTCTATGCCTTTCACCGATGTTTTTTCTTCTGTACTCTTCTTTTTTATATATTATTGTTGCCAATACAATGAACGTGATAAATGAGCTTTATCAAGTTTAAAGGAAAGCTGTTTAATCTGTTGACAACACAAACTATCTTACTTAAACGATCATACCATATGACAGACTTGTATCTTATTTATTTATTTTTAGTCACCTCTTTTTAATGTTTGAGGTTATAGTTATGTATCTGTTATAATATCTACTGTTTTCTGCAAATATCTCATAACCAGTGGCATTGCACTCCACAGGTTCTGGTTTGTAGAAGGTGCAGTGTTTATTTCTATGTTATTATAGCTACATATTGTTATATGCCTCTGCTGTGTACTTCATTCTGTTCAGTTTCTTTTCATGCATTTTGGAACCACTTTTTAATGAAGTTGCTAGCAAAACATCTTTTTGAGATACGAGCAAAATATGTGACAAAACATGTGAAGGTGCTTTACTTCTGCATTTCTTATGGTCTAAACACCAGTGGAATACATTGTTCAGTCTTTTCTAAGGTGGATGTTTTTATCTTTAAACTAATGAAAAACAGCAGCATGGACATATATGATATTCTATGCATGTTTATTTACAATATTAAGAGAGAAAACTGCTAGATGAAATGCATTTTATATGTGCAATGTGGCTTGTCATCACAATAATAACAAAATGCTTATGTAATACTGACCAGACTAAGCTGCATTCTGTGAAACAGCTTTAAACAACTATTGTCAGATTTAATTTCTTCTTCCTTGAATGGAGTCGATATTCACAGCTTCAGTCACCGTGGCTTTGCAGTCATCAGGCCATGCTTCAGCAATTCTCTTGGACTCAATTGTTATCTAGCTGAAGTTACTGACACAGGCTTTACTGCATCATTTGTTTATATTGACTTGATTTAAACATTCTGCTTCCATCTACCATATTAGGTATTAACATATTCATTAATAACTGAACTAGCAACTGCTTTACTGACAGGAAATACTGAGTAACCATTACAAATCATCTATCATTTAGAGGAATGTATCTAGAAGAATACCTCACTGCTCTGTTATTATCCAGTTTTAATTAATAGCACCATAGGATCATAGGAAGTTACTAGGCTACTGGCCCTAGGGCCCTTACAAGCCTAGCCAAGTTCTACTCTTATTTCCATGATCAGCACCTATTGTCCCTGTCCAAGAGGGCACAGGTGGAACTCTCATGGTGAATTTACCATTGCCCATCCAATCATCCAGATTGCGTTTGAAGTCGGCCAATGAGGTGCTCTGTTTGACATGAAGTGGGAATCTATTCCAAAGGTGTGGTAACATCTGGGAGACAAATCTGTCCTTCCAGCATATTCTGTTGATGTCCCATATCAGGTTTAGGTCCTTACAGCGAGTAACCCGTGTGCCATTTAACTTGTGGATGTGCAGCATTTTGAATAAATCGGGGTCAGAGATCACCTTATATGCAAGGCAGAGATCACCTCTGAGTAGTCTGTATGAAACAGAATAAAGTGACAGTTATTTCAGATGATCCACATAGAACAGATGCTGAAGACCTTAAATTTGCCTTGTGAGGAACTTTTGTAGTCTCTCCAATTGCTGCAGGTGCTTGGAAAGGTACATACCAAAAGGGGCATTGTACTCAGTTATTTGCCTGATGAGGGAAGAGTACAGGGAGATTATAACTTCTTTTTTTCTGGAGAAAATGCCTTTGCTTATGAAATGAGCAGTATAGAATTCCCTTCTTACCACTGTGGAGACATGGTGATCAAAGGTAAGGTTACTGTCAACCTGTGAGAAGGCTGATGTCAGTAGTTTTATATGTGAGAAAGTAAAGAATTTTATGACTGAAGTTTGCTGCTGTCACTTCTCTGTATGGTAATATAGTTGTTGATAGTAGTGAACGTGAGCATTAATGCTTTTATTTTATTTTATTTTTTTATGTGTAATTTCAGACTTTCTATTTTGCATGTAAGGATTTCCTAAGCTAGTTGATATGTGAAGTCTTTGACTTCACATTACATTTGTTGATTATTGCTAGCAGGTGAATTTGAATTGCTGCAGATATATGGCTGGTTGCTGGGAAATAATGTTGGTGAGGCAACCCCTTTTTATTGAGATTTTTGCAGTGTTTGTATTGTCAAAGAAGTGCCAGGAGGCACAAAACCACTCACTAGTTTGTACCTGAATAAAAGTTTTGTCTTTTATTTAATATCAAGAGAGCCGTGTTTGTTTACTCCCAGTTTGGATGTTTGTTACTGCATTTTGCTTTTTTGGGGAGAGCTTCATCCCCAGCTGCTTTTGGATTTGTGTCTTGCCCTCTTCTAGGATGTTGACATTATTTGGAGATTTTATGACCGCTCCCAGTTTGCAGTCATCAACAGATTTGTTAACCACAGACCTTTAGTTTTTGCTTGTACTATCGGAGAAATAGATTCCAAACAGTAGAGGTCCCAGGACTGATCCCTGTGGACCACTGCTGGTTACAGATCTGCTGCTGGAGGTGGATTCCCCTATTTTGACTGTATGGGTTCTCTCAGTGAGCCAGTTAGTGACCCATCTAAAGATATAAGGGTTGATTCCTAGATTGGTGAGTTTGTCAGTGATGGGTAAGTGGGAGATAGTGTCAAGAGCCTTGGCTAAGTCTAGGCAGGCTTTATGCACAGATTTCCCCTCATCCAAGGCCTTGGTGACTGTCTCAAAGAAGTCCACCAGGTTAAACAGGCATGATCTCCATTTGACAAATCCAAACTGAGTAAGTTCAAGTGTTTGGAGATTACCTATATCTTTGTTGATAAGGTCCATGATGATTCACTTCATGTTCTTGCAGATAAGGCTAGTCAGGCTAATAGGTCTATCATTCCTGGGGTCAGTGGAAGCAGCACCTTTGTGCAATGAAATAAAGGTGGCCATTTGCCATTCAGCTGGGATGAAGACAGTGCTTAGACTATGATTGAAAAGAGTACCCAATGGTGTTGCTAATTCTTGTTGGACCCCATATAGGAAGTAGCCTGGGATGTTATCAGGTCCCATAGATGCTGTGTTTTTGGCCTTAGAGAGGGCCTTTATGACCTGCTCTTTAGAGATACATCCCTACCATCAGTTCCCTACCTTGTCATGAGGTATGCGTAGTGGGGCAGGGGAGTACATTTTTCACAGAACCTGTTGGCCAAAAGCTTAGCTATGTCCACAGGCTCAGTATATGTATTATTATTAATTACCAGTTCGGCACAGATCTGAGCCTTTCCTTTTAGGTTGTGCATGTAACTGAAGAATGCCTTATGGTTGTCCTTAGTTGAAGAAGCTAATTTGGCTTCATAGTTTGCTTTGGAAGACTTCACAGTGAGTCTTACTTGCTTGTTTAAGGTGAGTAGGGAGTGTTTCCAGTTTAGGGCTCACTCTCTCTTATTCTTTGACAGCAATTTCTTCCTCTTATTGTAAAGTCTGTTAATAGCAGTGCCCACCAGGCATTATGTGTATGCATATTGAATTAAAACCTGATTAGTGGTAGCTGTTTACATCTGCAGCTGATTCAAAATCAGCTGTCACTGTCATCACTACTAACCAGAATAAAAGTCAATTAGTATTGGTTGTACACATCTGTAGATTATTGTAGATTATGCAAATTAGCAGCCATTACTACCAAATTAGTATATATATTTTAATGGCTTTGAATGCTGTAAATTAAATCTTTTAAAATAATTATGTATGAGAAGTTAGCAGATATGACAAACTTTACAAAGAAACAACTTGAAAAATGTAGTATAGCATAGTATAGTATAATATCCTTGATTCAGTAATAGCTAAAATTGTTTCTCATTATAATATCTGCTATGCAATCACAAGTCTTAGAGACGTTTATTTCATCCTAAGGACTATAACTTTTAGACAAACTGAAGTAGTGATTCCCTTGTATAAGTCAGTAGTAGAAAGACATATGACTACATGTAATAATGCATTTATCCAGTTTGAACAAGTACAAAGACATAACCCACAGGATTCATGATGTAAGGCATGCAAGTTACTGTAAGAGACTAAAGGCCTTGTTATATTTGATCACAAATTATTTTTTTTTAAATATAAAAAAAAAAACATGTAAGGTTACATCTTTCTACCAGTATAAACTCAACAGTAAAGTCCATCATTTTAACATCTATACACTATGATATGATAGGCGTTGGTCTTTTTAAATTAATTTTTCAAAATACTGAAGGCGTTCAATGTTTAATGCAAAAAATTGCTTACAATTTGCCAGGATTTAAAATGGAATTAGATTGCAACATCAGTCAGAAAAAATATTCTTCAAGTTGTGCTACTTCATAATAACATTTAGGTACTGTTGTCACTGTGAGGGCACTGTGAGAGTACTGTAACTGTGGCTATAAAAAAAAAAAGCAGAGCGTAAACCTTACGGATGAAAGGTTTGATGACATGGAATCATAAAACAGTAGCCATGGCATTAAATTAGTTATGAACAAAATATCGTAAAGAACTCTGTTCTACAACATTGGATTACTACTTGGTAGAAGAGCTTTCATGTCTTTGTGCTCCTTTGAGCTGTGCTCTCTGTCAAGATGTTCACCCCATAGATTTACCCTTAACATCTTAGTGTAACAGAATGGGCCAGACAAAAAAGTGATCCAAAGCTTTCCCTCCATGATATGTCATTTAAATTATCATTCCTAAAAAAAACAGGAGCGCAGGATCCATTCCAGTAGCAAGGCCTGAGGGTTGTGTTTGCCAAGAAGTCTCTAGTAACCAGGTGATTCACATAGGCTGGTAAGGCTCAGCCCCAAAAACACTGAAGGGAATTGCAATGTAAACTGAGTGACCAGTAGGATCAGGACAGAATATGATGGACTTATCCTTCAAATGGAAATTGACTCTGGGAAGTGCAAATGTGAAATGCTACATTACTGCTTTGGAAAAAGAGGCAGACCTTATGTAGGATGTTAGAATGAATCAGATAGAGATTGTTTGTTTTAGGCCTACACATAATGCTGTTTCTAGAACCAGAATTTGTGATCATGGATGTCTCTGTCTCTCTTGCACTGCATTTTCCCCCAGGGTAGATGCGCCAGAGTAATATTGGTATAACCAGAAGCCCTTTGCTGGGTGCCATGCAGATGGATGTTTTTGGCAACAGATAAATGGGTCAGCTGAACATGGCTGTGATTTGCAGAAAGGAAAACAGTGTTGGTACATGTGCATATAGCAACTATGCCAGGTATTCTTGCCTTCCTGGAGAGCAAAGGTGCAGTAACTAATAGGCTAAAATGTTGTTGCTCTATAGTTCTGCTGGGAGACTTTAATCTTTATGTGTGCAATTCTGAAGATAACTGGATTCGTCAGCCTCATTGCGGGGGCAGAAAAAGCCCTGCCTATTATCCAGACAAATGGTCTTTGATAATGATCTGAGGAGAGGGTGTCTCTGCACCTCAGTACTAACCAAAAGCCCTAACTAAAACCTTAACAATTCACCCATTCTTTCTCTAACATTGCCACTAAACAGGACACACACACATACAGATACACAGCATTTTTATAAGTAGAATAACAAATCAGGGCATCTATGTCCATACCAAACTACAACTCTAACCTTCATACACTCACATCTTAAACACTTATCATGCATGCTGAAATGTTTTGCATACCAAACTACAACTTTAACCTTCATACACTCACATCTTAAACACTTATCATGCATGCTGAAACGTTTCGCATACCAAACTACAACTCTAACTTTCATACACTCACATCTTAAACACTTATCATGCATGCTGAAACGTTTCGTAGAGCAGAATGTTTCAGCTCTCTGCTCTTTTTTACTTCAGCGTGCTTCAGTGGGATGACTGCCAGTAGGCCATGATCGATTGACAGGCACACTAGAGTGTATATATTCATATCTGTGTGTGTGTGTGTATGTGTGTGTGTGTGTGTGTGTGTGTGTGTGTGTGTGTGTGTGTGTGTGTGTGTGTGTGTGTGTGTGTGTATGTATATGTGTGTGTATGTATATGTGTGTGTCTGGTATATGTATATATATATATATATATATATATATATATATATATATATGTGTGTGTGTGTGTGTGTGTGTGTGTGTGTGTGTGTGTGTGTGTATGTATATGTGTGTGTCTGGTATATGTATATATATATATATATATATATATATATATATATGTGTGTGTGTGTGTGTGTGTGTGTGTGTGTGTGTCTGGTATATATATATATATATATATATATATATATATATATATATATATATATATATATATATATATATATATATATATGTCTGTGTGTGTGTGTGTATATACACACACATATAGCTATATAGAAAGATATGGATCTATATCGTAAGATCTACTTTTCAGAAAGTCGATCTCCAGCTGTAGCACAGCAGCAGCTCACTTATTAAAATTCAGTTCTACAAGCACTTTTCAGTCCTTGCTATAGCCTCAGGTTCCTGATGGTTTTCGTAACAATCTTCCATTTTGAATATTATATACCCGACAATGTTGTGCTGCAAATACATAGGAATGATTTTGACCTGATTTTGTTCCAGAGTCCAGAAGGAGCACTTCATTGTTATCTGCAGTACTTCTAAGAGCATTGTCTGAGACCCCTTCTCAAGTAACCCTCATTCCACCTCTTTGACTGTCTCTTGACTGAAGGCATCCTAGACTTGGACTCTTTGGGATACATTTATCCCGAACAAATTATCCATTTCCATGTCAACAATTTTCCATAAAAAAACTTAGCTGGTCACAGTTTTTCACAGCTAGTCATACTGCTGTTTTTTTTGAGGAACATTGCTTCATTCTCACCTTATTCCCAGCTATTAAACATAATATCATTTTTTCTATTAATATAGATTTTCTTCAGACTATCTTTAAGTTTGCAGGATAAAGTAGTGAAGCTATGGAATATATTCTGCCCTTGAATCTGTCCCCGCTAGTAGCTATGCTGATGACTGGCACAACTTGTAAGGGACTATCTGTATATTTCAATGAAGGTAGGTGTACATCTACATAAGATTCACTGTTGAAAACTGTTAACATTTCTTCAGTTATTTTTACAGGCTGTTACCTTTCTTCAAGCGATTTTTCAATTTGAAATATCAAGGCTGACTTTAATAGGTTCATAGAATCATAGAAGATTTCTAGGCTACCAACCTGGTTGTCATTGTAAGCCTAGCCATTTCCATAGAAGTACTAGTCAATACCCAACATTGCATTTAGTGGTGAATGTCTATGTCCAGGAGGGTTGTGGGCACCATCCCCAGTAAGAATTAACAGTGCCCTATCCACTTGTCCAGGTTCCTCTTGAATGGTGTTATAGAGGTGCTCTGTTTAACATGAATCAGTAGCCTGTTCCAAAGATGTGGCAGTCATTGTGAGATAAATCTGTCCCTCCAGCATGTTCTTTTTAAGTCGCAGGCCATATTGAAGTCCCTGGAACAGCTAGCTCTAAACCCATTTGATTTACAGATATGCAGTAAGTTCATTAGGTTCGGGTCTTGGGTTGCTCTGTAGGCCAGGCATAAGTCTTGCCTAACAAGTCTATATGATACAGAGTATAGTAACAAGGACTTTAGTCGGTCTATGTAAGGCACACCCTGGAAGACCTTCATCTTCTTTGATAGAAGCCTCTAAGGTTTCTCTCTAATTGCTGCATGTGCTTAGTATGGTACATATCAAATGAGATGCTATACTCAATTATAGGCCGGATAAGTGCCAAGTACAGGGGTTGTTATAACTTTTTTTCTCTCTGAGCAATGCCTTTACTAATCAGGTGAGCTACATAGAAAGCATTCTGTAAACAGTAGACATGTGGTAGTCAAAGTTAAGGTCACAGTCAACCTGTGATCCCAGGTCCCTTACCACTTCATGGGTACTTAGGGTATTGTTATAGATTTGATAGTGTGAAGGGACATTGTTTGTGCTGAATGGAATGATGATGCATTTCTTTGCATTCAGTTTGAGACTGTGACTAACACACTAGTCACTGGTCTTTATGAGACCCTCTTGAAGTATACTGGCATCATCTGGGGATTCAATGACTGCACCTAGTTTGCAGTCATCTGCAGGCTTGGTAAGCCACAACTCTTTAGTTTTGACACAAACTTCTGAGAAGTATATATCAATCAGTAGGAGACCCAGCACTGACCCGTGTGGCACCTCGCTAGTAACAGGTCTACTGGTTGATGTGGAGTAACCCACTTTGATTGTGTGTGTTTGATTTGTGAGCCAATTAGCAACCCATCTTACAATGAAGGGGTTTACATTCAGTTTGAGAAGTTTACTGGTAATGCCTTAATGTGGGATTGTATCGAAAACAAATTATCCATTTCCATGTCAACAATTTTCCATAAAAAAACTTAGCTGGTCACAGTTTTTCACAGCTAGTCATACTGCTGTTTTTTTTGAGGAACATTGCTTCATTCTCACCTTATTCCCAGCTGGTCACACTTTCAAAGAAATCTACCAGATTTAACAGACAAGGTCTGCCCTTCAAGAAGCCGAATTGATAATTGACACTTTACAATAACTGAACAGATACACTCTGATAACTGCAGTCGGACCCTCCCGGTTAACAAAAACAAAATAAAATAAAATAAGTAAATAAAATATATTGAGCTTTGTTATAGTGTCAGGCTGATGTAAATAGTGTACATATATGTTATATACAAATACTATGGAATTTATTCAACTGTATTTGAAAAATAAAAAAATTTTGAGAAAAAAAAAAAAAGAACCCAAATTGGGTAGGATCCAGGCTTTGGAGGTCAATAATAATATGTTCTATGGCCTTACAGATAAGGCTGGTCAGGCTTATGGGTCTGTAATTCCCTGTGTATCTTGCTTGGCCATGTTTGTGGAGGGGAATAACTGTAGCTTTTCTGCATTCTGCAGGAATAAACCCTGTGGTTAGGCTATGATTAAAAAGGGTATTTAGTAGTAATGCTAGTTCATGTTTTAGCCTATTTAGAAGACAGCCTGTCATCTTGTCCCATAGAAGCCATGTTCTTTGGCTTGACAAGGCTTTGAGAACCTGTTCTTCAGATATGTAAGGTGGGGGAGGTTTGGGGGAGGATTTGTTGTAAGTTAGGTGGGATAAAGGAGTCAAATGTTCACCAAACCTATCAGCAGGGACGTTCGCTGTGTCTGTGGGGTCAGTGTGTTTGATACTGTTGACACCAGTTCTGCACATACTTGGGTGTGTGAATTGTTGGAACAAGAGGTCATACACTGAAACTGCCCATTCCCTGAAAGTCTCTTCTATTTCATATGTGAACACTGTAAGCACAATATCTACAGCGGCCGTATCCCATGTAATAGATATTTGAAATGCAGCTTTATGATCATTGATGACGTGACTGATTGTAGTGGCCAGCGACCTCAAAACATAGTAAGCTTAAAGCATTAATCTGTGTATTCCAAGTGCACACAGTCAGAAAACAATCATACTGCACCAACTTAACTTCACAGTCTTAATAATGCTCTATAGTCGAAGTGTACAAGATTGACAAAAAGTCATTGATCTAATAAAAACATTGAAAGCCCAAACAATAAATAAAAGTACTTGTAGCAGGGGGGAAAGCCCACAGACCCCCTCCCTTGCTAATTACACATACATACTAATGGTGAGATTGGTCTGCCTTGGAGAAAGGGCAAACTCACTGATCCCCATTGTTCATGATCTCGCACAGAGACAAGACAGCACGCTTGATCAACTGATTTTTCATCAGCTGCATCAGCTTTTGTTGTGTGCAATGATTGTACAATTCAATCACTTAAACAATGTCTATACATAAATACACTCTCCAGCACCAATAAATAAATAAATACATACATACATACATAAATAAAATAAAATAATGAATGAGTTAATCACTATAATAGAAAATTAACAGAAATTACAGAAAATCCAACAGTCCTCCACTGACCTGTGTTTCACCTATTATAGCTTTCTCAATGTAAGGAGACATAAAGAAACACAGCTCAATAAATAGCACATTCCAAGTCACATTTAAACTTCATCAAATATCTATATCAATCACTTGTAGCATATTATACTGATAGGTTCATAGGTTTATAGGTCCATAGGTGTTTACTAGGCTAACAACCACAAGGGATTTTTTAAGCCTACCCATGCAACTCCGCCACTTCTGGTATCCTTGGTAAGTGTAAGCACAGGCTTTTGAGATGAGCCATTCACAAGCAGTGGCCTGAGAGATGAACCATTCACAAGCAGGGGCCTGAGAGATGAACCATTCACAAGCAGGGGCCTGAAAGATGAACTATTCACAAGCAGGGGCCTGAGATATGAACCATTCACAAGCAGGGGCCTGAAAGATGAACCATTCACAAGCAGGGGCCTGAGATATGAACCATTCACAAGCAAGGGCCTGAGAGATGAACTATTCACAAGCAGGGGCCTGAGATATGAACCATTCACAAGCAGGGGCCTGAGAGATAAACCATTCACAAGCAGGGGCCTGAGAGATGAACCATTCACAAGCAAGGGCCTGAGAGATGAACCATGTGCAAGTTAAATGTGTCTTTTAGAGGCACAGGTGCCAAACCATGTATGAATTTCCTGTTACCCATCCAATTGTCCAGGGTACACTTAAACTGAGTTAGGGAGCAACTCTATTTCACATGGATGGGGAGCCAGTTCCAGAGATTGAGTAGTCTTTGGAACACATACCTGTCTCTCCAGCAGGTCCTATTTATGTCACAGGAAAGGTTTAAGTCTTTAGAATGGGTAATTCTGGTAAAGTTTGTTTTGTGGATATGCGGGAGGTCCATCATAGTGGGGTCTGACAATGCCTTATAAGACAGGCATAGAACTCCCCTCAAAAACCCACAGGAGACAAAATATAGGGTTAGGGCTTTGAGGTGGTCTGCATAGAAAATATTACTTATGCCCTGTATTCTTTAAGTGAGGAACCTCTGTGGACATTCCCGTTGTTGGATATGCCTGGTTAGGTACATACCAAAGGGGGCATTGAACTCAATGATAGGTCTAATGAATGTTGAATACAATGGAACAATGACTTCCTTGGACCTAGATGCCATACCTTTGTTTATAAGTTCCACAGCATAGAATGATTTCCTCACTACTGTAAACGCATGATGACCAAAGCCTAGGTTACTGTCTATGTGTGTCCCTAAGTCCCTGAATAGTGAGTTAAAATGGATGTGTGTATATATATATATATATATATATATATATATATATATATATATATATATAATTTTAACATACAGACTATATCAGTGTAAATCCAAATAAATAAACAAAGGAAAAAAAATCCCAAAGTAGAATTCATATGAAATTAAAGCATAAATTAATTAAAAATACTGATTCAAACCTGGTGGAAATAAAGCCCAAAAATAAATAACCCACATAAGTTCCTTTTTGTTTAATTTTTCCTTTTTCCTACTTATGAATATATCATGTACTGTTTTATCAGTCCTTATAATGTTAAGTTTATATAGGGTACTTCTTAATCTCTGACAATTTATATCACTGAGGTGTAATGCTATCCTCTGTTTAAAACAACACATTGTTTGCCCACAGTAAACATCCCTGTACCCCCAACACACATACACTCACACACACACGCACACACACACACACACGCACACACGCACACACGCACACACACACACACACACACACACACACACACACACACACACACACACACACACACACACATTAACAAATATATCATCTAACTTGTTGTACAAGTTATAAGACCTTCTATCTCATATGTTCTGGAAGTGTTAGTTCATGTGAAAAATGTTGTTTAACATATTTTAGGGTAATGTGCATAATTTCTACAAGGAAAACTCCCCTTGGATGATAACTCCCCCTCTGTCTGCAAATGAACAGGAAAGAAATGTCTTATTTGCTGACAGCATCTTATCTATCTATCTTTCAATATACAGATATCTATTTTTGTATATCTATATATAAATAACTAATGATAGATATCTATATATTGACATATGAGTCTAATCAGTTTAGTCGACTTACCCATCTAGTGACCTTGGAAATATTGACTGCAAAAGGTTGACAAACCATACACTGGCATGCTACCATGCAAGTGTTGAGAAAGAGCCTCATCAATTGCAATTTCTATAATAAAAAAAAAAATCAAATAACATAATTTTTTGCAGGATGCAAGCCCCCCCCCCCCGCACTTCTCCCACCCCATGCTAATTATTTATGCCAATAATGGGAGTGGCTAAGTGTGTTAATTCCAAAACATTTGGATATTCTGAATGTTTTATGATTTGCGTGGGATTATATATGCAAGTGTTTACAGTTTAGGGTTAGAGTATGGACTAGGTAAAGGGATAGCGTTAGTGTTGCATGTTTCTGTGATATGTATGGAATGAGTATCCGACTGTTGAATAACTAGAGTTTTGAGAATTTTGCTGTTCTGTTTAGGGGAGAGCTGACATGCAGAAGTGTTCTCTTTGTGATCAGTTAAATTAAAAAATAAGAAGGTATCTGTATCACCAGATAAACTTTGCTTGAATAGTGGTAAAGTTAATTAAATGGCTACTTTAACTAACTAACACACATCAATCCTGCCACTCCACTTTACTCATGTCTGTAACCCTAACCTGAACCCTACCTGTAATACATAACCCTAACCCTACACATTTTCTGTCATAAAAATCTTTCCCTAAAGTACCACTACATAAAACACTCAAACACACTTCCCATACAGTATCATATGCAGAACACTAAAACTATTTCAAACATTAGTACGTAGAGACATTAAACTTAACATTACCTCCACCAGGTGAAACCCCTCCAACATAGTTCTGCAAACTATTACCAGGGACCAGGTGATGGTGGCACTAGATAAAGTCAAGAACACTGCCTCAATATTTCCTGACAACATCCCCAGTTGCTTCCTCAACAGTCTAAAATGAAATCTATAGGACAACTTGAGGCACTCTTCAACTACAGCCTTTGGACAGTCTAGGTTTCAAGGAGGACCACAACAGTTATTCCTCTCCATAACTGAGGACCATCAAATGACTCAGGGAACTACAGACCCAGCAGTCTAACAAGTCTTATGTGCAAAGACATGGGATGAATTATCATGGAAATGATAAACAAGGATATTGGCAACATGCAGACACTGGACTCATCATAGTGTTTCATTGTTAAGAGAATGTCATGCTTACGTAACCTGGTTAGCTTCTTTGAGAGGGTTACCAAGGTAGTGAATGAGGGTAAGACAGTGCATATTGCTTATCATGAAATGGCCAAGTCATTTGATACAGTCCACTCAGGCATTGTTGATAAGCCTTCTGATCAAGGCATCAATCCATACATAACTGGATTGCCACTTGGCTCACAGACAAGACCCATGAAATCAGGATCAATGAGACCACCTCTGCCAAGAAACTTTTCACCAGTGGACTACCCCAGGGCTGCATGGTGGACCCACTTCTTTCTGGCATCAAATTCAAAGAGGTCAAGGCTAGTATTCAAGGCCTCTGGCTCACCAAGTTCACAGGTGACTGTAAAATGGGAGCTATTATAGAGTCCCCACAGAATAGGAATGTCTTGCAAGAGGGTTTAACACATGCAAATGAATGGTGCCAAAGCCATTCCCTAAAACTCAGTGCTAAAAATACATTATAATGTCTTTTGGGAAACTGTCAACCCAAGTTAATTACTCCATTGAGAAAACACACTCAAGAGTGGTCCCAGTAGTAAATGATCTGGGAACATTTGTAGACAGTAATTTGCCCTTTGGTCAACATGTAGCTAAGATAATATGAAAACCATTCTATGCCACCCAAATTATAGGGAATGGCATGGCATCCAGGTGCAAGAAAGTGTCAGTGCCACTTTATACAGCCCTTATCAGACCTATCATTGAATACAATGCCCCTTTTGAAATGTATCTAACCAGATACTTGCAATAGTTAGAATGCCCACAAATGTCTCACACCAGGAGAATTCAGGGCATGGATGTCCTACACCGATTGTCTAAAGGCTCAGTCACTATATTCAGTCTCCTAGAAGCTGCTGAGAAGGGACCTTTGTCTGGCTTACAGGGCTTCCTGAGACCCATCCCTTATGGATCTGATGAACAAGTGCAAAACAAATAGCTCTAGAATCACTAGATCCAGGGATTTAAACTTCACTTATGACAGAAATAGAACATGCTGGAGGAGCAGATATGTGTCTCAAAGGATGCCCACACTATAGAATAGCCACCGCCAACCATGTAAACCAGAATTCATTACTTGAATAAAACCTTGACAAATGAATGAGAAATCATAAATTTAGCTCTGGTCTGGCCATTATGTCTCTTACTGACAGAGGCCTTCAATAAAAAAGTGTTATCTAAACATCCCCCCTAGAAATCCTAAGTTACCTCCCTACTAACATGTTTCCACTGTATATATGGCCATTATAATCAGGGACCCAGATTGTTTGTGGTGCATAGCAAGGCTTGTAACGGCCCTGGTGGTCATTAGCCTAGTAACAACCTATGCACCTATTAACACCATGACTTCTGTAATTCAATAGAAGCATAGAAAAGGTGGGGAGAAGTGAGCAGCTTCCCCAGGTGCAAGGTGCTAGTGTGCAAAATCAAGAAGTGTGGCTCCTGCATTCACAGATAGATGCTTCAGCCTCACACCAGGAGAATTCAGGGCATGGATGCCACAATATGAAGACAAGATGATCAATTTCAACAATTGGCTTAAGTATTGGTGTCATTCAAAGGGGATCCAATGCCTGTCAGCCTGGGATGACATGCTCGACAAGCCACGATGCTTCGCTAGGGACAGCCTGCACCTGTCACCCCTGGGCTTTCGGATATTGGCAAAGGCTCTTGCTACCCCCATAGTGCCTTTTTCAGGCAAGGCTCAAAAGACAAACCCACCTCCATAGGTATCACAAGGGATAAGAAACTAAGAGTAATGCTACTCAACGCCAGAAGTCTAAACCTCAAGATGCACGCACTTGAAACTCTCCTTAGCATGGAGAACATCGATATCTGTGCAGTAACAGAAACCTGGTTCAAGACTCCCGAGAGCACCCCAGCACTACCAGGATATACCTCATACCATGCTTTTCGGCCCCAAAACTTGGACCAAACCACAAAAGGAGGGGGAGTATCAATATTCGTCAAAGATACCCACACCTCCAGGTTGGTGGCATAGCACGAAGCATCAGAGACTATCCATGTGCAACTAACAGTGGGTAAAACTGCCTTCCAGTTTATAGCCTGCTACAGACCACCCTCCCAAACCCAGGAACCCCACTCGGCCTTCCTGAGAACACTGGAAAATATGAAGGTCTCTCCAAACACCATTATATTGGGCGACTTCAACTACCCAAACATAGATTGGGAGCATTACTCTAGCTCCAACACCCTATCCCAAAGGTTCCTAGAATTTATAAACTCAAATGCTATGGAACAACTTGTTCCCACTCCCACAAGAGGGGAAAACATACTGGACCTGATTATCACCAACATGGGGACTTTATGCTCCAGACCAGAAGTGTATCCCTCACTGGTAAGATCAGACCATAAACTAATCTCACTGGATATTCACATCCCGACCCCACCCCCTGTCCAGAAAACCACAGTGAAAAACTTCTCTAAAGCAAATTTCACACTCCTCAAAACCGAGGTGGAATCCTTCAAAGCCCCCGGGCCTGTGGAAAATACAGCCCAGACCGCAGAATCCTTTATAAACGCATTCTATGAACACCTTCAGGAATGCATGGATCATGCAATCCCAAATAAAACCAAGACCCAATCCTCAAAGGCAGACGTCCTGTCTGGTGGACCCGAGCCATAAACAAACTATACAATAGAAGGAGGAAGCTACTACATGATAGAGCAAAATCCCAAAAAGGGAAGGCATCTTTGATCAGTATTAGCAAAAAACTACGGGCACTCATAAAATCGTCTGAGGCTAGCTTCGAGAGAAAAATTGCACAGAACACTAAGGATAATCACAAGGCTTTCTTTAGTTATGTTAGTAACTTGGGTGGGAATTCCCAGATATGCTCAGAATTAGTCCAAAATGACAAAAAATACACCGAATCCACAGACATTGCCAACATGCTAGCTGACAGGTTCAGCGTGAACTTCTCCCCTCCCCTCCCCACCAAAAGGGCAAATATCTATCCCAGCAGAGTGCTGCCCCCCTGACATCTCAGATGCTCAGCTAAGAGCCGCCCTCTCCAAAGCAAAAAACACAGCATCAATGGGACCAGACGGTGTCCTGGGCTGTGTCCTACATAAACTCCAAGAAGAGCTAAACCCAAACATAAAACTACTGTTCAATCTCAGCCTTACTACAGGATATGTACCCAAAGAGTGGCGTACAGCAACAGTGGTCCCTCTCCACAAAGGTGGTGCCTCAACGGACCCTGGAAACTATCGCCCCATAAGCCTGACTAGCTTGGTCTGCAAAGCTATGGAAAGGATCATCATGGACCTCATAAATAAAGGTATTGGGGACCTACAGACACTGGATCCTACCCAGTTCAGCTTTGTTAAGGGCAGATCCTGCCTCTTAAACCTGGTCGATTTCTTTGAAACAGTCACCAAGGCCATTGACGAGGGGAAGGTGGTCCACACAGCCTACCTGGACCTCCCAAAAGCCTTCGATACAATACCCCACTCGGGCATTATAGATAAGCTCACCAGCTTAAATATAAACCCCTATGTCACTAGATGGGTTGCAAACTGGCTCAAGGACAAAACCCACATGGTTAGAATTGCTGGAGCCATGTCAAACTCCAAACCAGTTACAAGTGGCGTCCCACAAGGCTCAGTCCTGGGACCTCTCTTGTTAGGTATATATTTCTCAGAGGTACAGGCCAACACAGAAGGACTGGGGCTGACCAAGTTCGCAGATGACTGCAAACTGGGTGCCATAATCGACTCTCCAGCCGACTCAAGCATCCTCCAAAGGGGCCTCATAGAAACAGACAACTGGTGCCAGAGCCATGGCCTCAAGCTAAATGCCAAAAAGTGTATAGTCATCCCATTTGGCAAAAACAAAGTGCCCACAAATTACCACACAGGTGGTAATTCATTAAGTACAGAAGAAGTAATTAGGGACCTGGGGACCCAAGTTGATAGCAATCTCTCATTTGACAACCACGTGGCCAAAGTGGTTAGAAAAACATTTTATATAGCCCACCTAATCATGAAGGGATTCACATCTAGATCAGGGGAGGTCATCATGCTTCTTTACTCATCCCTCATCAGGCCCATAATTGAGTACAATGCCCCTTTTGGGATGTACCTTACCAGACACCTGCAGCAACTGGAAAGACCCCAAAAGTACCTCACCAAGAGGATCAAAGGGCTCAAACAGATGCCATATGCTGCCCGGTTAAAGAAACTCCAGCTCTACTCAGTGGTATACCACCTGCTCAGAGGCGATCTGTGCCTGACGTATAAAGCCATGTCCAACCCGGAATTAATGGACATGCTGCACCTCAGAAAACCCAAATGCCATCAAGCCATGTGCTCGAGAGACTTGAACCTCAGCACTGAAATAAATAGGACATGCTGGAGGGACAGATTCATAACCCAGAGGCTCCCTTCACTCTGGAATAAAATCCCAGTCCAGGTTAGGCAGAGTCCCTCATTGACTCTCTTCAAGAGGAATCTTGATGAGTGGATGGGAGATCATAGGTTTACCCCGGGTATCACTTCTGTGTCACTGTTAGACAGAGGCACAGTATACTAACCTCGAAAAAGGGCATAGCAAAATAAATTTAAAATGCGTGGCGAAAGCCAAACACACTCTGGCTAGGCTTATAAATGCCCTAGGGCAGATAGCCTAGTATGAACCTATGAACCTATGATTGCTATACTTTAGAAAAACAGAGAAAACGTCATTTTTTTTTTCATTTGAAGAGGAGAGGGGACTGGGATCAGCCTGCTACAGTAAAGGAGAAATCCATTTGTTTTTCCTCTAGAATTGAAGAACTGAGGGGGATGCAAATAAAATAACAATCAACCCTTGCTACAGTAAAGGAGAAGTCCATTTTTCCTCTAGAATTGAAGAACTGAGAGGGATACAAATAAAATAACAATCAGCCCTAGCTGCAGTAAAGTGGAAGTCTGTTTTTCTGCCCTTCAGGTGAAGAGCTGGGGGGGTAGGACATTATATAGGAGACCAGCACCAAGAGTCCAATGACCCAATTATGGCTCTGTAATTCAATATTACCACATTTGCCAAAGTCTGCACTGGACAGAAACTAATTTTCTAAACAGAAAAACAACAGTTTACTCCTTCAACAGAAGAACCAGCAATATATATGGTTCTATTGGTGTATGATCAAACTCATTTAATGTTGAATTGAAAACATCAACAAAATGTTTGAACATATACAAAAGGAAAACCAAAAATATTGAATAAAATAATAGCAAGAAAGGAAAACTATTTCCTCTTCCGATTTTAATACTAAACCCCCTTCCCCATAACACTAGCCTCAAATTTATCTGAATAGTGGCAGTGTTGCAGGATGATTTTTATGAAGGTAAGGTGTTAGGGTTTGGATTGACGGCAGGAGCAGTATTAGGGTTATGGTTAGTACCCATTACTAAAGAAGCAGGGGTGTTCCACTCTAAAACTTTCTTCTGGCCCTACAGTCTTTGAGGAACACATGCTCTAAGAAAGAAGGATTAAAACTCTATAATCCAACCCACAAATCTAAATTTATTTTAAAAAGATCAATCTTAAACAACTCAAGTAATAAAATCATGAATTATATATGGAAATACAAAGTAAATAGTTTTCCATAGGAGGAAAGGAATTGAGTTGTTTATTTTATTCATTTTTTTTATATAATTGCTTTATTGTTTTATGTATTAATTGTATAAATATATAAGTCATTGACTGCTTGTGTAACTTTGTCTGATGAAGTTTGGATTCTAGTCCTTATGAAAGCGCTTATGGAATAAAGTTTTGGAAAAGGAGAACATCTGCAAATTTCACTGTCTTTTGTGTTCATGAGTACTAGTTGGTTGTGTTGTTTTTAAGTTAATGAAGAAATAATTGTTAAAGATAATTTATTGGGATTTTCAAGTATTTTAAAATTACACAATTGATTTTGGAACCAACTCATGGTAATAATATCCTAGATCTGTAAGTATAGATAATCAAATTTTAATTGAAAATATATGGAGTTTTCCTCCTTTAGGATTATGTTATTATTTCTCATTTGAAATAGTTGCTAAGGGTACACTGAGAGTATATACAAAACATAGAGGATTAAAATCAGATTGTTCATCATGACCTCCTTATTACGTGTTTGACACATGGATGCCAAGAAATTCACCTCAAGAGCTGATGTCGAGAGGTGAGTCTGGCATCCATGTTGAGAACACATAATTAAAGGCTATGGTCAGAAACCACTCATAATTCTTTGTACCGCTAACAGGGGTCAAAATAAAGTGTCAAGTCTTTTACCTGCTTTCAAAGATGTAAAGCATTTAGCGAGTACTTTCATAAAGACTATGTAAAACAGTTACTTATATTTGCACTCACCTTGCCATGCCTCTCACATGTACATATTTTTGCAGAATATTCAGGATTTTGCCTCATATGTTTTGGTCTGTTTCTCATAAAATCTTGACTTTGAACAAATCAGTAAGGATTGATTTCACTTAATAATGCAATACATTTGAGTTTCAGATTCTGTATCCTTCAGAAATTGACAGAAAACACACACACACACACACACACACACACACACACACACACACACACACACACATACACACAGACACATTAGTTACTCCAATTTTAAATCTGGAGATAAGATGAGAGTACAACATTATTGTAAATTAAGTCTCTCACCAATATTATGGAGATGCTTTGAGAGATGTATTAGTGAAATCATTCTTAAACAAAATAATATTGCCTTGCTTGATATTTTTCAACATGAATCATTGAAAGGCTATTCTACACTCACTAATTTGTCAAGCTTTTATGATTACATTTCTAGAGATATGGATATGGGAATTAGTCCAGACGTAATCTGTTTGTATTCCTCAAAGCTTTTGATCGGCTATCTTTCCACACTATTGACTTGGCTTTGGAACAATATAAGGTTAAATCAATATTTATGTATATAGGGTAATCACTGGCTCAGGCGCACGAAGTCAAAGAGTAGTGATTCAAGGAAAAAAATCAGATCCACCACCGGTGAGATCAAGTGTTCATCGGGTATCTTTGCTCAGGCCTTTGTTGTTTAGTATTGTTTGAGGTTCTATCCCACATGATGATCATTGCTGGTTGGTTGGTTAAGTATGCCAGCAATAGTAAAATTAGCTTTCCTGCTAATAATGAAGATGATTTCACTAATATTAATATTATTAATATTAATATGTATTTACTATGCTTTGGTTAGTGAGCTAGTACAGTTGGGCTCTCATTTAGTCAGAAAAGGTGCAATATGTATTTTAGAAAAAATAAAAAAAAAATAAATACATACATAAGGAGATCTATAACATCATCTACATTTGATTTATTGGAAGTTAATGATTATTTGGATTTTGGTGTATTGATTCCTCTTTTTGTAATACGGCATTGAGACAGATGGATTTGGTTCTTAAAACCTTCACAAAGAGAGAAGTTATGATCTTATCAAGTTTATTTAGGTTGTGAACCAGTGTGAACAATATTTGTATGTGTGTACTTACAGTTAGCCTGTTTTTCATGTCTGTATTACCTGTGTCATAACTACTTTACTATATGTTAATTGTGGAGCTTTTCTCCCCGGGCATCCACTGAAAATGGACCTGGTCCAGCTGGATTTTCCCGGTTAACAAATATAAAATAAAATAAATAAATAAAAATAATAAATTTAAACTATATACCAGATTAATTTTGGAATACAATATAGTATTCTGTATGCTTAATAAAGGGCGGCCACGGTGGTGCAGCGGTTAGCACTGCCGCCTCACAGCAAGAGGTTCTCCGATTCGATTCTCGGCTGGGGTTCCTTCTGTGTGGAGTCTGCATGTCCTCCCTGTGGTCGCGTGGGTTTCCTCCGGGTGCTCCGGTTTCCACCCACATCCCAAAGACATGCAGTAGGTGGATTGGACACACTAAATTGGCCCTAGGTGTGAGTGTGTGCATGTGTGTGCCTTCTGTGGAAGGTTGGGCGCCAGGCTGGCAACTCAACACTGTAAAACTCCACTGCCAATCATGAGCGGACAGGTGATCCGCTGTGGTGACCCCTAACTGGGAAAAGCTGAAAGAAGAAGAAGAAGATTCTGTATGCTTAATAATCAACAGCTTAACTGTATAGAATCAGCACAATGTGAATTTACAAAAATAATATCTGACATTAAGCAGTTATGCTATAAGGGTAGATGTGTTTCAGTCAGCCTTTATATGCTCTATTACAGGTATATAAGAGTATGACTTATATTTACCTGTCAGCTGTTTAATAACTGTTTTCTTTAGTCTTTATTGGGTTGAGAAGTATATAATAATCCAAGGACATATAAACATATTGTAAAGCTCTGTTTAGAGTTATGTAATAAAAGAATAGAGCTTGTTATTTAACACACTTGATGGCACAGTTATGGAATAAATTACTTGAATTTACCAGAGGTATGACTAGCCCAGTAAATTTAAGTCTTTGGATGATTGGGCAAGGGCTATGATGTTTGTTCCAGCACTTAGTATAGTGTTCTTGAAAGCCATAATGTGTAAATATTTTACTTAATGTATGATTTTTTCCGGTTGTAGCCTCCACAAGTTGAATAATTGTTGAATGATTCTTTTTGTCATTGTTGTACGCATCCTTCCTGCATTGTATTATGTTTCCTTCTCTTCTCATTTTTTGGAGACTCCTCAACTCATTTTAATTGTATTTTACTTCTTTTCAGGGTCTGTAATGCCACTCTACCTATCTTCAACTCTTAAGTGAATTCTGGAAGTGCTCAGATCAACTCACTAATGTTGTCCTGCATAAGATTGAATCTGATTTTTACATAAATCTACCCCTTGCCTGATAAAACACATGACCACTGGTATGACCACTGGTATGACTGGTATGAGTCTTCGCTTTAGGAAAAGAATCATCAGCAGATATTGTAGGAGTGCATGAAGAACGTGAGATGAATAAGTCGTAAATCCTTGCTTACTTGTCTCACAGCAACTCTGAAACTTTTGTACGATGACGGCAGCGATATTCTTTCTTTCTTTTTCAGTCTCACAACTCATCTGAGTTTTGCATTATTTCGAGTTCCTTCTAATGCAATGTACAGAAACAGAGAGCACTGAACTTTTCAGGATTAATACACATTTTCTTATTAGTAATAAATCTAATTTTCAGCACCACAGTTTCTAGTTCTTAGATAAATTACCATGATAGACAGAGGTTACCAGATGACTGCTGCTGAAGAGTTTCTTAAATGAAAGACAGAATGACTTGTTTTTAATTACTTCTGTCACTCTATAATGTCTGGCAATTCAAGATGGCCTAAATTAAATGACAGATGATAGTTTTGTGTGCACAGCTTCATTAACATGCATTTTAAATTGCACAATCATACAGAATATTGACAGTTTGATATACGTTTTGTACCCTGATGTATCCTAGAGCAAACATTTCTTAAAGCTGAAGTGTGGCATCTGACCCGAAACAAAATGGGTACACTCAAATGGAGGCTAAAGGATCAGCAGGTATTCTTATTACTATCATAATTGGTAACTGCAGGGGGAGGGGGCACAGATCATGCCCACCATGCATGCTTTTTTGGTGGTTCCTTCCAAAGGATAGTGAAATTTATTGGTAGTTTGGTTGAAAAAATGATGCTGTTATTGTGATCAAACCATCATGTAACAGCTGCAATGGCACATGTTCATAGGTTCATAGGTGTGTATTAGGCTAATGGCCCTGGAGCCTTTACAAGCCTAGCCCATAGAATTACCCTGGCATCATGACACCCAACATTAGTTCCCAGTGCCTCTGTTGAGTAGAACCACTGGAGTGATCCCCGGGGTAAATTTTCTATTTCCTATCCACTCATCAAGATTTCTCTAGAATATGCCCAGTGAGGTGCTCTGTTTGACATGTATGGAAAGTCTGTTCCATAGCATGGGTAGTCTCTGGGTTATGAAACTGTCCCTCAAGCATGTTCTGTTGATTGCGGTAATGATTTTGAGGTCTCTGGAGTGTGTGGTGTGGAGGGATTGAGATTTCTTTAGATGTAGCATTTCTAACAGAGCTGGGTCAGTCATGGCTTTGTAAGTCAAGCAGAGATCGCTTCTAAGTAGGCGATATAAGACAGAGAATAATTGGAGGTTTTTGAGTCTATTCATATAGGACAACTGTTTAAGGCCTAGGATCACCTTTGTGAGGTACTTTTGCAGCATTTCTGGTTGTTGCAGGTGTCTAGTGAGGTTCATGCCAAATGGGGCATTGTACTCAATGATTGGCCTAATGAGGGAAGAGTAGAGGGGAACAATGACCTCTTTCTTCTTGGATGCAAAACCCTTAGTAATGAGATGTGCCACATAGAAGGACTTTCTGACCACAGTGGCAATGTGGTGGTCAAAAGAGAGCTTGCTGTCAACCTGTGTTCCCAGATCTCTTATAACGCCTCCTGTGTTCAGTGAACTACCATCGATGTGGTAATTCATGGGAATCGAGTTTTTCCCAAAGGGGATGATGACACATTTTTTGTCATTGAGCTTAAGGTCATGGTTCTGACACCAGTCATTGGTCTCAGCAAGGCCTTTCTGCAGGATGTCAACATCACTTAGAAAGTTAATAATAGCTCCCAACTTGCAATCGTCTGTGAACTTTGTCAGCCAGAGTCCCTTTATGTTGGCCTGGACTTCAGAGAAGTAGATAGCAAACAGGAGAGGCCCCAAGACCGAACCCTTTGGGACTCCACTTGTGACTGATCGGCAGTCTGACTTGGAGTCAGCTACTTTCCCAGTATGGGTTCTACCTGTGAGTCAGTTTGCAACCCACTTAGTGAGATATTTGTTGATGCCTAGCTTAGTGAGTTTTTCTATGATTCCTGAGTGGGGAATGATACCAAAGGCCTTGGCCAGGTCAAGGTAGGCTGTATGAACCACCTCACCTTCATCCACAGCTCTGGTGACTGACTCAAAGAAGTCAACCAGGTTGAGCAGGCATGTTCTACCCTTCACAAAACCAAACTGTGTGGGATCCAGAGTTTGGAGATTCCCTATATCCTTGTTTATTAGGTCCATGATGATGCATTCTATAGCTTTGCATATCAGACTTATCAGGCTAATGGGGCAATAGTTCCCAGGTTCTGTAGTTGCTCCTCCATTGTGGAGAGGGATGACTGTAGCAGTGCGCCATTTGGTAGAGACAAAGCCTAAGGTGAGGCTGTGATTGTGATTGAACAGGGCACACAGGTGTGGTGCCAGGGATATTGTCAGGTCCCATAGAAGCTGTATTCTTGGCCTTGGACAGTGCTATTTTAATCTGTGCAGCAGTAATACTGGGTGCCTGGCAATCTTCCGGTATTGTGATTGGTCCTGGGGGGGAGGGGTAAAGTTGGCACTGAATCTATTGGCTATAGGAGGTACCATTGTGCAGTAACTCAGAGCAAATCTGGGTATTGCCGTGGAGATTCTTTACATAACTATAGAAGGCCTTGTGGTTGACTTTACTATCTGCTACAATTCTGTTTTCATAGCTAGCTTTAGAGGATTTGATGAGGGATCTCAACTTTTTGTTGAGGCTGATATGGGAGTTTTTTCAGTCTTGGGACTTCACTTTATTCCACATCAATTTCTTCCTTCTGTTTTAGAATTTGTTTACGGCAGGGGACCACCAGATTGACTTCCTTTTTTTGGAGGAGAGTGTCTTGGTTCTATTGGGTATGGCGAGATCCATGCATTTGTGTACGTGTTCGTACAGTGCACTGGTGTACGATTCGGCGGTCATGCAACTATTCTCCATTTGCATGGGTGCTGTGAAGTTAGCCACCTCTCTTCTTAGGAGCCGAAAGTTAGCTTTGGAGAAATTTTTCATGGTAGTTACCTTTGTGGGGGTGGGGGACTGGGAGAGATGTGGATTTCCAAGGTGATTAGTTTGTGGTCGGATCTATCCAGGGAGAAGTTGACTACTGGTGTAGAGAAACAGTCACCCATATTAGTAATGACCAGGTCAAGGATGTTGCTCCCTCTAATGGGGGTAAGACTGAGCTGGTCCAGGGCATTGGAATTAATGACTTCCAGGAAACGTTGGGCAAGTGAATTGGTACATGAATAGTTTACCCAGGTAATGGAGGGGTAGTTGAAGTCGCCCAGTATGAGAGTGTTAGGTAGGACCCTAATATTCTCCAGGGTGCTTAGAAATGTGGACTGTGAGTCTTGGGACATGGTTGGGGACCTATAGCAGGCTATGACCTGAATCGCTGTCTTACCTAATGTTAGCTGCACCTGAAGTATGTATGATGCGTTATGTTGGGCTACCAGTCTGGAGGTGTGTGCATCCTTTATGAATATGGAAACACCTCCATCTTTGGAGCTTTGTTCAAAGTTCTGCGGCCGAAAGGTGTGGAATGAGTTATAGCCTGGTACTGCAGGGGTGCTTTCTGCTGCTTTTAACCAGGTCTCTGTTACAGCACAAATGTCGATGTTCTCCATTTTAAGGAGTGCTTCAAGTGAGTGCATTTTGAGATTTAGACTTCTAGCATTGAGGAGCATTACCCTCAGTTTGCATTTATTTGTAGCTGTTATGGTGGTAATTTTGTCTTTGGAGCACAGCCTAAATATGGCATTCTAGGGGTGGTAAGAGTCTTGACCAATATCCGGAAGCCCAGGGGTGACAAATGCAGGCCATCTCTGGAAAAGCATAGAGGTATATCAATTAATTCATCGAGGCAGATAGATACTGGATCCCCTTGTAATGACACCAGAAACTTAGCCGATTGATGAAATAAATCATTTTCTACTTGTACTGTGGTATCATTCTGGGTGATGGTAGGATGCTGCTCAGGGCTAGGGTCATACCTGCCTGGACTACATAATCCGAGAGCTCCTCCATGTCTCCTTTCATGTAGTCTAGGGAGGTACATCTCAGGTCATTCACACCCACATGTACAATGACTGAGTCATATCTGTCCCTGTTGTTGAGGGAGCTGAGTGTGTGCATTATGTGGCGGATCCTGGCACCTGACAGGCAGCTGACTGTTACTCTTACCTTATAAATCCTAGTGAGTGGGACATCAGTGTGCCTCACTATTGAGTCAGCTATGACAAGTGTGTTGGGCATGCTGGTTTGCCTTAGGGGCTTTGGTTGAGAGGCGCACTGTTTATAACAGTTATGTGTCTTGTGATTAATGTTCACACAGTATGTGTGGGCACAGAGCTGGTGTTATTTCATTTAATCCCAATTTTTCATCTCAGGCATTATGCCTTGGAACATGCATGCAGTATAGATCATATGCCAGAAAAAAGGGATAATAAACTTTACTCTTAAAGTGACAGATGTGACACAACTCACCACCAGTAATGCAATGTTTAGAACTTTATAAGTTATCATTCTCCTCCACATCAATTACTTATTTATGAAATGTAACTTTGGTTTAAATTTATGTGAAATTCTGACAGTCATTTTAGTATTTATCATAAAGCTGGCCATTGGAAAGGTTCTCAAACTATTCTTATTGTATTCATATATATTGATAAGCTATATTGTGCATTAGTCACAAAGCATTTGCAGCTCTGATATGTAGGGGCTTTATCACGTATCATTCTTAAGGTGTATTATAGGCAGTTGCTGCTTTATCATCAAACATTCAGCAACAGATCGTATTTAGAAGATATCATCTGTGGGGAACATTTATGAATTTGTTTTATTGTCATAAGCCCCTGTAACAGAACTGTACAAGACTGAAAATAATCCTGTGGCCAATGCCAAGCAAATTTTTCTTGACAAATTTAACAAATGGATATCCACGCAAGTGCATTTTTACATTGCTATAGGCACTATTTACAAAATGTAAAGCTTTAATTAACAAAATGTAAAGCTTTAATACGCTTATATAGCAACCAAGTAGTATACGCAATAGATATTAAAGAGTAAAACAATAATGCAGTGTTTGTATAGTTCACAATTGTTTTGGACAAATACTAATTTAGGAAACCTGTTAACTTCAAGTGCTATAAAATGCTGTTAATGATGGTATTTTTAGGCTAACATATAGTTAAAATAATTACCATATGATGATGTCTTGGTTGACGCTGTTCTGACTTGTGAAAATGTACTTCATTAATTACGAAGTGAAGATTTATCAATACTTTGTTGTTTATTCTATGCTACATATGAAGACATGCTTTCACGTCCTATTTCTCTCAAGAACTGGTACTATGACAGGCACAGTCATGAAAATATTTAAGGAAATCAGCACTGATTTTCGTATTGTAAGTCATGGTGTTTTTATACTGTGTGGGTCAGTGAAGGTCACAGAGGCAGATGAATGCTACTAAGTGCTCGATGCATTGAAAACATGTATTTTGTTCTGAGGATAATTTACCCAGTTTAAACAAGAATGAAATAATATAAATTATTCTAAAATGGACTCCCCTGCAGAAGATTTCTAAATGGTATTTGTACGAAATCTGGCTAACCAGAAATTACTTCTCATACAGGTATAGATTTAGATATGGGCTATAAATGAGAAATGAAAGTTAAGCAATATTAGTATGTACCCGGCAAAGGAAAATTATACAAATCAGTTCATTCAAATGTTCCTTTCTTATCACTATCTTTAAATACTGGGGTTTTAAGCTATAGCTGTTAGAAACTATGTGACTCCTTCCACACGTAAAGCAGAGTACCTCATTCAACCTTTTTAAGTGCAACCTGGATAAGTGGATGGGGAACAGAAAATACACCCCTGGGATTCCACCTGTGTCCCTGCTGGACAGTGCCATAGGGTGCTGACTTGTTGGAACATGGGCTAAACTCTTGGCTAGGCTTGTAAGGGTCTCAGGGCCAATAGTCTAGTAACTTCCTATGATCCTATGAATGCCA
Organism: Protopterus annectens; assembly: GCF_019279795.1. Taxonomy (NCBI): domain Eukaryota; kingdom Metazoa; phylum Chordata; order Ceratodontiformes; family Protopteridae; genus Protopterus; species Protopterus annectens. The sequence goes on from NC_056733.1 coordinate 1,051,505,588, forward strand.
AAATAAAGAAAGAGTGGCAAATTAGCTATTCAGAATTTAAAAAATTGAAATATCTAAATGTGGCCTAGAAATTGTGCACTAGTAATCCACTGTTTAGCTCAAAATGGCACAATAGAGATAAACTGATTTAATTTTCACACTGATAGCTGTTAGCATCTCATCTGATCTGCTCTAAGTACTCATTCATAATCAAGATTTCCTCTGCATGTCAACATCTAAGAAATGCATATTGCTGGATAAGAACACATGAGCCAGTTAATATAGCACAATTTAATAAGCTATAAAGTTACATATTTCCTAATTTACAGGTCTTCTCCAAATGTGCACCACTGTGATGCATTTTCTTCCTTCTTATGCTCATATACCAATACTTCAAATGCTTTTGGGATAGACCAGTTCACCTAAATAGTGCCAGCAGATCTGAAATTAAATTCACACCTTGTATTGCAGTAATGCTAAGGTTACCATTAATTGCATTTCGCAAACTTGACCTTTCAACCTTTCTAAGTATGTTTAACCTTACAAACTATCTTTTTTTCTGAGGAAATATTTCCTTGCATTGTACCATGCTCTGTAGCTGTCTAACTTCACATTACAGTTACTGGTTGTTAGACACCTGCTTATCTTAACAATAGTACCATCTCACACACACACACACACACACACACACACACACACACACACACACACACACACACACACACACACACACACACACACACAAATGCACATGCACACAGACACACGCACACACACACACACACACACACACACACACACACACACACACACGCACGCACACACACACACGCACACACACACACACACACACACACACACACACACACACACGCACGCAGACACACATACACATACAAACAGACACACATACACACGCACGCACACACACACGTGCACACACACACACACACACGCACGCAGACACACATACACATACTAACAGACACACATACACATGCACGCACACACACACACACACACACACACACACACACACACACACACACACACACACACGTACACACACAAACATATGCATACATAGGTACTCTTTGTGCTGCATTTTGTACAGAGGATTAAGGCTATAACCTGCAACTGATCTCTACCCTTTAGTCTTGAGTTTGATTCCCTCATCCTCCCTTGTACTCAGTGTGAGACTGAGTTAGTCATTTGACCAGGCAATGCTCACAGATAACTTATAAAATGAGACACATAGACCTAGTAGATTTACCTATTTAAGAAATTAATAAAACATTGAATTTCTGCAGTATCTTTCATTTCTCCTCGCCGCCACATGTACATATGGGTCAGTTTGTTTGTCTCCTTATTCATCAAACCTTTTTTTTGAAGTATATCTATCCTTTGTCCATCAATGTTTAATATAACTATGGGCCTTCAAATATGAGTCACATTTAATATTCCATCCTGGGGAGAAGGGGTTAATTAAGTTTCATCCACAGCTGAGGAATTATACCTTTGCTTTATTAACTAGTATTTAGGGTTGCCATATTTTGCTGTGACCAAAACTGGCCAGTGGCCACACGCTGTATTACCATCCCTAATTCCACATATGCCACCCCCTTTTGTCAACACTCACATCCATGTCCTTTTTGGAATGTATTTTGTAATGTCAGGGGAGATGTTTTTCTTTTGCAATAGCAGTTCAGAGTCTGAATTTTAACACTGATATTCTGTTTGTTTTATTAAACAGAATGTTGTAGTTTACACAGTGTTTTCCAGACTACTAGGCAATTGTTCTGATTGCTGGATAGTCCAGAAAAACAGCGCTACCAAGCTGTGATATGAAGAAGGCTACAACCGTTGTACCTTTTTCGTATTTTATATAAAATGACATAGTAAATTGCGTTTGGCACACAGAATATTTAATGACATTGAATACCTAGTCAAGTATGCAATAAATACGTCTAAAAACAGATGATTAGGAAACATATCTGCAAAGCTGCATATATCTTACAGGAAAGAGATAAAAGTGCACATACTTTATGGAATAAGTTACTTGAAAGTATTAGATTAGTTAAAGAAACTACTGAATTTAAATTTAAACTTGATATCTGGGTAGGTGATAGGAACTTTTGTTATGATTCAGTGGATTCAGCATTTCTTTAGGGCCAGTTGCTGCACAAAGTAATTTATCATTTAGCAGCTTATGATAAGGTGAATAACCACAAGTTTTGGTGAAATACGATCAAAACCTGCAGATCTGGACTTCTTTACTTTTTGCAGTCATCTCTTCATGATGTAAGTCCTTCCATGATTTAAGATGACTATGAACAATGCTTATATTTTGGTCTGACAAGTTTATAGGTGAATAACCACAGGAAAGAAGGACATTTTCTTCAGAATGTTTTAAAATATTTCAATAATGTCCTTGTCAGATATGCCTGGGCTCGTAAAAGGGGTATAGTGTTTTCCTGGGTAGAACAGCTTGTTTGCACTGAAATAAAATTTTGAAAACACAAAGCTGTTTTGCCTGTTTTGAAAGAGAATCCTCCAAAGCCTTTTAATGGATATTTGCATTTGTTAAGGTGCCTATATTAGCATAGTGAGGCAATGGTTTTACCAAAAAGGTATCCACTTAGGTATTATTCCTGGAGAGTATTAGAGACTTTGGCAAAGATTTACTAAACCTGCCCCCCCCCATAAACACCACCCTTAAATTTGTTATAATTGCTTCATGGTACTCTCACAATACATACAATAAATTGTTGGCTGTGTGCTCACTTATTTAAAAAAAAAAAAACACTGCTTAAAGTCTTTAATGTAATAAGGGTGGCTGGTCCTACCTTAACCCCATTTCTTGTCCAATTTCTGAAAGGATGACAGAGCTTTAAAGAATATCACACCCTCATATAATGAAACAAGGAATATAAACAAAAGTTCTTATTTCTTAAACCATATAGGCTAGAGTGTCTTAGCAAATAAAACAAATGGCAGATCTAAGGGGAGTATATATAATAAAATATTGCTATCTTTGCCATTGTATGTTTTTTTTTTTTTTTTTTTTTTTTTGAGGCCAGCAAGGGTATTGGTAACTGCTGATTTCTCCCTGGAAACATCTTAAATTGCATAACAATAAGCTAATGGTGTATATACAGTAAAACATTTCTAGAATCTGAATGTCACTGACTTCCAGCGGAGAGAGATGATTTACTATGATAAATTTACAGTAGAAGGACATATACAAAACAGATTACAGTATACATACACTGGCTAGTTGCATCTTCTAGGTAGAAAAGCGATCTAAGATAATCCAGTTTAGTCTCAGGATAAGATTAAGAGTTTCATGGATTACCACTTTACGTCTTCTAACTGTGATGTCACCATCATTTGAAGATATTTTCCTTTATATTATATTGGATGGGCATCATTTAATGTTTCAAACAAATTGCTAATGAAAATACATGTAACAAAAGAGGGTGTAATATCCAGCCAATAATGCATTCTCACTTAGATTTCTTTGTCTAATCTGTTGTATTCGCTGAGATGGAAGCTAATATGAAAAACTAACTGCAGTTAAAAATTATAAATATGCCAACTCTGAGGCACAGATGAAGAAAGCCTTAACTATGATCCAGATGACCTGAATTAAGGTAATGGCTTAGCCATTGGAAGAACCAACAGGATGAGGCTGGGAGGAGCCATCTCTCTTCAGCTTGCCTGTTCTGAGAAAAGGGAGAGGTAATTCGAGTCAGCCACTCAACAACACGTGAAGTGAGACTGGTGTGGCCTATAACCTTTTCAAACATTAATTTTCCTGTGCACTCCTACTTATAAACACTTTAAAAATGTGCATTCACTCGTTTGAGCATTCAGTCAAACATGCTTTTAATGTTTTGTGCTTTAGGGTTTTTATACCCTAAATACTTGTCAATCAAATATGCTCTCAATAATCTGAGCTGTAACCAGTGATAGATAGCCATACTCTGCATAGCTATGCAGATCAGAAGTGGAAAACTTATATGATGTACTGTGCAATAGAAAAACAACAGTTCCATGATAGCAAGTGTTATTTTTGTGACATGGATATGTGTGTGTGTGTGTGTGTGTGTGTGTGTGTGTGTGTGTGTGTGTGTGTGTGTGTGTGTGTGTGTGTATGTATGTGTGTGTGTGTGTGTGTGTGTGTGTGTGTGTGTGTGTGTGTGTGTGTGTGTGTGTGTGTGTGTGTGTAAACAGAATAGGGGATCTGTATTAGAGGCACAGGGCTAATAGTTGTCTTGTGATGTAATGTTTTATAATGTTTATTTCCTTTCTTATGTTTTTACACAACACCATATATGTATCTCTCTTTTGGTTCATAGGTTCATAGGAGTGTACTAGGCTAATGGCCCTGGAGCCTTTACAAGCCTAGCCCAAAGGATTGCCTGGCAACATGCTGCCCGACGGCATTTACCAGTGTGTCTGTCCAGCAGGGCCACTGAAATGATCCTTGGGGTAAATCGTCTATTTCCCATCCATTCATCAAAATTTCTGTTCAAGAGGACCAGTGAGGTGCTCTGCTTGACATGTAAGGGAAGTCTATTCTAGAGCATGGGCAGTCTCTGGGTTGGGAACCTGTCCCTCCAACAAGTTATGTTGATTCTGGTAATGAGGTTATGGTCTTTGGCTTGTTTCCCACAGAGACATTGGGATTTTCTTAGATGTAGCATATCTAGCAATGCTGGGTCTGACATGGCTTTGTAGATCAAGCAGAGATCGCCTCTAAGTAGGTGACATGATACCAAGAAAAGTTGGAGTTTTTTTTAGTATTTCTGCATAGGGCAAGTGTTTAAGTCCTAGGATCCTCTTAGTGAGGTATTTTTGTGGTCTTTCTAATTGTTGCATAAGTCTGGTGTGGTACATACCGAATGGGGCATTGTACTCGATAAATGGTCTAATGAAGGAAGAGTAGAGGGAGACAATGACCTCTTTCTTCCTGGAGGCAAAACCCTTTGTAATGAGATCTGCCACATAGAAGGATTTTCTGACCACAGTGGCAATGTGATTATCAAAGGATAGGTTGCTATCCACTTGTGTTCCTAGATCTCTTATGACACCTTTGATGTTCAGTTGACTACTACTGATGTGGTAATTCATGGGTACCATGTTCTTCTCAAAGGGAATAATGATGCATTTTTTGGTGTTGAGCTTAAAGCCGTGGTTCTGACACCAGTCATTGGTTTCCATGAGGCCCTTCTGTAGAATGTCAACATCATTTGGGGAGCTAATAATGACTCCCAGTTTACAGTCGCCTGTGAACTCGGTCAGCCAGAGTCCCTTGGTTTTGGCCTGGACTTCAGAAAAGTAGATGCCAAACAGGAGAGAACCCAGGAGTGATCCTGTGGGACTCCACTCATGACTGGTCGGTAGTCTGACTTGGAATCCGGGACTTTCACTCTGTTGGTTTCTATCAGTAAACCAGTTTGCAACCCACCTTGTGACATAGGGGTTGATGCCTAATTTAGCGAGTTTATCTATGATTCCTGAGTAGGGAATTGTATCGAAGGTTTTGGCCAGATCAAGGCAGGCTGTGTGAACTACCTTGTCTTCATCCACAGCTGTGGTGACAGTCTCGGAGAAGTCTACCAGGTTGAGCAAACAAGATCTACCCTTAACAAATCCAAACTGCATGGGGTCTAGAGTCTGGAGATTCCCTATGTCCTTATTTATTAGTTCTATGATGATGCGCTCCATAGCTTTACAATACCAGACTCGTCAGGCTAATGGAGCGGTAGTTCCCAGGGTCTGTAGTCACACCCCCTTTGTGGAATGGGATGACTGTAGCAGTGTGGTATTTGATGGGGACAAAGCCTAAGATGAGGCTGTGATTGAACAGGGCACACAGGTGTGGTGCCAGTTTATTTTGCAATTCGTGTAGAACAGCCCGGAATGTTGTCAGGCCTCATGGAAGCTGTATTCTTGGCCTTGGACAGTGCGATTTTAACCCGTGCAGCTGTAATATTGGGTACTTGGCATTCCTCTGCTATTGTGATTGGCCCTTTAGGGGGTAAAAGGGGGGTAAAGTTGGCACTGAATCTGTTAGCCAGTATATCGGCAATATCTTTTGGCTCAGAATAGGAGTTACCATTGTGTAGTAGCTCCAAGCAGATCTGAGCATTGTCTTGTAGATTTTTGACATAACTATAGAAGACCTTGTGGTTGGCCTTAGTATCTGTTGCAATTGTGTTTTCGTAGGAGTTTTTGAGGATTTGATAGGAGATCTCAACTTTTTGTTGAGGCTGACAATCGAGTTTTAACAGTCTTGGGACTTCGGCTTGTTCTTGTTCTCCTTCTGTTGTAGAGTTTGTTTATGGCAGGTGACCACCAGATTGGCTTCCTTTTTGGAGGAGAGCTCTTGGCTTTATTGGCAATGGCTCATTCCATGCATTTGTGTATTTGTACAGTGCATTAGAGTATGATTCAGTAGTCCTGCATTTATTCTCCATTTGCATGGGCATTGTAAAGTTAGCCACCTCAGTTTTTAGAAGCCCAAAGTTGGCTTTGGAAAAAATTTTTATGGTGGTTTCCTTTGGGGGTGTGTGGGTGAAATGTGTATATCCATGGTAACAAGCTTGTGGTCAGATCTGAACAGGGAGGAGTTTACACTTGGTGTAGAGCAACAGTCGCCCATATTGGTAATAACCAGGTCGAGAATGTTGTTATCCCCTAGTGGGGGTAAGAATGAGCTGGTCCAGGGCATTGGAATTGATGAATTCCAGGAAATGTTGAGCAAGTGTGTTAGTACTTGAGTAGTTTTCCAAGTTAATGGAGGAATAGTTAAAGTCACCCAGTATGAGGGTGCTGGGTTGGACCTTAATATTTTCCAGGGTGTTTAGGAATGTGGAGTGTGAGTCTTGGGTAATGGTGGGGAATCTATTGCAGGCAACAACCTGGATTGCAGTCTTTTTATTTATTTATTTATTTAACATTTGTTGACCAGGAAAGTCTGACTAGGTTCCACAGATCCTGTTTTCAGCGGAGGCCCGGGGAGAAATGCTCCAGTCTTACCCAGTGTTAGTTGGACCTGGAGTATCTCTGCTGCATTATGTTGGGCTACTAGCCTGGAGGTGTACATATCCTTTATGAATATGATGACACCACTGCCTTTAGGGCTTCAGTCCACATTTTGGGGCCGAAAAGTGTGGTATGAGTTATAGCCTGGTAGCACAGAAGTGCTTTCTGGGGCCTTGAATCAGGTCTCCGTTACTGCACAAATGTCGATGTTCTCCATTTTAAGGAGCACTTCAAGCGCATATTGAGGTATAGACTTCTAGCATTAAGTAGCATAACCCTCAGATTACATTTGCTTGTAGCTGTTGCGGTGGTATTTTGGTCTTCTGGACATTGCCTAAAAAGGCACTATAGGGGTGGCAAGAGCCTTGACCAGTATACGGAATCCCAGGGGTGACAGATGCAGGCCATCTCTGGCAAAGCATCTAGGTCTGTTGACCATGTCACCCAGGCAGACAGATACTGGACCCCCTTAGAATGACACCAGAAACATAGTCAATTATAGAAGACAATAATTTTCTGTTTGTACTGTGGTATCATTCTTGGTGACAGTAAGGTGATACTCAGGGCTAGGGTCATAGCCTCCTGGACTATATGGTCCAAGAGCTCCTCCAGGTCTCTTTTCATGTAGTCCAGGTAGGTGTATCTCAGGTCAATCATACCAACATGGACAATGACAGAGTCACATCTGCACCTGTTGTGGAGTGACCTGAGTGCATGCGTTATGTGGTGCATCCTGGTTCCCAGCAGGCAGCTGACCATTACCTTCTCCTTCTTCAGCCTAGTGAGTGGGACATCAGTGTGCCTTACTATTGAGTCACCTATGATAAGTGTAGACCTGAGTGCATGCGTTATGTGGTGCATCCTGGTTCCCAGCAGGCAGCTGACCATTACCTTCTCCTTCTTCAGCCTAGTGAGTGGGACATCAGTGTGCCTTACTATTGAGTCACCTATGATAAGTGTAGACCTGAGTGCATGCGTTATGTGGTGCATCCTGGTTCCCAGCAGGCAGCTGACCATTACCTTCTCCTTCTTCAGCCTAGTGAGTGGGACATCAGTGTGCCTTACTATTGAGTCACCTATGATAAGTGTAGACCTGAGTGCATGCGTTATGTGGTGCATCCTGGTTCCCAGCAGGCAGCTGACCATTACCTTCTCCTTCTTCAGCCTAGTGAGTGGGACATCAGTGTGCCTTACTATTGAGTCACCTATGATAAGTGTAGACCTGAGTGCATGCGTTATGTGGTGCATCCTGGTTCCCAACAGGCAGCTGACCATTACCTTCTCCTTCTTCAGCCTAGTGAGTGGGACATCAGTGTGCCTTACTATTGAGTCACCTATGATAAGTGTAGACCTGAGTGCATGCGTTATGTGGTGCATCCTGGTTCCCAACAGGCAGCTGACCATTACCTTCTCCTTCTTCAGCCTAGTGAGTGGGACATCAGTGTGCCTTACTATTGAGTCACCTATGATAAGTGTAGACCTGAGTGCATGCGTTATGTGGTGCATCCTGGTTCCCAACAGGCAGCTGACCATTACCTTCTCCTTCTTCAGCCTAGTGAGTGGGACATCAGTGTGCCTTACTATTGAGTCACCTATGATAAGTGTATTGGCTAAGCTGTTTTGCCTTAGGGGCTTTGGTTGTGTGGCACACTGTTTGTGTGAACTATGAGTCCCGTGGTTTGTGCTGTGGTTTGGTGGTTGCATGTGTTTCTGTCTTGGAGGTCTGTGCTGTTTGGGTAGATTTTTATTGAGAGCCTCCATGAAGGTGGGTGTGTATTTGGTGTTATTATGTGATAGCTGTGAGGGTATGTGGCTATGTGTTCCTTGTGGTGTGGTGCTAGTGTTGACCTTCTCCTTCTGACTGGCTATTTCAGTCTTGGCTGTAGAGTGCATGGCTTCCAATCTGGATAAATAGGTGCATCTCTTACAAGTCTAAGTGTTGTGGGGTAAGAGGAGAGGGTTATCAATGTACATGAGGCATTTTCTGCATTGGCTCAGGATGCTCAGGTTCACCAGGTTAATAGGAGAAAGTGTGGGGAACTGACCTTTGGACATGCCTGGAGGGATATGTAATTTATTAAGTACTGACGCTATTTCTTTTATAGAAAGTTTAGTGCTGGTAGCATAGTAAATTTTGACATACATGGTGATAGTAATCACATTTTCAGAGTAGAACTTTGACATTTTACTTCACACATTATGGTGGTGAGGAAACAAAATATGAACAGGCAAGCGAACAAAAAAACTAAGAGAAAAACACTATGAACAGGCACTAGAACTCCACTCAGCTCAGTAAAGAATAAAATAAAAAAATGTTCTTATTCACTTTAATGACAAGACAAGTAAAATTAAGCGCTTTTCGTTTGGGGAATATCCAAACTACTTCAGATACAAAACAAGAACAGTCAGCCCAGCTAAAATCCACTCTATAACATAAAAAGTTAATTGATTAATTACCCACAAGTGAGTCACAACACTCATTTAAAGTTAGACTTCACAAATACATTATTTGTTCCTAACCAAACCAAAATAAACCTAAAAACGTCAATAATTGTAAAACATTGTCACGCAGTTGATAGAAAATTATTACATTTACAAAAAATATATATGTATATATGTATATTGATGAATAATACTGACACCCAACCCAAACTTGATTATTATACCATAATTATAAAAGCATAATTTATAAAAAACATAATATGTAAAATTAATTCATAACTTCATTATTTCATAATAATACTTTATCAATAAATAATCAACTATCCAACAGAATTACATAGAAAATTACCTTAGTAAACTTTTCAATTTTAATATACTTGCTAAAGAATAAATTTCATTAATACCTGGAGGGGCACAAGAGTTGATTAGCAACTGCCATTTCAACTCATGTTCTTCAAGATGTAACTTAACTTTGTTACTGTCTATGTACCTCACATTCTCATGTGTAGTTACCTGTGCTATAACTCTAAACTTAAAACCATGACCGTGGCTATCCTTACAGTGCCTAGCTAGAGCATTATCCATTTTTTGTTTACTAATAGCATAAATATGCTCATAAATCCTGTCACACAGTCTACGGACGGTCTTACCAACATAGAAAGCTGGGCAGGCATTGCACTGTGCGAGGTACACCACTGATCTGGAATTACAGTTAAACTTACCCTTAGTGTAATAATTGTAGTTTCTCACTCGAAATTTGTTACCTGTTTCAATGTAATTGCAGTATCTACATGCATCACACCTATACATTCCCACATGCCTATTGGATGGTTTCATGGTAGTTTCCATCAACTTCTTTAAGTTCTGTCCCTTCCAATATGTAATAATCTGAGATTCTCCCAATTTAGCAAAAATCTCCTTATCCACTGAGAAGAGATGTCAGTATTTTTTTAACTATTGACCTAATCTCCTTGGCCTCCGAACTGAATATAAAAACAAAGGAAATTGAAAAAGTCCTGTGCTGAGGGTTCCTCCCTTCCCCTTGTTCATTAACCACATTTATAAGTGGAAGACCCAAGGTGCCTATACTATGTGGTTCATTTATAGAACAATTGTTCAGAATAGGCTTATATACACCTTGGAACCTTTTTAACTGGACTTCGCCAAATTGCCTACCAAAAATTTGGAAGGGTAACCTCTATTAAGGAACATATTCCTAAGATTTAAACATTCCTGTTGGAAATCATCTTCACCAGAAACCATCTGGGCTGCTTGAACCAATTGTCCTTTAACAACAGATTTTTTTCTGTTGTAAAGGGTGTGCACTGGAGAAATGCAAGAAAGAGTTTGTGTAAGTACTCTTTCTGTAGATCTTTGCAGTATATTTATATTCCTGGATGTTTTTTGAAAGTTCAACATCCAAATAATGGACCAAAAGTTCCTGATAATCCTTGGTGAACCTTAAAAATTCAACTGAACCGTTGAAGAAATCAACAATATTGGTAGCTAAGGTCGTATCACCATCAATAATCATAAAAAATATCATCCAGGAATCTTGTATAAAAAGCAATGTTTTTCATCCATTGACTGGTAAATAAATAATTTGTTTCCCAAAAGGCCATAAACAAATTCGCAAAACTGGCTCCACAAGGGGACCCCATTGCCACTCCTACCCTTTGAAGGTAAAATTTGTCATTAAACAGGATATAATTGTTTTTCAAGATGATCCCCAGAAGGTCCTCAGTGAGACGCAACTCATTTTCTGTGGCTCCTCTAGACCTAATAAATTCCAATACCCATTCTGTACCTATATCCTGGGGAATGGATGAATAGAGGTCACATACATCCACAGTTAAAACATTGTTTTCCTTTTTATACATCAAAGAATTGATTTGCTCCAGAAAGGACCATGAGTCCCGACAAATTTGGGGCTCCTTACTGACAAATCTCTTGAGGATGGAATCCACTACTTTAGCACATGCATAGGTGATGGATTGCCTGGTATCCACTAGTGGGCACATTGGTGGATTGGAGGTCCCCTTGTGGATCTTGGGAACCCCAAAAAGTAAGGGAATCCTGGGTACTGGCATGGACAAGTAGTGGTTAAGGTTAATGTCAGTTAAATCGTCTATAAATAAATCATTAATAAACATTCTAATCCTATTATAAGCTATATTCATTTCATTTAAACTGACCTCTACATAGGTGTCCTTCTCTAATAACTGATTAATTTTGTTATTATAATGTAGTATGTCCATGACAACCAGCCCACCCCCTTTATCTGGTTGCATAATGCGAATAGGAAGGCTCCTAAAATTGGAAAAAACTGCATTTCTTCAGATGAAATATTAAGGTTACAAACACTTTTCCTACTGTAACAACCCAACTTTTTTTTGGTTGTGTGGCACACTGTTTGTGTGAGCTATGAGTCTCGTGGTTTGTACTGTGGTTTGGTGATTGCATGCATTTCTGTCTTGGAGGCCTGTGCTGTTTGGGTAGATTTTTATTGAGAGCCTCTGTGAAGGTGGGTGTGTGTTTTGTGTTATTATGTGATAGCTGTGAGGTTATGTGGCTATATGTTCCTTGTGGTGTGGTGCTAATGTTGACCTTCTCCTTCTGACTGGCTATTTCAGTCTTGGCTGTAGAGTGCATGGCTTCCAATCTGGATAAATAGGTGCATCTCTCACAAGTCTAAGTGTTGTGGGGTAAGAGGAGAGGGTTATCAATGTACACGAGGCATTTTCTGCATTGGCTCAGGATGCCCAGGTTCACCAGGTTAATAGGAGAAAGTGTGGAGAACTAACATTTGGACATGCCTGGAGGGGTGTGTAATTTATTAAGTACTGATGCTATTTCTTTTATAGAAAGTTTAGTGCTGGTAGCACAGTAAATTTTGACATACATGGTGATAGTAATCATATTTTCAGAGTAGAACTTTGACATTTTACTTCGGACATTATGGTGGTGAGGAAACAAAATATAACATTTTAAAATTATTCCTGAAATAATGTTTGGTTAGAGTGGAACAGCAGGTATTTAAAAAGGAGTTAGGTTTTGGGTGATGGGAGAGTGCCTGGCTTACAGGGCAGTTTGTGACACAGCCTTGATGGAAATGCTACACATTTGTATATTAAACTGCAGGAGGGTCACTCACTCCAGGGCCCTTAAATTAGCCTGACATGAACAGGTCATGCTGGAGAGATAGATACATCTCCCAGAGACTGCCACATCTCTGGAGCAAGCTACCATTTCATGTGAAACAGAGACCTTCCCTGACCCTCTTCAAACGCAACCTAGATCAATGGATGGGTGATATCAAAGTCACTCCTGGGGCAGTGCCCATGTCCCTCATGGACAGAGGAAGTTGGTATTAACTACCATATACCCTTACCTCTGCAAACTTCACTCAGCTAACCACTGATAATTGGGACAACTCGGGATAAACACGGCTAGGCTTCTAAGGGCTCTAGGACCTTTTGCCTAGTAATCTCCCATGCATAGCCAGCCTTAGGCATAGGCCAACTAGGCGGCCGCCTAGGGTGCTGCTTTAGTAGGGGGACTTTTCCAGTGTTTATTTGGAGTAGCTAGACCAGGATGGGGGCACTGGATGGTGTGTTGGGGGGCGCCGTGGAGCCCTTTTGCCTAGGGCACCAGTTCACCTAAGGCCGCTCCTGCTCCCATGAACCTATGAACCCAAGAGTTAATGGTTAGGTGGGTGGTTTTGAGTAGGGAGGAAATGAGGTAAAGGGTGAGGAGGAGTCACTTAGTTTTATGCAGTAACTGGCAGTTAGAGAAATCAGATTCTGGCATGAGCTTGCTATTCTGCCCTTCCTTCCCTTTGTTTATATTATGTGTTTTTAGTGAGTTACGTTAGTTGGTGAGCAAGCATGTGGAGAAGAGGGGGTGTGTTGCTCTTCTTCTGTTCCCCCTTCTAGTCATTGCTGGTTGGGATGGTGGAATGTTGATGTTTGGTTATAGAAGTGAGTGGAGTCATGCTGCTACTAGCGAGTAGATAAGATTACATGAGCGGTTGAGTTAACACTGCTTTACATCAATAGCAGGATGAAGGTGAGTCAGTAACACTGTCTAATGTTTATGTTGGATTTTATGACATTTGACTATATTGAATCAGTCATATGTTTTGTCTATTAATAAATGGTCATCTTATCCTAAATGGTGTGATTATTGCTTGCATGGGTGATCTAGACAATTGCATGTTGCATTTCAAAGTATTCACTGTAATTTGATTTCAAACAAAAGTGTCAGCTTAAAAACAAAATGAAAATACTGAGTTAAGGTAAATGTTAAATGCATTAAACTTGCGCTATTTATTTATTTATTCACATTTTTTAACCAGTAAAGTCCAACTGGGTAGGAGCCCCCTCAGTGGAGGCCCAGGCAGATGAGTTCCAAAGTACTACAAAACATTTTAAGGGCAATGATTTTACAGTCAATAATAATAATAATAATAATAATAATAATAACAACAAACAAAAAATGTTATGTTTTTATAGAAAAATAAAGATGAAAGTCTATTACTCTAAGACGTGTTTGATTTTTGTATATTATAAGGTGGCTGCTATTAATTTTATTTATTTATTTTATTTATTTATTTAACATTTGTTGACCGGGAAAGTCCGACTAGGTTCCACAGAGCCTGTTTTCAGCGGAGGCCCGGGGAGAAATGCTCCAGATGCATGTCTTTGGAATGTGGGAGGAAATCGGAGTACCCGGGGGAAACCCACGCGAACACAGGGAGAACATGCAAACTCCACACAGAAGGCACCCCAGCTGAGAATCGAACCAGAGAACCTCTTGCTGTGAGGCGACAACATTAACCGCTGCACCACTGTGCCGCCCATATTAATATTTTATGCATGCCTTTCTTCCGCCATAAATGTATCATAAGTGTTACATGTTGAAATCATGCTCTAGTAAAGTTTTCCTGTATTTGGACATTTAGAGCACAGTGAAGTGCACTGTTAGCAAAAACACAATAATGTGTTTATACTACTAAACATTTCTTCAGATGAAATCTAATGAATGATTAACAATCTGCAAATATTATATATGTCTCATTCAAAAAAATAAATAAATAAAAACATTGTCCTAGCTAGCTGATAGCTATGATGAAGATTACAAACATTTGTCCCTTGTATCTCCCGGTACTTCATTTAACTGGATCTAAGATGATGCTGTGTGTACATTCCAATGCTTTATTAATCCATAAGGATAGAAAGGTGATCAGACTGTACATAGCAGGTCTCGAGATAATACTCTGAATAGAATGAATCAGTCCTCCAATCTTTATGACCTTATGTTTGCTGTCGAGAATTACACAGATTGCTAACTAATCTGTAAGGACAGATGCAGAGCTGAAAAGCAGATATGCAGGCCTCACTGTTGTGTGTATCATGTATTCAATAAGCCTGCAGCTGAAAAGGATGTATCCATGCATGCCGACATTGTCTGTTAACATATTGACAAAATAAATTGATTAGATGCACAGCAACTGAATATACAGTTTATGCAGCCTTGTAAAATATTCTTGCCTGCAGCAATGTATGAGTGAATTATCGTCTTCTACAAACAAGGAAACAGTAACAGAGTAGTTAAAGTTTGTTTTATTCCCATAAGTGGTCTTTTTGAAAAGTCACACAAATCACTCCTGGGCATATCCTCATATAGGAAAGAAGACAATACCTTTCACTATAAACTGCAGAGACATACGGTTGGTAGTTCCAGTTGGTTACATGTAAAGCTTAGCTTCTACACTGTTTAATACCACAGTCATAGGTGAAACTGGCTTTCCTAATGTTTCTTAAAAATATCATGATGAAAAATCATTAAGAAATAATAATAATTTTGCAATAAATACATGAAAAAAGAAGTGGAAAGGGTTAGCGCAAGGGAATTGGTAAACAACATGAATGTAGAGAGAGAAAGAGATACGAATGTGAGAAATTATATTTTTCTGTATTCCCTAATATTTGATTACCTAATAAGGGAATTATATTTACCTAAAATGAAATGATGGAAATATGCTTATAAGAACTGCTCATTTCTAATTCCACTTGAGTAGGGAGTATGTTTTTAACTTTTCAAATTATTGCTTCAGTTGAGGTATTCTGGGAGTAAAATAAAGTTATTATATAATGCATTAACACCCATGTGATATGGAATGTCACACCTCTAACAGTCTATAAACCCCCTGGATTACAGAGCATTTTCTGAAAAATAAACTTAAAAAGCATGAGATAAAGAAATGTAAATATTTTGTGAACAAGAACAGTAAGAAACATTCTTTGTAGTGATAACAGTCAGTGCATTCATAGTCTTTTCCATAAATACTGATATCACTCTCTCTTTATATATATCTATCTCTATATATATATATATATATATATCTATATATATCTATCTATATCTATCTATCTATATATATCTATCTATATATATCTATCTATATCTATCTATATATATCTATCTATATATATCTGTCTATATATATATATATATATCTATATCTATCTATATATATATATATATATATATATATATATATATATATATATGGATCACTATCACTTCGCCGACAGTTCAAATGTTCAGAAAACAATATGGCCGAGACCATATCGCTGAAGATTTGAATTGCCGAAAAGTGATAAAAACACAGAACAACTTACCTGTACATTTCACCCCACACCCCCAAAACTTAAATATACCAACTCCTCGATCGCATTACAGTGAGGAAAACAGCAAATCCCATGTTCTGCACTTTATGGTGATCCCAATACATAATTGTCGGCAATTTGAATCTTTGGCGATATGGTCCCGGCCATATCGTCTTCGGAGATTTGAACATTCGACAATGTGATAGGGAGACATATATATATATATATATATATATATATATATATATATATATATATATATAAATATTTATATATATATATATATATATATATATAAAATGTATACAACCTCAAATTATATTTTTCTAAATTAACTCTACAACCTAGACTTATATTGTTAGAACGTTTTTGTAAATCAGACATAATTTATCACATGATAAAAAATTCATATGTAAGTCAATGCCTCCCACAGTTGCTAACCTTATCTCTATATGATTAACATTGTCCAAGTGACACCCCAACCCCTTGTGAAAAAATGGGAAAAAAGGGGTTGTTGATGGATGAATGCATTGATATGTAATTGTATAATCAGCAATGCAATTAATACAGATATTTCTTAAGATGTGCAACTTAGAGTGCAAATAGTAAAGATGGTGTTCTTCAACAACATCTACGGCTTCACCTAGAGTCATTCAACAGTTTATAAGTCACTTGTTTTTTTTCAGGTATTAATTATGTAGAGAAATATTGCTTATTTTCAGAATTACTTATAAACAACTAGCAACACGTCCAGTATAGTGTGATATAAGCCACCATTTTCAGTGAACTTCCCTGTTTCCTACCTTGGTGTTTCACATCATATACTTCAATAAAATGAGGGTCACTTAGTTATGACTGTATAAACATAAATATGAAAATATGAATAACAAGAGACAGAAATAAATTTTTGCACTGTAGGACATCTTAGACTTACAATCTAGTAGCATTTTCTTAATATCACCTTGCCCTTTCTAATACTGCCTGTTATTATCTCGTAAGTCAGACTTCGTGAATGGGCGTACCTTCATTGAAGGTTGTGCGTCAGGGCTGGCAAACTCGGCAAGTAAAAAATCTACTGCCAATCATTAGCGGACCGGAGTTCCGCTGTGGCGACCCCTAACCGGGAAAAGCTGAAAGACACAAACAAACATTATCGCGTAAGTCAGTTAAAGAAACCAGACCCAAAAATGTTTTGAACACCATAAGGAGGTATGGGTGTAAACTGGAAGTATACAAAAGGTGTTTTAGGCTTGAGTGAGATATATATATATCAGATGACTCTGATTCTTTCATATATTTCCCTTAGGGAGAAAAGAATTTCAGCCATTACTCGTTGAATCAGCGTGTGGTTTACATTGTGATATACCACATAATCCAAGTCATGAAAATATGTTCCAAAGAAATATCTTTTGTTTGACTATTTGGTTAGTTGTAGGTCTTCATCGCATAAACCAGAAACTAAGTACTCATTTAAAATAAACTATTATAATCATTTTTCTCATAGGAAATGCAGATATCTAACAAACACTTAAAAAGATAATGGGTGGGATTTTGAGAAATAGTCCGTAGTTCTGAAAAAATGCAGAATCAATGGAACTCTGGCTGAGGCCAACCTTAGACGGCTTCCATGTTTTTAACCTATGACCTCACCAAGCCCTTGCCTGCAATATACCTGAGATGTGGGCTAACTTTGATGCAACTGATATGCTTGACTGGATTGCCATTTAATATCTTTAAAAGATTCAAGTACCATTTGCAATTTCAGAAGAAGAGATGTGAGATCTTTGGCCTAATGGAAACCAGAAGGGGGGCCATATACTGAAGTGTTTGATCAAGTAGAGAAAACACCACCTAATACTTTGCCCTCTCTGTGATAGGCATCTGCCTGTATACCTTCATTAAGCTGAAGGTTGTGAGGTTCCTGGCAGGACATATCTCTCATTTGCTTCATTGAACAATGGCATAGAGTAGACATGGAACTGAGAGATGGAATTCCTTTACATTTGGTCATTTCTGAAATAGATGCTGTCATTAAGTTTAGGTTTTGATATAACTGAATTGCTGTTGTCACTGTTGGCTCTTCAGTACCATCTAGAGCCAGCATTTTTACTTCATTAAATGTACCCCTGTTTAGCCTCAGGAATTCTGTAAGGTCAGAACTTCACTTTTGGGCTGGATTTATTATGGTATTGTATTATTATTATTTCAATGTTTATACAAAGAAGAAACCCTACCTTTAGCTTTACTGATAAATTCTTTAATCTCATTTCTATGGTGCATAGTCAATTCCTCTCCTACTTTTATTTCTAGTTCAAAATTATGTCCCATGAGTTTTGAAGTATTAGCATTATAGACCTTTTCTATTTATGAGCAAGCCTGCTAAGTTGCCAGGAATTTTGTTTGGCACATCTGGTATAAGCATAATTGCTTCAGATCCTAACTGAAGCTAACTGACCTTGTAACTATATTATATATGTGTGGTTCTACCTCCAAAGCTTTGGTCATGTGCATTTTGCCAGCTGTAGTAGGCTTTCTCATGTTCCTTTCATCTGGACAATATGCTGCAGTACAATATGATGTGGCATCTCTTCTTCCCATCTCTCTTTTCCAGTCTCCACCTCTTCTCTGGGCTGACACACTCAAAGGACGAAAATTCCATAGAAGACTATGGGTACCATTTAGTTAGCAAATAGGTCAAAGGGCAGCAACTGGACACAGGTTGGTTCCTCTTGGTCATGGATGTTACATAACATTGTCTTCATCTCTTATTGAATTATTTCAATAATGTCTTTCTGTGAGTTGTATACAAAGGTATGTGTTTGTTTAACTTGTAGTATTCAAGTCAAAGAATACCATCACCAAAGACATAAAAGAAGTTTCTTGAGTTATCAGGATCTCTTTGGGAATTCCAGCTTGGATACAAAGTAATATTACTTCGCTAGTGATAACATGATGGACATTCACTGCTGCTTCTGTATTTTCTGACATACTCAAGCATAACTAATATATAAGGGTGCCCACTACATGACCTAGGTAAAGGCCCTAACAGGTTCATGGCTACCCTTTCAGGTAAGATTTCTGCTATGGTGATCAACATTAGATGGGGGACTCCACTGGATTTCTGTGCTTAAGGTCACCAACACTCTAGATTACTATAATATTCAAACATAATCTTCTGTCAAGAACATATCCATGCAGTATATTCTGCTTTGTATTTCCTGCCTCCAAATACTACCAGCTGGACAGCTATATCCTAATTTAATAAAGCTCCTTGTTGCTAACAGTTGTTTAACAGTTTCATACCTTGCATTAATCACAGTATAATTTAAATTACTTGCTTCCACATAATAAAGGAACCTGGGGTTATCATCTGTCTTCATGGGCACATTGTCATTTAGTTGGTCATTCACACATGTCTTCCCTTTCCGCTGATCTACCATGAAGTTGGCCGGATTAATCTGAAGGATGGTCAGGGAATGATTCCCTTACTCAGACTTTTCATGACTTGATTCAGCCCCTGTAGGTAACTTAACCCCAGTGGTTATCTGTTATTAATTTTACAGGGTTTCTGCTAAATCTTGGATAAGAGAAATATCTCCTCAACAGCTCGTTCTTTCCCTTGTGTTTGTTTGTCTGACCCTCTTTAAAGTAACAAAAATCTTTTCTCATTATTAATTTATGTACCAATTGGCTTTTAACCCCTATATACTGTATCAACTTCCCACATTCAATATTAAAGTTAACTTTAGTAGTAAAGTAGTAGTTCCTGTTTCAGTATATTCACTCATCAATTAATTGGTTCATGTAGTTAACAAAGTACTCATTAAGAAGATTCCTGGAAAAAGTGTCACCATACCACCATAGTCCAGGACTGCCTCTACAGTTTCTTCATTTACAGGAATGGTAAACTTTTACAGTACGAGTCACCTTAGCATATATTAAATTATATTCAGCACTCCAAACAATGGCTGTTGTCAATTAACATTATTAAAAGTATTATAGACCTGCCTAGCATAGTGTTTACATTGCAATCTGTGGCACTTAAATGTCTCTCTTCATTGCGTTTGCAATGCTTGAGAGGTAGATATCTTGTTTATACCCCACATGTTCTTAGAACTTTTGTGCTAGTTCAGAGGTATTCACCTCTTGTTTTGTATTAATTGTTCAACACCATTCTCTTTGAAATGAGCAGCCTTACTAGTTCTTGGAACATGACTGCCTAAGCAACTGATTCTGAAGGGTTTTACTGACCCAAAACAAAAAAAAAAACTTTCTGCAATGATTGCCACATTCTCCATCATTGCAGTAATGGTCCAAGACACCCATTTTTACAGTGCACCAGGTAACTCTTGCAAAAATCTTAGTTCCACTATCCAACCAGCTGAGCTAATGTTACAGCAACCACTTTTTGCCAGATGTAGTATATCATATTGTGGGCATCCTATTGATTTTCTTGTTAGAAACATTTAGGGATGGAAATGCTGGAGTCTTCTTCGCAGACTGTGCTAGTTTTTTAGCCTTTAGCATCTGGCAATCACATGCCTCCTGTGGTGGGAAGCCCAAGTACATCTTCCCAACTTTTCTTTTTAGGGCTGAATCATTTAATTGGGCGGCACAGTGGTGCAGCGGTTAACGTTGTCGCCTCACAGCAAGAGGTTCTCCGGTTCGATTCTCGGCTGGGGTGCCTTCTGTGTGGAGTTTGCATGTTCTCCCTGTGTTCGCGTGGGTTTCCTCCGGGTACTCCGGTTTCCTCCCACATTCCAAAGACATGTATTTGGAGCGTCTCTCCCCGGGCCTCCGCTGAAAACAGGCTCTGTGGAACCTAGTCGGACATTCCCGGTCAACAAATAATAAATAAATAAATAAATAAAATAAAAAACTTGGCCGCTTAGCTGATAGCCATGTTTCCTTTTTTAGGTACTTGCCTGAAGCATGAGAGGAGACGAGAGCTTCATCATCATCAGCCAGTGTTATTTGCAGTAGAAAGCTGATGGCAGTTCATCTTAAATCTTAACTGGGTAATATATTTTCTGGGCAGAACCACCATATGACCCTTAACCCATTAAGTGCTACAGAGGTCTTGTAACCTACTGAGTCAGAGCTTCAGTCTAATCTCCCTGTGCCTTTCAAATTCCATGTGTAACAATTTGCTTTTGTTACATGTGTCAGGACCTTTAAGATTGTTTGGCCTTGTACTGAGTTTTGCAGTGGTAGACAAAGTCATCACCATGCATGCCAAAATACCCAGATTTTCTGCCACTGCTGCCCATGTGACAAGATTAGAGCACTGCCTGAGAGTATTATCTCAGGAGACATACCAACAGCATCTCAGTATAGTAATGATTTTTCTAGTAGCAGGCATGGGTAGCCTTATACACAGGTAAAGTACTCAACCACTTAACAGTCCATTTGGTTAAGTGCAATTTTCTGATAGTAATTTATTTATTAATTGCATACTAAAAAGTACAGTGTGTAGTCAGGTAGAGCTTTATAACTTTCTGCTTCCTTATAAAAAACAGAAAACTTTGCATAGCACTATGAAAATGAGGAATACTTAAACTTACTTGTACATACACTTTAGTTTAAATTGAAATATTTATTTACATGTGTTTACTGAAAAAGTTCAACTTGGTAATATATACTCATTTTCAGTAGAGGCTAGAGAGTTAGATAACATCAAATCAAACAGTAGTATAGCTGTAATTACAGCATATTTACATACAATGTGCCTGTGGAATACATAGGATACAATAAAGTATGAGGAGGCAGCAGTGATGTAATAATAAAAAAATGACATGTATGACAGTCAGTATAAACAAAAGTATTAGAAGTATAGTCCATTATTCTAAGAAATAAAAAATTATAAAAAAGGATACCCGTTTGAAATGTCAGGACCTGCTACAGTGAGTCCTGAAATATGGAGAGTGAATGGCTGTAAGGTCAGTTTCCATACATTAAGTCTGAGATGCAATTTGTCAACACATTCCCTTTTCTCTGAAATATGGTGACCTCAGAGTTGGTATACACACACACACACACACACATATATATATATATATATATATATATATATATATAGATATGTGTGTGTGTGTGTGTGTGTGTGTGTGTGTGTGTGTGTGTGTGTGTGTGTGTGTGTGTGTGTGTGTGTGTGTGCTTGTGCGTGTGGTTTGTCTGTGTGTGTGTGTGTGTGTGTGTGTGTGTGTGTGTGTGTGTGTGTGTGTGTGTGTGTGTGTGTGTGTGTGTGTGTGTGTGTGTGTGTGTGTGTGTGTGCGTGTGTGTGTGTATGTATTTAGGGTATGTGGGTGGCTTGCCCTCTGACCGCAAAAAATGTTTTAAGAAGAGCCATTTTTGAAATTTGCTGTTCTCTGTGTTTTCTGTCTTTTTTTCAGATTTTCATTGCTTGGTATTATGGGTGCTAATATTTCAATAGGGAGCCAAAAAAGATACAAGTCCCCCTGTGAATGGGCAAATACTGAAAGGTGCAGAAAATACTATGATGAGCGGTTAGTATGAATGTGAAGTATTTTGGTAATATAGAGTACTCATCATGCTATGTATTTATTTAATAACTTAGTGGGTCTTCTTGTCCATTTCTGACCATTTTCAGAAACAACATGTGGTCACAACAACAAGGATAGACATACTATATGTGGACATTTTAGAGAAGCCAATCATCCAATGTGTTTTGGGAGGTAAACATGCAAAACTCCATGAGTACAGTAACTATAGTTCAGGACCGAACCTGCAGACCTCTGGATGTAAAACAATAATCAAAACACAAGTGATAATGAAATGAACAGTATGGTTGTTGAAAGTATACCTGCTTGTTTATGGAAACTAGTTTACAATGTACAACTTTATCATATTCAAAGGCATAAATCCCAGAGTTCAAAAACAACACAACTTGGCAAACTATCTCAGGAGCAGCTTTTACTCACTCACTTTACCACAACTTGGAAAGCAAGACTGACGGCAATACACATGGATTAGCTTTTTATTAATATTATTTACTTAAGGTACTTGTAATCTAAGTGGATACTACAGTTTAATATTATTATAAGCACATTTATTTGTTTATTTATTTGACATTTGCTTACAGGAAAAGTCCAACTGGGCCAGGAAGTGCCTATTTTCAGTGGAGGCCCGGGAAGAAAAGCTCCACAATCGCAATATTTCTAAAATCAAGAACAGATATTTTCAATCACAAAGTATCATGTTACATTACAAAACAGCAAGTACAATTATTTTAAATCACAAAGTTTCATGTTACACTAAAAACATAAGAGTGGAAAAAAATGTTGTAATGAGAAAGACATAAAACATATGTTTCATACTAGAGTGTAATGAAAAACAATCATATGAGCTGAAGAGAATATGTGAGGAAGAATTCAATACTTATTTTGTTACATAGCTAGTATGAGATAAATGAGACCTGAGACAATTCTAATACGATATTTAAAGAGATCCTAGGGATTACATGATTAGAAACAGTGAGAGGAAACTAATGTTGTAGATGGAGAGAAGGAGATTATAATGAGTGCAGGCGGGGGGCCTTCAGGTAGCTTAGGTAAGTAGGGATGAAAGAGGCAGAGGAAAGGTCTGCAGAGATGAATTAAATAAGGTGAGGTAGTGGGAAAATAAAAATGAGTGGAGTAGGATGCTGGAGAGGGTTGTGAGGTGTGACTTAGGTTGATTGGGTGAGTTATGTATAGTGAGTAGGTTCAGCCAGAACTGGCACAGGAGTAGGTCCAAGATTTCGTAAGGTATTCTTTTAGAGAACATTTAAAGGTGGGTAGGTTAGAAATAGTTCTGGTGGTTTGAGGTGAGGAGTTCTATTCTTTTGCTACTCAGTATGAGTATAGGCTTTGTGCAGGGGATTTATTTGATTTACTTATGGTGAGAAGCTGTTTGTCTTCTGTTCTGAGAGTTCTTTCTGGGAAATATATGTTGATTAAAGGGGTAAAAGCTGGGGAGGTTAATGGTTTGTGTATGATTTTATGTACGGTTATTAGTTGAATGTAGGAGAGGTGGAGGAGGAGTTCCAGCCAACTAAGGTTATGCAGAGCTTTACAGTGATGGGTAAAGGAGGGTGAATTAGTAGCAAGCTTGGCAATTTTGTTAAAGCAGTTTTCAAGTTTGTTTTTTATAGATGATTTTAAATTGGTTAGAAGTGATGCTCCATAGAGTAGGGAAGACAGAAGGTTGGTTTTGGCTTGAGTACTTTTTGTAGCTGTGCTCAGAAAATGATTGTTTCTGTATAGATGCCTAGTTTTTGATGGGTTTTCTTGACATTGTTTTGGATGTGGAGGTCAAATTTAAGATTATCATCTATTTTGACTCCTAATATTTTTGGTATGGCAAATTAACTCGATTTCAGTGCCATTTCTTGAAATGATTTTGAAAGATGCTTGTGAGTTTTTGGGTTGAAGAGGAGGAGTTTGTTTTTTTTGGGTTGAGTAGGAGTTGTGCCATTGCATGCCAGGTTTCAATGCAGATTTTCTTCGAGGTGAGTTAAGGTGTTGGAAGAGCAGATGATGGTAGAGTCATCTGGATATTGAATCAAGGTGCCTTCACAAGAAGAAAAATGTAGCTTATTGATAAAAATATTGAATAGTAGATGGCCATGGATGGATACTTGTGCGACTCCTATGGAAGTGGAAATGTATGGCAAGGTAGCTAGACAATCATTGAATATATGGAGATGATAGACCGAGTGTGGAAACTTGATTGAGAAGTTGACTATGAGAGACCATGTCAAAGGCTTTTGATAGATGTAGAAATACTGCAGATACAAGTTTATTAGAGATGCAAGTTATTGACAGTGTCTGTAAATGACAGCAATGCAGTACAGGTGCTGTGTTCTGACCAAAATCCATATAGCATATTGGAGATTAGCTTGTTTTATAAGAGACAGTGGAGAAATTATTGATGAATGCATCTTTCATGGATTTTAGAGAGGGGAGACAGGATGGCTATGTGACAACATTTTTTTAATGCCAGTGGAATTACTTCCTTTATGTAAAGGGGTAATGTGTGTAATTTTCCACAAGTTAGGGGCACATGATTCTGTTATTGATCTATTAATAAGAATGCTGATTGCATATGCTATTACAGCAGCTAGATTTAACTATTCTGGTGGAAGTTTGTCAGCTGAGGAGGAACAAGGTTTTAGTTTACATAAAAGCTTTTTTGTGAGAGTTATAGAAACTGGTTAAAAGGTAAAGTGGATGGAGTTGTGTGCATGTTTATTGGAGAAGTTGCGGATAGGTGAGCTTTGTGAAGCAAATGTGGCAGGGTCTAAAGTAGGGGATGTTCGCTGTGTGGAAGCGGGTGCATCAGGTGAGTTTGAGGCTAAGTTGGCTATGTATTCTATGAAGTATGTATTGAAATAGGTGGCTGTTTGAAGAGGAGGAATACCTGGGTATGGGCTGGGATTCTTTTTTTGTACCTGTATTTTAATTGATTAACTGTATGCCAGATGGAATTAAAATAGGAAACATCATAATGTCATGCATTCAAATCTACATTTTATTTCTGTACTTTTTCTACAATGGATAAACGTTACCATTGGGTAGAACTGCATTTTCCTTCTATTTTATTCAAATAGTATGACAAGTAAATTTAATTTGAATAGTTACACCTACTATCCTGTAATTTGATGGAGAACAAGGTACAGTAATCACTAAACTTTAGTTTTAGTTTGATTTTTATTCAATTTATTTTGTGTCTATTTATTTATTACTTATTTAAATTATTATTTAAGTTGTAGACTGGCTTAATTTCATTAGGCCAACAACGTCTTTCCAGGAAAGATCGTAGTTGGTATCCATATTCACTAGGGGAAATTTGGCCAGAGCACCAAGAACTTCATCTATTCCTTTTCAATAAGTCCTGTGGGATCGTTAATATCCACTTGAACTACCACCAACTCAGGGAGATTGGTTTATCTCATTTGAAGGAAGGAAGGATTTAGTCATAATTATAAAATGTATGGACCCACTTAACTGATGAGGTAGTCTTTACAAAGTTGAGCTCAGGTGTCATTTTAGTGACTGAGGAAAATTTCATTTGAGCAAAACTGCAGGCAATTCAATGGTTCATTTGAGGAATGTTGTATTATTTATCAGGAAATGAGGCCCAAAACAAAACCTGTCACACTGGCAGCAAGTGGTAGCCCATTACAAATATGGCCTTGCACAGCTGTTGTATCAAAAAACACCTACAATGCAATGGACTGAGGCAGTGTCCCCTGCAGCTATGGCAGAAACTATTTTTTATTTAACATTTGTTAACTGGGAAAGTCTGACTTGTAACAAAGCCAATTTTCATCAGAGACCAGGGGAGAAACATTCCAGACGCATGTCTTTCCAACATGGGAGGAAACCGGAACACCTAGAGGAAACCCACACAAATGCAGGGAGGACATGCAGACTCAGCACAGAAGGCATCCCAGCCAAGAATCAAACTGGAGAACTTTTTTGCTGTGAGGCAACGACGCTACCGCTGCACCACTTATCCTTGTAATATCATCCTTGTTTCAATTGTCCTTATGTATGATGTTTACTGTTAAAAATTTGTACTGTGAAGCTAAGTGTGTGCGTGTGTGTGTGTGTGTGTATGTGTGCGCGCATATGTCTCTGCAAGTATATGTGTATTTGTGTATGAGGCTGAACAGTAATATGAAGCTATGTATGAGTGCACTTGTGAATGCATATGTATTCATGCTTACGTGTGGGTGTGTGTATGTGTGTGGGTGGGTGTGGGTGTGGGTGTGTGTATGTGAGTGTGTACATTCATGCAATAAGTCCATAAAGAGCACCCATATATGTCTCTAAACAATGAACTTGATGTATTGCGTGCATGAACACCAGTCATAAATCTGCCCCCACAATGACTCCATTTTATCTGAATATCTTAATGACTACTATAAACCCAACATTTTAGTCATAGGAGACACAATTGTGAGGCACACAGATGTGCCCCTCACCAGGCTGGATAAGGAGAAAGTCACGGTTAGTTGTTTGTCAGGTGCCAGAATCCGCCATTTCACATATACACTTTAAGTCTCTCAACAACAGAAACTGTTATGACTCTGTCATAGTCCATGTTGGCATGAATAACCTGAGACATGGCTCCCTGTACTATATGAAGAGATTTATGGCTGAACTTGCTGAATATGTGTCCCAGGCAGGTATGTCCCTAGCCATAAGCATTCTACCATCACCCAGAATGATGCGTCAATACAAACAGAAAATAATTGCCTTTAACAATTGGCTTAGTTTCTGGTGTCATTCCAGGGGGATCCAGTTCCTGGCAACCTGGGAAGACATGATTGACAGACCATGATGCTTTGCCAGAGATGACCTACATCTGTTTCCCTTGGGCTTCATGCTTCTGGCAAAAGCTCTTGGCTCCCACATAATGCCTTTTTTTAGGCAATGTCATGAGGTCAAAACTCCTAACATGAAAAGTTCATCAAAATGCAAATTAAAGGTCATGCTGCTAAATGCTAGGAGTCTAAATATGAAACTGCACTCATTGCAAGCATTCTTAACCCTGGAAGATGCTGACATTTGTGCATTCACAGAAACCTGGTTCAAAGCTGCATAGATCACCCCGGCCATACCAGGTTACTCATCCTATCATACATTTAGACCTCAAACTGTGCGCAACAAAGCAAAAGGAGGTGGAGTTTCAATATATATTAAAGACATACACACCTCCAGGATGGCCAAACAGCATAATGCACAGGAGACACTCCAGGTGTAGTTAACCACTGACAAAGACCCCTATTGAAATCATAACTAGTTATAAGCCCCCAACTTTGACTCAAGATGCCCACATCACCTATCTGGGCCTCTCTGAATCTATCAAGGTTCAACCCTTTACCCCGATCATGGGCAACTTTAACTATCCAACCATAGATTGAAAGAACTACACGTGCCAAAAGACAAATGCTCAGAGATTACTTGATTTCATCAATACAAATGCCTTAGCAAGCTGGTCAACATCCCCACAAGAAGTGGTAATATCTTGGACTTCGTATTAACCAACATGAGTAACCACTGCTGCATCCTTTCAGTGTCATCCTCCCTGGCATGTTCCGACTACAAAGCGGTCACTTTTAAAGTCACCATCTCCCCTGACACCCCCTTGCTATGGTCAAACATAAAATCTTCACCAAAGCTGATTACAACCTCCAGAGGGAAGGTATAAACAGCTTCACAGCCCCTCCCCCTCCATAGGAACTGGCAGAAATGTCCAAACCTACACCAACGTACTATACAAGCATTTACATAGCTGCATGGAATCAGGAATACCTGAGAGGGCAAAGTCATCCTCCTCAAGGGAGAGTAAACCTGTCCGGTGGACATCTGCAATAAAGAAACTCTATAATAAAAGGAAAAAAAATGCTGTCCAAGACCAAGAAAGAGAAGGGGCCTAATTGGAAGCAATTTCTCCTTAGCCTGAACAAGCAAATAAAAGCACTAGTGAAATCAAAGCAAACTTTGATGATGCAGTGGTGCAGCTGTACCATTGCCCCCTCACAGAAAAAGGTTCTCCGGTTTGATTCTCGGCTGGGGTGCCGTCTGTGTGGAGTCTGCATGTCCTCCCTGCATTCGTATGGGTTTCCTCCGGGTGGTCCAGTTTCCTCCCACGTTACAAAGACATGCATCTGGAGCATTTCTCCCTGGGCCTCCGCTGAAAATTGGCTTAGTTCCAAGTTAGACTTTCCTGGTAAACAAATGTTAAATATATAAAATAAATAAATAAATAAACTTTGAGTTCAAACTGGCCACATCTACTAAAGACAATCATAAGGCCTTCTTCACATATGTCCACAAAACTTGTGGTCAAGGACAATTGCATACACAATTGCCATATATATAACCAACTTGCTGGCAGACAGATTCACTAAAAACTTCACCCCTCTGTCCCCCATCGGTAAATCAGAACATTCTCAGCACCTGCTCCCCCTCCCCTTACCTCTACGGAGCAAGTCATCACTGCCCCCTCAAAGGCAAAAAAATACAGCCTCCATGGGACCTGATAACCTGAACTTAGGCAGGAACTTGTGGTACCATTAGGCACCCTATTCAACCCAAGCCTGTGTACCAGCTTTGTCTCAACCAAGTGGAGGACAGCCACTGTCGCTTTGCACAAAGGTAGTACATCCACTGATCTGGGAAATTATAGACTCATCAGCTTAATTAGCCCGATCTGCAAGGCCATGGAATGGATTACCATGGACCACATTAACAAGGACATTGGCAATCTCCAAACACTCAGTCCCACACAGTTTGATTTCATCAAGGTAGGTCATGCATGTTAAATTTGGTAGACTTCTTTCAGACAGTCACCAAAGCAATGGACGAGGGGAAGATAGTGCACACTGCCTACCTTGACCTGGCCAAAGCATTCAATACTATTCTGCACTTGGGTATAATGGCTTCAATCCACGTTACCATATGGGTAACAAACTGACTCACTGATAGAACCCACTTAGTCAAAATTGGGGAAGCCACCTCAAGCAGTAGACCTGTAACGAGTGGTGTACCCCAGAAATCAGTCATGAGGCCTCTGTTATTTGGGATATACTTTTCTGAGGTGCAGGCTAAAACCAGTATGCTATGGTTGACCAAGTTTGCAGATGACTGCAACCTGGGAGCTGTCATCAATTCCCCTAGTGAAGTGGACATCCTCCAAGAGGGTGTCACCCAAACAAATGCCTGGTGCCAGAAACATGGCCTCAAACTGAATGCCAAAAAAATGCATTAGCTTCCACTTTGGGGAGAATGACATCCCCAGAAATTATTACATTAATAACAAGGTCCTATGCACACAGTCATTGTGAGGGACTCGGGCACCCAGGTTGATGGCAAACTGATGTTTGACCACCATATTACCTCCATTGTATGCAAAGCTTTCTGCATGGCCCACCATATTAAGAAAGTTATCTCAACCAGGGACAAGGAGGTTATAACATCCCTGTATTCTTCCCTTATAAGACCCATTATTGAGTACAATGATCCTCTCGGCATGTACCTCACAAAGCACATGCAGCAGCTGGAGAGTCCACAGAGGTTCCTCAGCAGGAGAATCCAGGGCCTCAAACATCTACCATACACAAATAGGCAAAAAGCCCTGTCCCTCTACTTGATATCATACAGACTCCTCAGACGTGACCTCTGTCTGGCATACAAAGCGATCTCAGACCCCGCCTTGATAGGACTGCTGCATATTCACATGTCAAGCCCCACTCACGTAACCCATGTGCATGACCTTAACCTGGTCTGTGACATCAACAGGACTTGTTGGCAGGACAGATTTGTGTCTCAGAGACTCCCCCTTCTGTGGAATAGACTCCCTCTCCACGCAACGCAGAGTATCTCATTTAAACCTTTTTAAGTGCAACCTGGATAACTGGATGGGGAATAGAAAATACACCCCTGGGATTCCACTTGTGTCCCTTCTGGACAAGGGCTTTGGGTGCTGACTTGTCTAAACATGGGCTAAATTCCTGGCTAGGTTTGTATGGGCCTCAGAGCCAATAGTCTAGTAACTTCCTATGATCCAATGATCCTATGAAGTACCTGTAAAATGACCTGAAAGTGCTGATAGAAAAATATTATGACTAACACAACTGTCTTTGGTTATAGAGACCATACCATGCCATATGTGATAATGTTTGGTTGAAAGTGGTTAATGACTTTGTTATGTTGTAGGACCTTTACCACTAAGTTACTTACTGCACAAAGAAAAGGTGATATTCACATTGTTATCTGATGCCATTATAATGCTAAACCCACAGAAATACACAACCTTTTATTTTTTTCCTTTAGATACAAAGGGCAATTTGCATTCAGGAACTCCACACTGCAATAAGTAGCTGTAATTATTTCAGAGGGATTAAGATCAAAGTCAGCAGTAAATTGAACATGGATCCCCTTCATAAATTTTTAATTAGTATGGCTACATCTAGTGAATTATTGCTTGGGTTTGCATGTACTGAAAACTAGATCTATATTGATCAGGAATAATGCGAGTGCAGATTGTGACAACAATTATGTGTCACCTGACTAAACCTGTTAAATGTTATACATTAAAACTGCAGTCATTATTATGAAAGGAGTACATATGCCTCAAATCATGGCATCTTTACCTGAGTCCTGCATCCTGGATCTTACTGCTGTTAAATTAACTGGTAGAATGAAAGTAATGACTGAGCAACCATAATCAAAGGGTTAGTAGACACTCTTTATTCTGTTATTAAGTATAACTTTTGACAAGCACAAATGCAAAAGATGTCAAGATACTATACAATCTTGACAGTAGGAAATGACTGGCTGTTTTTAAAGATATCATAACTAAACAGAAGTTTTTAGAAAGTAGAGTTTTCTTTAGGTTTCATTCAGCTGCATTTTAAAATGCAGCTGTTCAGATAACACTGTTTTCCATGATGAATGTATCTGTGATTCTGATGAAGGTAGAGTACCAGTAACCTCCTGGTTATATACCTGACCTCTTGGAGAGCATTAATAGACTAGTAATATACCTGACCCCATGGAGAGAATTGGTAAACTAGTTATATATCTGACCTCTTGGAGAGATTAGTAGACTAGTGATATATCTGACACCTTGGAGAATACTGGAAAACTAGATATATACCTGACCTCTTGGAGAACATTAGTAGACTAGTGATATGCCTGACCCCCATGGAGAGCATTGTTAAACTAGTTTTATACCTGACTTTTGGAAACAGCTAGTAATCTTGAGTTTTGCAGCTGAACTTACTGGAATGTACTGATAACTTTCTGGGTATACATCTGACTTCATGGAAAGTAACAATAACATTCAAGTTGTATAGCTGACATCTTGGAATCTCTTACCTAAATATAACAAGAAACTAACCAGAGAGCAGGAACTCTTCATTCTAGAGAAAAGAGGAAATGTGCAAATATTTGGTGTATCTGATTATGCAGGGAAAATGTGAAGAGGTATCTTCAGATAGTAAAAGCAGCAGATTTTATTGAAAAATGATTTTTTTCATGTAAAAGACTGAAGACTCATTGAATGGACTGCCAGAATTGATAGAGGCGAAGAAATCCGCAGAGGCACTGAAAAACTAAATGTCACTTTTATGAGTCACCTTTCATAGAGTTTTATTAATCAACAGAAATACTCATTAAGATATCTTTACATAAAATATTTGCAGGAAATACCCCCCTGTGTACCTCTATAATGCAGGATTTCATCCCCAAAACGTCCTTACTTAAATATGCTACCTCCATGGTTATACAACCATGGAAAAAAGAAAAAAACAAAAAAGTTCACTAAGACAAAACACTAGTGTTGTACAAACAATGAGACCACTGAAAATAACTGTAATGTGCAACATTTTGATGTAGTTTGATTAAGGAAATGTGATCAAAAGATGATCACTAAAAGAAAACTCACCCATGTGAAGGACTGCTAAAAGGGTGAAGTGTTAAGTAGTGACAGAGAAAAGGTATAATTTTAAAAGTACTTAAATGACAGAAAACTTGTACTATTTTAGTCAACCATCATGCAAATGTTAAGGAATATAATAGATTTCCCAACATCCATCTTTTAAACTATGGTTTAGTAGATATGTTCATAAACACAGAAGATGTCTAACAGTGGTCTAGAAACTGTCACTATGTTATTCTCCTGTAAAAGGGAGGGGGGTTTATACCGATTTCAAGACAGAAACTTAGTCAGTGATTGTTAACAGAAACCCTGAATCAAGAGAATAACTGTTTTTATGGCATTGCTCTGACCACCAGTCATAGTATTGCTGTTGCCTGAGGGTAACAGATCAAGTTTCAGTTGATCATGTCACTTTATATAGGTGTCATACAGGTGGGATGCTAATACTCAGGCATGTTTGCATAGTGGGCAGTGAGTCTCACAGTAGGTGGGATGCTAATACTCCGACGTGTTTGTGTAGTGGGCACCAAGTCTCACAGTAGGTGGGATGCTAATACTCAGGCGTGTTTGTGTAGTGGGCACCACGTCTCACAGTAGGTGGGATGCTAATACTCAGGCGTGTTTGCATAGTGGGCAGTGAGTCTCACAGTAGGTGGGATGCTAATACTCAGGCGTGTTTGTGTAGTGGGCACCAAGTCTCACAGTAGGTGGGATGCTAATACTCAGGCATGTTTGCATAGTGGGCAGTGAGTCTCACAGTAGGTGGGATGCTAATACTCAGGCATGTTTGCATAGTGGGTACTGAGTCTCACAGTAGGTGGGATGCTAATACTCAGGCGTGTTTGTGTAGTGGGCACCACGTCTCACAGTAGGTGGGATGCTAATAATCAGGCATGTTTGCATAGTGGGCACTGAGTCTCACAGTAGGTGGGATGTTAATACTCAGGTGTGTTTGCGTAGTGGGCACCAAGTCTCACAGTAGGTTGGATGCTAATACTCAGGCGTGCTTGCATAGTGGGCAGTGAGTCTCACAGTAGGTGGGATGCTAATACTCAGGCGTGTTTGTGTAGTGGGCACCACGTCTCACAGTAGGTGGGATGCTAATAATCAGGCATGTTTGCATAGTGGGCACTGAGTCTCACAGTAGGTGGGATGTTAATACTCAGGTGTGTTTGCGTAGTGGGCACCAAGTCTCACAGTAGGTTGGATGCTAATACTCAGGCGTGCTTGCATAGTGGGCAGTGAGTCTCACAGTAGGTGGGATGCTAATACTCAGGTGTGTTTGCATAGTGGGCTCTGAGTCTCACAGTAAGTGGAATGCTAATACTCAGGCGTGTTTGCATAGTGGGCACTGAGTCTTCCAGTAGGTGGGATGCTAATACTCAGGCGTGTTTGCATAGTGGGCACTGAGTCTCACAGTATTGCTTCCATCAGATAGGTTTTCATTGAGGATCATTGAAAATCTCCAGTTGATTCCTCATTTCCTGGAAAACCATATCATTTTAAATGATGAAACTACAGAATCATAGAGTAAGGACATTTCCCTTGCTCTCCCCCACTGCAGTTTAATCTCAGCCCAAGGGGGGTTAATACTGGGGGCAATAAGAAATAATGTAGCAACAGGATAAGGAATAGTGCAGCCAATGTATAGCTATGGGTAACACAAACTGGGCTAACCCCCCCCCCAAGATATGCAGCAGGATGTTGTTGTTGTTGTCTTTTGGCTTTTCCCGGTTAGGGGTCACCACAGTGGAACTCTGGTCCACTAATGATTGGTAGTAGATTTTCATGAACGCCGAGGTGCCAGCTCGACATTCAACCTTCAATGAAGGCATGCCCATTTACGCATGTCTTTCGAACGCACACCCAACCGCGGGGAGAACATGCAGACTCCACACAGAAGGCACTCCCCGCACTCCAGCCGAGAATCAAACGGGAGAACCTCTTGCTGTGAGGCAACAATGCTACCACTGCACCACCACAGAAGTCAAAAATCGTATGATTATTGAATGTCCTAATAAGCCTAGATTAGCATATCTTCTCAGCAAAATCCTACCTTCCTTCCTTCCTTCCATCACATCATAATATACATAAGTATTATAAGAAAACGGTTGCCTACTGAAAGTGCAAAGCGCACAACTGCTGTTGTTGATGCATAGTGTCTAACATGGTTCCAGCTGCTGGAACCATAGACCTGCATCTTAGCCCTCCTCCATCTTTTGCCAACCTGATAGCACCAGGCACCCTGAGGCATTGCCTCACACTTACTATCAAACTCTTACTTCCAGCATACACAATGAATTTATAGGTGAGAGATGCAGAAACATGTTAAAATTGGAGGCTAGTGTGTTATCAAAGCATATTTATCATTTCCTACCAGGTTGTGAAGATCTGTATGCCACTCAAGAAAGAATAAACCATCTTAAGTTGAGATACTTACGAAATCCCTGTCCAAGTCTCAGATTCCTTCAAGGCATATGTTGGATATACAAACTCTCCACTAACAGCACATACAGAACAACCCAACACAAGCATTGTAAATAAGGGTCACCAAAATGACACTCCAAAGCCTTTAAGGCAATCTGGTGCAGTCATGACACAAAGTAATGTTGTAGTCATAGATGATTCCTTAGTGAATCACTTGGATACACAGCTCACTAAGCTGAGCAAGGAAAGGGTAATGTTAGCTGCATCTCATGTGTCATGATATGATAATGTAGTAAGGAACTCAAATCCCTTTACCTCAGGTACATATATGGCTTGGTTGTTAACAATGCAGGGGTAAATGTCTTAGGATCAGCAATGGAGCTATTTGAATATGTATTCAATAGTGGCATGAAACTCATATTCAGCAGCACCTGGCATTCACTGAGGATGGCCTGATATAAAGGCGTTAAAAGGCTGTGCTGATCAACTATGCACAGTGCTCAAGGAAATTTCTAACACCTCTCTTGCCATAACAAAAGTACCCTCATGCTACAAGAAACTAACATCCACTGTTATGAAACGTTTTGAGCGACTGATCAAAAATCATCTTTCATCATGCCTACCTCCTGATTTTGACCCTCTGCAGTTTTCATACAGAGCTAACCAATCCATGGCTGTTACCATATCAGTAGCACTACAGATCTCTCGTGAACATTTAGAGGGCAAAGATAACTATGTGAGGATGCGGTTCATAGACTTCAGCTCTGCATTTAATACGTTAGTACCAATGCACCTGATAGAAAAACTGGCACATTTACAAATCAGTAAAGATCTCTCCAACTGGATCCTGGACCTCCTGATTGAGAGCCCACAGAGTTCAGGTAAGAACACATCGAAGTGCATCACAGTTAACCCCGAGGTTCCACAGGGATGTGTTCTCAGCCCACTGTTATTCACCATCCTGACCCATGACTGCTATGCTAAGCACAAGTCCAACCATATCATCAAGTTTGCTGATGACACCACAGTTGCGCGGCTCATCACAAAGAAGAATGAAGGGGCATACAGATAGGAGGTAGTATCTCTGATCAGTTGGTGTGAGGGGACAAACCTTGACCTGAATGTCAGCAAGACTAAAGAGATTATCGTCCATTGGAAAAGGCGAACAAACCACCCAGTGCTCAGGATCAATGGTGAGAGTGTGGACAGCATTAAGAGTGTAACATTCCTGGGTGTTCATATATCAGAGGATCTCTCGTAGTCTGGAAACACCAGCCAACTGGTGAAGAAGGTGCACCAATGCCTCCGCTTTTTAAGAAGGCTGGAAATAGCTAATCTTCCTCCAAATATTCTCTCCACTTTCTATCAAGGTGCAATAGAGAGCATCCTCACCTGCAAATTCACAGTGTGGTTTGGAAGCTGCATAGTTACAGAAAGGAAGGCACTACAAAGAGTGGTGAGGGTTGCAGAGAAAATAATAGGTTCCAGTCGTCTATCGATACAACATCTTTATTCTGAAAGAAGCATCTGAAAGGTCACCAAAATACAGGACAACATGCATCCTGCGCATAGACTGTTTAACCATGTGACACTGGGCAGGAGGTACTGAATACAAGATTCAGTAACAGTTTCTACCCTACAGCGATTAGACCTCTGAACTCCGGCACTAGTCCACGGGTCTGGAAACATAATAAGTCAATTTTTATTTATTTGGGCAATATATACTTACATATTTTCCAAGTAAGTGCAATATTTATTTATTATATCCATAGTCAGTATTATTTAACCCACTCAAGTGCAATATTTGACAGATAACTTAGGCATTGTTCAGTCTGTAGTGTGTTTTACATCACTTTAAATAGGGCAGTTAATTTAACTCAGGGGAGGGTATTCTTTTCATATATTAGTGTCGGTAAATGTCTCTGCTCTTCCTTGTGTGTATTTGGAGTAGTACTATATTTGTTAGTTTTATTTATTCGTCTGCTTGTATGTGTTGTTTCACTTGCCTTTGTAATCTCAAGAATTGAGCTAATGCAAGAAATTTCATTTAGGGTACACATGTAGAGCTCTAAATGACAATAAAGTTTACTTTGACTTTGACTAAACAAATTATAATTGACTTAAACATTGGTCTTAGTTACTGTGTCATTACAGACTAGTCCAGTATGTGTCAGCCTGTAAAGAAATTTATTTACTTTATTTAACATTTGTTTACCTGGATAGCCCGATTGGACTATTTGCCCATTTTCAGCGGAAGTCCGGGAAGAAAGGTTACGTAGAAAAACAGTGCAGTACAATATAAGACAAAATACATAAAGCAGTTATGTTCAGTACAAATAAGAAAATAAAGATAAAAACAGAATAGCAAACTTCAATATAATATATACAAAATACACTTCTAGTGTTTTTCCAAGAAACTTACCAATGTGTTGGTTTAGATATATATAAGTATACATAAAAAATTTTTTAGTAAGAACAGAACCGATGCTGTAACTTTTTGTACAGTATGTTACGTTTTGCAGATATAACTTACATGTTATGAGGAACTAGCTGTGGGCACAAGAAAAAAGTTGATAGAGATCTCAGAACTGTGGGAGGGGAAGAGGTTGAGGAGAAAGTAGTACAGGGAGCCTAGGTGGGGGGAAGAGGAAGGGGGTGGGTATTTTAGGAGGAGATGGACAGAATGAAGTGGGGGTGAAAAGGTGGCTGTGGATTGATGATGAAATTACTTACATAAGTATATCCAGGGGAATACATGAGCAGTGCCTGTTGTTGGTTAGGTGGGTCCTGAGCAGTGGTTTGAACTTGGCTGAGTTGGTTGTGTTAAGGATATTCTGGGGGATGCAGTTTCAGACTTTGGAGATTTGGTTGGAATATAAGGAGTCACCGTAGCTATTATTAGATTTATTGACCTGTAATAGGGATTTGTCAGAGGATCTTAGGGTTCCATGGGTTGAGTAGGGTTGAACGACATTGTGGAGTGCTGGGCAGTGTTCAGGTTTAGTAATTTGGTAGACAGCAAGGAGGTTGACAGCCCTACCTGTTTTGTCATGGATAAACTTCACATCTTACCTCAGGGTGTTTTTACACTAACCAAAATGTTCTCCACCCTCATAGTGCCTTTTTAAATGAAAAATCAGTCTGCTTTATCTACCAACCTAGCCCTTGTAAAGCAGGACTATATTAAAATAGGCTCACTCAGTATTAGAACCCTGAGTAACAAATTAACCTCCTGGATATGGAAGATATAGGCATCTGTGTTATCACCATATTCTGGATCCACTGGAGTTTTTATGCAACATCCCTGCCAGCTTCCAATGTCTACTACTCACTCAGACCCTCTACTGAGGGTATCTGTGTTATCAAGAGTAGTGTGTCCATAGTCGTCCATAATTTCATCACAGCTAGACTCATACAGCAAGATGCCAATATTAAATTCTATAATATCCCTGTAACCATCCACAGTATCCCGTTATCACCTCCTAGTCAAGTCCTACACCCCTTCTGTAAGACCCACAACTCATGAAGGTTACCTAAATAAACTTGAGTCCATCATGATTGAACCAAACACTGTTATCCTTGGAAGTTTCAACTATTTATGCAAAATTGCAAGACCTAAACTGCTATAATTAAATATGGATTATTTCCCAGATTTCAACTCTCTAGACCGCAGAGTCCACTCACTTACCAGGGGCATAAGATTACTGGACATTGTACTCATAAATATGCCATTGTTATACTCTGTGGCTATAGTTCCCACGTTGGTAGTGAAATCTGGCCACCTTTCTCTCCTTTCACCAGTAAGACCCTACATAAGTCACCCAATATTCCTACTATCTTCACAGTCTTCCCAAATGCAAACATAGTCCTGCTAGTTGATGGCCTAAAGCAGCTTAACAGCCCCCCCCCCCACCAAAGACCCCCAACACTGCTGCATCTGTAGAGAGTCTCTATTCTGTATTCACTGCCTGCACTGAAATTTCAGTGCCAAACTTACACAAAAGGAAATGCAAAATTTAGAACCAAGTCCTGTGTTGAAACCTCAGTATAAGCAAGATAAATCACAAAAAGGGACAAATAAAACTCCTCACTTGTAAAAACAAACTGAAAAACACATACTCCAAAATTGAACTCATGAAGTTAAGTAAGGAACTTAAGAATTAAATAAATCTACAAAGGTAAAAATGTCCACTTTTTCCTACATAAATGCTCCCTTATCTATGTCAGGATTCTTAGGAGCAATATCCAGCACTGCGGTGATTGGTACATAAATGTAACACCCACCAGGAAGATGGCTAACTCCCCCCATATCCTCCTAAGATACCCCCACCAAAATGACATTATCTCCACTGCCCCCCAAGATCACCTCTATGAATGTCATAAAGGACAAGTGTGAAGCAAAGAACACTACTTCTGTGGGCCCTGATGAAGGGTCGGGCTACTTTCTGGTCAGTATAAAATGCTGTACCATTAATCTGCTCCCAAATTTGCTCAACCTCAGACTCTTAGCTGGGTTCATATCAGAGGCATTCAGAGCAGCTGAGATTGTTCCCCTCCAAATGGGAGGCCCCACCACTGATCTGGCATCTATAGACCAACAACTCTCACCAGACTAGTTTTAAAGCAGTGGACTACATCATTATGGAACTCATAAACAATGTTAGCTTGCAGTTCCTCAACCCAAATGCTAATTAATGCTAATAAATCTGTATACATCATTTGCTCTTACATCCCTCCAGGCAACAACATAAGTACTCTTGAAAATATCCTTAACTGGCTTTCAACATCATTCCCACAAGAAACCATTCTCCTTGGAGACTTTAATATTGACTGGAACTGTTGTATTTCTGACAAACTTACATCTGACATTAATCTCTATGGCTTCGATCAAACTATCACCGACCCTACCAGAACCCATAAACCCAGCAACAAACAAACTACCTTAGACTGCATACTAGTCAACAATAACCCCCAATCTTACAAAATAGGCATACTTCCTGATGATATCAGTGACCACTCTCTTACCTTTCTAACTAGACAAAAGATCACCATTCCCACTCAACTAAACTTTAGAACCACCCGGAACAAAAAGAACCTGAACCTAGGTAACTTTCAAGCAGAGCTAAAAGCCTGCAATTGGTCACCCCTAAAATATCTACCTCTCAATGAAGCAGTCTCTTTTTTTAACTAACCCATTGTATATAATCACTTTGTTTTTATAACTGTTTGCTAACTTCTGTGTAATCTATGTAAGTTTGTGTTTGTGGAGCTTTTCTCCCCAGGCCTCCGCTGAAAATGGGCATGTATCCAGTCGGACTATCCTGGTAAACAAATGTAAAATAAATAAATAAATGTAACAATACATTCCTAAAAATCCTTGAGCACCATGCCCCCTCTCGTACTATTAAAATTAGGGACAAACCTTCTCCCTGGCTCTCAAATGAGATAAGGCAAAAAATGAGACTGAGGAATAAAATCTGGAATATATGGAAAAGTACAAATGACCCTATTGATCATTTAAACTTTAGACAGCTCAGGAATGCCACTTAAAAAATCAATATTCCTCGATAAAAAAAACTATTACTTAAATTCCAACAAACCCAATATCTAAACCCATAAAAATTCTGGTCAGGATTAAATAAATTACTCCATCCTGGAGAAGCCAAAATACCTACCCCCTCTAACTTGACTCATAATACTCCCAACCAAATTGCTGATATTTTTAACAAATCTTTTTCAGAAACTGTTCAATCTTTAACAAATACCATACCACCTGTTACCACCGTTGACTCATCCATGCCAACCACTGACTCATCCTTGCCAAGCACCCTACCCCAAGTATTACAACTGCAGCCTGTCCCAACATCTCTCATACACTCCCTACTTCTTAAGCTTAAACCATGCACTCCATCAGCTGACCTCCTCCCAGCTGAATACCTTCAAATGGCAGCTGGAGTGCTTGCCTATCCTGTTTCCATCTTAATTAACAGAACCATTATAGAAAGTTCCATCCCATCCCTCTGGAAAATCTCATATATTATCCCACTGCATAAGGGTGGGAACTCAAATGAATTCTCAAACTTCCGCCCCATAGCCCTACTTTCCCCCTTAGCAAAAATTATAGAGAGATGTATTCACCATCAGCTACTTGATCATCTCCTCCAAAACCACTATCACTACCACTATGGTTGACTGCCAGCATGGTTTTAGGCCTTTCCATAGTACTACAACTGCTCTACTATCCTTTTCTGAATGCATTAATAAAAATCGTAACAACAGCTTACTGTCCTCAGCCCTCTTTATTGACCTCTCAAAAGCATTTGATATGGTTAATCATCAATTACTGTTAAACTCACTCAAATCACTTTCACTAGATACCCAGACAGTTAATTGGTTCAAGTCCTATCTAGGAAATAGACAACAAGCAGTCCTCCGGGAAAATAAACTATCTACTCTTCTCCCTATAACTCTTGGAGTCTCACAAGGCTCTATTCTGGGACCCCTCCTCTTCACTATTTTCATAAATGATCTGAAAATCTCCCTTCCACAATCTACATGCATACAATATGCCGACGACTCGACATTAAAATGTTCAGCCTCCTCGCCTGCTGGACTTCATTCGAGTACCCAAGCAGTATTTACCTTAGTTGAAAACTGGTTCCATTTAGTTGAAAACTGGTTCCATCAATGCTGTCTCCTCCTTAACCCCCCAAAAAACTAAATTGATACTATTCTCTCCCACTCAGAAGTCTCCTGCTATCAACTTCACAATTACATCTAATAATGGTACTGTAATAACGTTTGACACAACCACCAAACTTTTAGTTGTAACAATTGATCATAATCTAGACGTCGACACACATATCAACCTAACCATTAAATCAATTAATAAAAAACTTGGTTTAATCTACAGACTTAAACCCTATCTCACATCTCTAGCTAGGACTGCTATTTCCTGAACTCACTTAATCTCCACCCTTCTCTATGCATCCCCAATCTATACCAACTTATCCAAAAATAATCTTCATAAGTTGGAAACAGCCTATAATAACATAGCTAGATTTGCCACTGGTGTCCCTTTTAGAACCCACCACTGCCAAAATCTTAAATTGCTAGGATGGCTGGAATTGCAAAGCCAGATTCTTTTCCAGCAACTTATTACTATACACAAGATCTTACACCATCCCACAGATACACCCATACTCTCTACTCTCATTTGCCCATATAAAAATCTAACAACCCTTTGATCAGCTAATAAGGTACTAGTAGCTACCTTAAAGTCCAACAATAAATCTGGAGATAGCTTGTTCTCAAACTCTATTGGTAACTCTTGGAACTCCTCCAACTGAACTAACAGCCCTTTCTTTTACCCCACTTTTAAAAAATCAATTAAGAATCTTCCTTAAAGCCCAGTGGCTTTGCCCATGCACAAATCCTGACTGACACTTTCTCCCCTAGCAGGACCATTCTTTACTATTTATCTTTAACATGCTATTTCAGGTGCTCTGATATTCTCTATTAATTCCTACTGTAGTAGCTCACCTCCTAAGGTTTGGTAAACTTTATAAACAATGTTACCCTAAAAAAAATGTTTTATTAATCCTTTTACTCAAAATGTTTAACTTATTTAGTTGGGTATGTTGGTATGTTACTGTAACAATACTATATACATGTTCCTGTATTTGAAATGTTTTACCTGTCTGACATTATCTGTATTGTATATGGTCAAGATTTCTGTCTTGTAATGTCTTAATGTGGAGCTTTTCTCCACGGGCCTCTGCTGAAAATGGACATACATTCAGTCGGGCTCTATATCAGAACATCGAAGTATTAAAACTTCGAATTTCCTGATATCAAACACTATTCACAGAATGCTAAGAATAGCGAAGCTGCAGAACAGCGAATTCTTTCCTCGGGAAAGAATTTGGTTGGCCGTTTCTGTGGCTTTGTTATTCTTAGCGGTGTGGTGGAAAGTTATGGGTTGGGTTCAGGTACGTGTGCGATTGTTTATACCTTAGGGTTAGGGGTGGGTCAAGTGAGTTAGGGTTAGGGCGTGGGTTAGGTGAGTGTGCGATAGTGATGGACCTTAGGGATAGGGTTTGGGTTAAGGTAAGGGGTAGATAGTAGTGTATGTTTAGTTTAGTGTAGCATTAGATGTAGGAATTTAAGTGTATGTGTGTGTGGTTGCTGTTTGTTTGATGTGCTTGTGTTGTGTGTATGTGTTTCGGAGCAGCAAATTTTTCCATGGGAAAAAATTTGCTGTTCTGAATGTTCGATATTTTCATGTTTAGATGTTTTGGGGCCGATTAAATAGCGTTCGCTATTTTCATCTTTCGATAACGTGATATAAACGCTCCAGTCGGACTATCCCGGTCAACAAATGTAAAATAAAATAAATAAATAAATAAAAATGAATTTGGATTTGTTGTTTGAAGGCAAAATCCTGCCAATTAAACAGTAAAAAAGAACACTCATCTATCTACCTACCTAACTGAATAAACTACCAAAAACTTCAACAAGGCATCTGTATTCCTC
The DNA here is from genome assembly GCF_019279795.1 of Protopterus annectens. Classification (NCBI taxonomy): domain Eukaryota; kingdom Metazoa; phylum Chordata; order Ceratodontiformes; family Protopteridae; genus Protopterus; species Protopterus annectens. The sequence continues at coordinate 1,051,549,153 of NC_056733.1, forward strand.
CTTCAGGAAATGTATTACAGAGAGAGAGAGAGAGAGAGAGACAGAGTTTCTTAGATCTGCTAGCTAAATTGATTTTATCTGCACTAATCCTTTGTTTTCCATTTCTTGTTAGTCCTGTCACACTCTGGGTCACAGGTAGGATACCAGACTTGACTCAAGGCTTCTGGAGTACCTCTATTTTCTAAAGCTTGGAATTAAGGGATTATGCTTCTAGCACTGAGGCCAAGTGATGACAGATTTATTATATTTAGGATTTTGGAAATTTATTGTATATAGGAAAATTCCCTTTCTGAAAAAAATCCCTGTTTTCGTTTACAAATGTTAAGGTTTCACTATAACATTGTTGATTGTAATGTTTTTGCTCTTGGAATGGGGTGCTTACATGAATCCTATGTTATGCATGTCTGCAAACTCAGATTAGCTCATACCACATCATGGTATAATGCTGTAAGTAAATGTTACCCCCTTACTTATGTCAGTCATTGGGATTCAAATCATTAATCATCCTGTGACTTTTCCCTTGTTGCTGATTCCTGGTCGTGGTGTTAATAATCAAACAACCTCTCCACTCCCCTATTCTGGCTCATCCTTGGTCAAGGTGTAAATTAATGTACAAAATGGAGCGACCAGTGTTGATCAAAACCACTAGTACAAAACACACACTGTCAGCAGTCAGGAAATCTCAAAAAGGTTTTCTTATGTAATCGAACACAAATATCAGCAACCAAGGAATTCAGCAATAAAATCTACTTTAATAGTAAAACTGGAAAACCATCGGATTGAGCACTTTCATCCCCTGACAGGGGATTTCATCAGAATCAACACTCGTTTCATTTAAACCAGTGAGCTGTAGCATATACCTTCCTAGTTCAGGGGTTAATAGCAGCACGCTCCTCCTCTACTTCAGTTGTCCCCATAAGAAGCGATACCGGCTCATAACAGACATCAGTAAAAGTCAAGATACAACTGTCTTTAGATTTTTGTCCATAGGTTACTTAAAAACCCTCCTAGAAGGACTGTTAAGTGCTGGTGAATTTGTACATTTTAGTTCGGTTATAGGTTTCAGAATGCTTCTTAACTTATTGATTTTGTATCCCCTCACCAAAGTGTCATTTTCAAGATCATTTAGGTTCTTAAGGAAGGGTTCAAATTTTGTGGTGATGCTGGCCAACCTGTAGCCCTGGGACTTAACTTTATATTTTGCCCTGGTGGGATGGAGACTCTTATTATGTGGAAAAAACTTTACTGTGGTATGTTTTCTGTAAAGATCTCTGTCAATTTAACTTTGGTCCAATTCTTTAGTAAACTGCATATCTAAGAAGACTGCCAAGGTGAGGCTGTGGGAAGAGGTGAAAAGCAGAAATCTGGTGGTTTGATTCAGATAGTAAATAAAATCTAATTTAGCACTGTCTCATGTCCACACAATAAAGATGTCATCAATAAAGTGAAGATACACTGTGATATGTTGCATTTATTCTGTTAAAAACATAATCCTCCTCCCACTTGCCTACAGCTGTGTTGTCTAGACTATGAGCCATAGCTGCCCCATGGCTATACCACTCTTTTATTTATAGTCATTTCCATTAAACATAAAAAAATGTATCCAAGCACCATATCTAAATGTTTGCCTGTTCTTTCATGTTGTGGTGGTGTGCCTTTTTTGTTTTTCCTGTACAAATCAATCACTGTTTCAGTACAATAATTATGTGGAAGTACAGTATATAATGATTTAACATCTACTGTTAATAAAATGCTATCATTGTAACATTTTTTATTTTCCTTAAAAAAATCATTAGAGCCTTTTATGTTTGAAATGTTCTTCTCAGCCAGAGGTTGTAACAATAAATCAGGGTAGATGCTGCAGCTTTGTTCAGAGACCCCCACTTGCAACCATTGCTCTGTAAGGAGGGTCTTTGTACTTTTATGTGACTTAGGGATTCCTAAGAATTTAGGCAAGTGGGGGGAAGGTGTCTATAGATAGTCGAATGAGTTATCTGCTAACGAATCATCATAAAGTGCACTCAAGGCTGTGAACCAGTTGTTGTATGATGCCTTAATCTCTTCTAAAGTTAAAGATTTATAATATAGTGTCACTCAGCATTTATTCTATCCTCTGGTTATAGCTGCTGGTATCAGTAACAACAATTAATCCTCCCTTGTCAGCCTTCAAAACCAGTCAAGACTTATATCTTCCTAGCTCTAACAATGCTTTTTTCTCACCTTTGTTAAGGTTCTCTGTGCTGGTTTTTGCTGTTTAAAAAGCTATTAAAACTCTGATATGTGACTGATTAATGCTGATATTACACACTATATTATACATACTAATATTGTTATAAACAAATATCAATCAATGTAAATATTCTACAATGAAAATAACTGACATTGGTACTGTTTCCTGATACTTTTACTCATTTAAACTAAGGGGGAATTTAATAAATCCTACACATTTTTTTTTCTGTGTAGGCATCACACTGCACTGCTAACACAGGTGCAAACATTTTTAGATTCATTAAGCGCTTCTGAGCTGTGCACATGAGCATGCCAACACAGAAACTTCCATGGCAAGCAAATCACCTCAAAAGTAGGTGAATTTCGTGAAAATGAGGCAGGTAGAGCAATTCAGCAAGCAGATAGGCAGTTCTGCCGACCATTGTCAGTGTCTGTAGTGTAGATAGACTAAAGGAGCTGTAAAAAATATAGGCATATAGAAGAAATGGGATAGCACACACAGATATGAGCAAAACTATCTTCTGTATATATATATATATATATATATATATATATATATATATATATATATATATATATTTTTTTTTTTTTTTTTTTTTTTTGGGACAGGTGCCTATTTTTTTCTTTAAGATGACTGTAGAATGTTGGGGAAGGGACATAGGTATGTGTGGGGGAGGTAAGTTGGGTAGGTGAGGATGCATTTGTAAACAGACAAGTCAGACAAGAAAGCAGATGGGGAAGTGTGTGACACATGAGGGAGGTGAACACCTTGGATAGGGAGGGTGTTATGGAATCCAAGTCTCATGTGCCTCCAGACAGCAGCAATGTGACTCATGTCCCCACCCTTGGGGCTGTCGAGACTACTCCATCACTGCCCTGAGGGTGGCTGTGCTAAAAGCTGGGCACAAGGGCGAGGGTGCCCCATCAGAGTGGCCAGCATGACCTCAATCCAGTGCAGGCAGCACTCATAGCCATGGTGGACTATCCTGTGCACTAAAACTGGCAGGTCCACATGGGTGACAATACCCCCCCTGCCACTGCTAAAAGAGGGTGGTCGTGCCCCATCCCCTGGCTGGAGTGGTATACCCAACACTGCAGATAGTGCAAGGGCAACAGAGGGGGCACCACCGGTCTGGGTCCTAGACATGCTGGGACCTGGTACCACAGTGGGTTGAAGCAAGGCAGGGGTATCAGCTGGAACTGGCTTACCTTGACACGCTGTGGGAAATTAGGTATAGTAATACATTATGGCTAGTAATAACTAAACCAATGTTAGTATTAATAGAATTGAACATCATATTTATTCATCTAAATACATATTAATGCATAATATGTGCAAAACAACATTAAGTAATCTAACAGTTAGTATGGTAACAGCATGCCAGTAAAAAGTAAAGCATAGGGCAAACAAAACAGTCCATTTAACAAATATGTTAATATTGCATCATAATAAAACATAACAATAATCAACCACATTTTCCAGTATATAGTTAATTCAACAAAATATGTTAGAATTAAATGATTATAAAACATATCAATAATGAAACAAATGTTTCCAAAATATAGTTATTGTAACAAAATATGTTAATATTAAATCATAATAATAAATAACAGTAATAAATAAATGAAGATAAGGAGTGGGGATTTGAGTACAGTGACTACAATTCTCCTATAAATGATGTAGCAAGTACACACCTCTCAAGCTGTTAGCATGGGTCAGTATGGACAAAGCAGTAACAAATGCAGGTACACCACTACACAGAGCAGTTTCACATAATGTGGACTTACATAACTACCCAGGTGTTCTGTAAACAGATTTGGTAATACATTGCATTCCAGGTAATACTTTATCTGCTAATCATGTGACAGACAGATTAGGCAGTTTTAATTACATTACTAGAAATTGTGAGACTTGAGAAGCATGTTTGTGTACAGTAAGATATCTGGACAGCTGTCGTGTCTTAGTTGGCACGCATGCGAGTAGAACCCAATAGCTGTGACTGCAGGTGACATCTGTAAATAATGTTATAATTGACTGCAGCAACTTAGTACAGGCATGCAAGGGATACAACCCTACTGGGATTACCCAGCTTTATTTACGACTGAACAATGCTGATGAACACATTTTTGGTATTGATGTTAATAGTCTGTGAAATCTAAACACACTATCTGCTAATAATATGGGCCACATCACCCATGTATTTGTTGTGTTCCTGGTAAGAGAGAGAATGTGAGCATTAAGTGAATGACACTGAAAATTTAGTGCTATATACCAGTGGATTCGAACCAAGGACTGTGTGTGGCAAAATGTACTGCATACAAAACATTTAACAGACTACTATTGAGTGATTGATACGTGCATGGGGATCACCTGGAGCTATACTATGAATTGAGCAATACAAGTTACAGGATATTCCTCTGGCATTCTAGTACTATTACAGTATTATAATAGACTGCAGTGAGAGTAGAACACACATGCATGGAATACAACCATAATGCATATAAGAAAAAAGCTGTAATTTAGAATCAGCAATGCTAGTGAACACATTTTATTGTTACTGGTTTGAAGTATCTGTGAAGTCCACACACAATATCTGCCTGTGGACTGGGTTACCTCACCCATGTACCTTTATTACATGATGTCTGAAGAAGAGAGAGCATTATGTGACCAATATTGGCTGGAGACAGCCTTGGACAGTACTATGAGGAGAGCAATACAGTTTGCAGACCATTACATTTGCTGGCTACAGCTATTACAGTGTTATACTTGACTGCAGCAACCTTACCATAGACAATCAATGCGTACAGCTCTACTGCAATGGTTTTGACAACACAATCCTGCTGAACAACATTTTGCTTACTGTTACTGGTTTTGTTTATTGTTTATTGCAATACGATTGTTATTGTTCCTTTATTGCACTACAGCTCTACAGCTCTAATTGCCCATTTATTGCACTACATTTCTACATGCCCATTTATTGCAGTACAGTTTTTCTTGTGTGTACTTTATTGCAGTAAATGCATTACTCTTTCTTGCTTATTGCACTACAGTTGCCATACTAAATCCATACTTACCACACTCATGGTACAACCTGGCCAGGCACCTAGCATGCGACTCGACGTTGCAAGCTCTATCAGCTGCAGCTGTTGGGAGAGAAGCACAACATTATGCATACCTGTTTTGCAGACATTCAGCTTGCATTTTGGTTAGACAGAGAAAGACATAATTACATATTTGTGGAACATTCACAGCTCGAACTTCCTGGACCCAGCTGTCCAGGGTTCCCCTCTTCTTCCTTTTAAGGTCATCAGAATGGTGAGGACACTGCTTACCTTGCAGGAGATACCAGTAACACTGGTGAGTTCCCTGGCCAAATGGTCCCAGGCCTCCACCTTACACTCTGAGCCCTGGAATCCACCTTGCATCAGCCGGGGTTCATGGTTTTTAATAAGGAGCCTGACCATGACCCTGGACTCCTGAATGCCCCACCACTGCACACCCTCGTCAACGCCACCAGCCATACCAACAGTTGATTGAACTCCAATGAATGTTGCAGAATTCCCACCTATTGGGGTTAATATAGGTTGTTTGCCCACCATTACACATCATTCAGCAACATTCAAAAATGTGCTGTGTCACTTAGCAGCACTCAAACCAGTTAAGTGAAACCAAGCAGTGTGAAAACTTGCAGAACTGTGGTTTGAGCGAGGCTTAGCACCACACAAACATTGGTAGCCATTAGCATGATTATGGACTGCTTTGCATGAGTGAGCAGTGCTTAGCAGAGCACAGCAGTGACAAAATTCACAATCCTGTAATAAAATTAAAGAAAAAAGTACATTCATTTGCAAACATATTCTGCCTGTAATGGACTCCAACCTAGGACCTGCTACACATAAGACTCTTTCTATGGAACTAGTTGGATGTTATACAAGCTAGTATACCTTCACATATACTACTAGGCTACCTGTTAGTGTTGCTGAGCACTGTGCCACGCCACTCAAACAAACTTAAACACACCTATAAATAAGTAATTAATTAATTACATCTGGTTTCTATTTTTAGATGTCTGGCAGGTGTGTATGCATGAACTCTGCTCGGCTCTGCTGCATTCTGCTCCGCACCGAGCAAATGTAAATGAAAAAAATAAAAATAAATTTAATTATGATAATTAATTACATCCGGTTTCTATTTTCAGATGTCTGCCAGGTATCAGTTGTCTGTATGTGAGAACAACTTGGCATTGCTGCACTCTGCACAGTGTAAACATGCAGTAAAAAAAAATATATATATATAAAAATATTTTAAAAATCACAACACATCATAAAATTGACGTATTTGATAGTTGAAACTCTTCATGGCATGACAGCAGTGGCGGGGAGCATTACAGGGAGCCTCACACTCATCTGCAGCCATGGGTAGCTGCTATATCTCTCCCTACACTGCTTCAATATCCATGTTCCTCATTTCTCCCTTGCAGCGTGTAATCATTAACATGCATGGTGCGCTGCTGAGGGGGAACCATGGCCGTGTACAATGATACATTCCATGTAGGGTCTACATTGTGCCTACACAGATTTTATTAAATCCTGGGTAAGTGCTTTCTTAGTTAGATGCCATACTTGAACAGATCCCCAGGGCCTTAATGCTGTATTTCCAACATTTTTCACTACTTATTTCCAACATTTTTCACTGTATTTCCACCTTAGTAATTATATCTATGATTTTCAGCCTACTTAGGTGTTCACTTATAGATCTATAGACATGTTGATTAATATTATGATATGTTTTTACACACAAACCTGATGAAATATTTATTTGGTACGAAAGCGATCTTTGTTAAAAGTGTTTCAGTTTATAAGTTAATAATATTTATTCTGATAGATGTTTAGTAGTAGATCTTTTTGTTAGTTAGTCATTTTGTTAGTGAGTTGGTTTCTTAATTAATAAAGTTTGGATTAATAATGTCTGGAATAGTAAATTAGCCAGAATAAGCTGTTCTTATATTATATATTTTAATTTGTCTGTAGCTTTTCAGTTTCACTTCTAAGGTAGTACATTCTTAAGTTTACACTATGGTGTTAAGGGGGAAGGGAGGGTTTGGATAAAGGAATGAGTTTAATGCTTTTATTGCTGTTAACAGAACCACCCTTCATAACTATACCCTTGCTCCAAATAACCTGATTATATATAAATTAATGAAGGTCTTTAATGCCTTTCATAATACTCAGCTAGGATCTCTTGTTTGTGTGTTTCAATAAATTATATTCCATTTTTAACTCAAGCATAGATTACCTACTATTTTATTATTTTGGAGTATGCATTTTAAAGTTCAAATTTTATTAGTGAACTAGATTTGTTTGTTAGTCTTTCGGCTTTTTCCCGGTAAGGGGTCGCCAGAGCGGAACTCCGGTCTGCTAATGATTGGCAGTAGATTTTTATGAAACGCCAAGGTGCCAGCTCGATGCCCAACCTTCAATGAAGGCACACCCATTTACGCATGCATGTCTTTCGAATGCTACCCAACCGCGGGGAGGACATGCAGACTCTGCACAGAAGGCACTCCCAAGCCAAGCCGAGAATCGAATGGGAGAACCTCTTACTGTGAGGTAACAACGCTACCACTGTACCTACGTGGCATACATTAGTGAACTAGGTGCATAACATATTTCAAGGAGTGAACTTCACACCCTCCACACTGCAAAGTTTCTGCCTGGTTTGTTAATTTAATATAATATAAACAGGAATTGCAATATGAAGTGATATAAAGGCAGGCTTATGGTGTATTTAGAGAGAAAATGAAGGTAGAGAAACTGTTAGAAGTAAGGAAGTAAGTGAAGAAGGGAGAGTAAGGAGATGTAAGGTATGAACTGGTATTTGTTCAGATTTAGGAGTATAATTTATCCTAGTGTTGAGCAAGAACAGAGACAACTTTTGGCTAGGAAGTCTTTCAGAATGGTTATGAAGGATGCAAGAGAGGGTATTGACCTGATGGATAGAGATAAGGACTTCCAGGCCTTAGCAATGTGGTATGAGTACAGACAGTGCCCAGCTGGTTTGATAGGTCTGCGAACAGACCGGAGTTTTTGGTCACTGGATCATAATGAGCATGACTAGGAATATAGCTGTGTAGAATGCCATTTAGTGCTGGACAAACAGATGGATTCTGGATAATTTTATATGTGGTAAGAAGCTGTGTATATGTTAGTTGATGCAGTAGTTCTAACTAATTTAGGCTTTTTAGTGTTATACAGTGGTGGGTTCTGAAAGGGGTATTTATTGCAAATTTAACAACTTTGTTATAGCATTGTTCAAGTTTTAATTTTTGTGATGCCTGAAAATTAGTAAGGATGGGAGTGTCATAAAGAAGACCTGTAGGACCATAGAAGGGTGGGCTGAGAGAGACCTAATGAGGATATTTGAAGTAGATGTTTGCTGTGACAAACTGTGTCAAAGACAATTCTAGAAATAAGGTGAACACTAGTTTGATATTGTCACGAGTTTATTAACAGTGTCTTTATATGTTACAAGTGCAGTGATCATACTATGGGAAGGAAGAAAATGTTGCAGCTTTGTTATAGCATTATTCATGTTTTGATGTTTGACGAGTTAAAGTTAATACACAAAAAGTTCTTCATGTTAAACTTGCTTACATTGTGCAATGACGATTTTCTCAGTAAAAATGTTAAAGAGTTGGGCCTTGTGGCAGAGCTCCTGCAATATCCGAGTCGGGAGTGGTGAAGTGACCAGAGGATCTGCACTGTGAAGGAATATGATGACTTAGTGGAAGTGGATGAATGGGTGCTGGCATTTGTGTGAGTGTGTGTGTGTGTGTGTGTGTGTGTGTGTGTGTGTGTGTGTGTGTGTGTGTGTGTGTGTGTGTGTGTGTGTGTGTGTGTGTGTTTTACCTTGTGATGGCTTAGTGCCCTGCTCATGTTGAGTGGAAGGCTAGTCTGTTCCTCCCTTGCATTGCTTTTGTTAGGTGATCAGAAAATGAATGACTGGATATCTGAAAATCACATTCTGCCATTTTTGCTTCATTAATAAATGTTCAATTCCAATTACAAAATAAGAATCTTGCCTATTTATCCTACCATAGATATTAAATTAATGCATTAAGACCCAAGCAGAGTGCTGCAGGTAATATCATTACATACTGTGACTGATTTAATTAGAACTAGTTATTTACAAATCACTCTCACAAAATGAGATTGCTGTTTACATAAAACAGAACTATCATACACCAACAAGACAAACTGCCAACAACGTGATGCCAAAATGCATTTATTTCAACTTTTTTACAATAATAAAGAAATGTAGAAATTGTGTGGACTAAGATTGTATAAACAAATGTGTAGAGTTCAGGTATTCCCATTAAAATGAGCATTTTTCTCATTAATATTATTTTACCATGGTATAAGCAGCCAGTGAAGCTAGGAGTTCTCTTCCTGCAGACAATTACTGCATTAGTTTCAGTTACATGAGGTAATACAAACTGTATAGAGGATTCTGAGCAGGTTGCCAATCACAACCTGCTTATTATTTATTTAAGATATGGATGCCAATAAATTCACCCAGAGAGCAAAACTCAAGAGGTGAATTTTGCCTTCATTGTCAAGAACACGCAATTACAGGTTATAATCACAGACTTGATCCTAATTCTTTGTTGTCCATGGAGCTTTATCATGTACTACTAGTTACAGAAAAAAAGAAAAACCGTGCCAAGTGTTTTGCCATGTTTCAAAGTAGTAAAGCACTTAGTGAGTGCTGTAAGTAAGGCAATGTAACACAGTCCCTGAGATTTATACTCACCTTGCCATGGCTCTCAAATGTCTAGATTTATGCCTCATATGTTTGGTCTCTTTGTCATAAAATAACTGGTTTTCAGACACACCACTGAGGATCGAAGACTCTAAATAATGACATTCATTTCAGTTTTAGACCTTGTATCCTTCAGAAAATGCAGGTAAACACAAATTATGTTATTTTAGCTATTTTCTAAGTTTTGAAAGAAGAGAAGGTCTCCTTATTGGTACAGACACCAGAAACAAATCTATTTATTATTCTCATCAGTCATTTCTTGGTTAGTACATGCAGATTTGATTGCTTAGTGCAAGACTTGACCTTAACAAGTTAAGCATGGGGTACTTAACATTTGGTAAGATCATGTCGCATACTATAGTAGCTCTTAACGTTTTCTGAATATTACATCATAATCACCACATTCCATGCACTACAATGGTTATAAGAATGAGCAGCCGCAGGTGTCTATATTGTATTGCTAATTTACATATTCGTATACCTGAGGATTAGAAGCTAGTGCACTCAATACTAACACTTTCTGGTTTAGATGCAATGCCATGTCCTAAGTTACAATCTCATCTCTTGGCATCCTGCCATTATACTGATAGTTCTATAGACATCAGTGTGCCATCACAGAATTAGTCTAATGTATTGACAGTAGAACAAACGAATATAAATCTACGGAGCAATCATCAGACTTGCTTTATTGCCTCTACTACTGACTACTTCAACAAAATATCACTAATTGCAATATACTTGTGGTGTATGGACCAATATGACCATTAGGAGGCATTTTTCAAGTTCTTAGGATGCAACATTTCTTCTAATAAGTTATAAATGTGCACTTCCTATGTGTTATTTTGTTTTTTCTAGGTTTTTATTAAAGTGCCTTGTTTTCATAAGTTTATTATTATTACCATTATAAATTGCTATGATTCTTCTGAGTTTCAAACTGCTAAATGCATTTAGTGGAGGTTTATATATTTGTTAGCTTAATGTAGTGATAATAAGAGGTGTGTAACTTTTGTTGCCTTTATGGACACCTAAGCAAGACTCTTCCTGAGAGTGTGCATGAATTACAAACCAAACTTCACTTACTCATATTTTATTTTCTTATACCTACTATCATTTAAAGAGTCTGTCTGTGTTTTCTTTTTTTAATCACTGTCAAGTCAGGAGGTAATTTATTAACCATCCCATTTTCCTGTGGTACAATAAATTTCTGAGTCCGACTGGGTAGGCACCCATTTCAGTAGAAGCCCACGGAGAAAAACTCCAAAGTATTACAAAATATTTTAAGAACACCGCTAGTGTCTGAAAATCAAATTCACCACCGTAACAGGAACAGGCAAGCAAAAACTGAGGGTGATGCTACTCAATGCTAGAAGTCTAAATCTCAAAATGCACTCACTCGAGTCACTCCTTAAAATGGAGAATATCGATATCTGTGGAGTGACTGAGACCTGGTTCAAGGCTCCAGAGAGCACCCCTGCACTACCAGGCTATAACTCATATCACACTTTTCGGCCATGTAACCTGGACCGGAACACCAAAGGCGGAGGTGTGTCCATATTCATTAAGGATATCCACACCTCCAGACTAATTGCTCAGCATAATGCAGCTGAGGTTATCCAAGTGCAACTAACTCTGGGCAAAACTGTAATCCAAATTGTAGCTTGCTACAGATCCCCCACCATGCCCCAGGATTCCCACTCCTCTTTTCTTGATGTACTGGAAAATATTAGGGTTCAACCAAACACCCTAATAATGGGCGATTTCAACTACCCCACCATTAACTGGGAAAACTATTCATGTACCAACTACTTTGCTCAACGCTTTCTGGAATTCATAAACTCCAATGCCCTGGATCAACTTATCCACACCCCCACCAGGGGCAACAATATCCTAGATATAGTCATTACCAACATGAGTGACCAGTGTTCCACACCTGAAGTCAATGGCTCATTGGTCCGATCTGATCATAAGCTAATTACCCTAGATATCCACATCCTGCCCCCACCCCCCATTAAGGAAACCATGGTAAAAAAATTCTCCAAAGCCAAATTCATGCTTCTTAAGACAGAAGTGGTGAACTTCATGACACCCATGGAGATGGACAATACAGTTACGACTACTGAATCCTACACAATTGCACTTTATAAGCACTTACACGAGTGCATGGATCGTGCTATCCCAAACAGAACCAAGACGCTATCCTCCAAAAAAGGAAGCCAATCTGGTGGTCCCCTACCATAAATAAACTGTACAACAGAAGGAAGAAACTGTTGCAAAAGAGAGTAAAATCCCATGAGTGGAGGAGCTCTCTGGTCAGCCTCAGTAAGAAGCTGCGATCCCTGATAAAATCCTCCAAAGCTAGTTATGAAAACAAAATTGCCACTGATTCTAAAGACAACCACAAAGCATTCTATAGCTATGTCAAGAATCTCAATGGCAACACTCAGATCTGCTCTGAGTTACAGCACAATGGCACTAAATATACAGACCCAACTGATATTGCCAACATCCTGGCAGATAGGTTCAGTGCTAACTTTACCCCCCCCTCACCCCCTAAAAAGCCCATCTCTATACCAGAAAAATGCAAAGTTCCTGTAATCACGGCTGCACAGATAAAAACCACACTCTCCAAAGCCAGGAACACATCATCCATGGGACCAGACAACATCCCAGGCTGCATTCTACATGAACTACAGAACGAACTGGCACCCCACCTAAGAATCATCTTCAGTCATAGCCTCACCTCAGGCTTTGTGCCTGCTGAATGGTGCACAGCGACGGTTATCCTACTCCACAAGGGGGGAGCCACCACGGATCCCGGGAACTACCGCCCTATTAGCCTGACGAGCCTGGTCTGCAAGGCCATGGAATGTATCATCATGGAACTTATAAACAAAGACATTGGTAATCTTCAAACTCTGCACCCCATCCAGTTTGGGTTGGTAAAAGGCAGATCATGTCTCCTAAACCTGATAGGCTTCATTGAAGCAGTCACCAAAGCCGTAGATGAGGGTAAGGTGGATCACACAGCCTAGTTAGATCTTGCCAAGGCTTTCAACACCACCCCCCACTCTGGAATTATAGCTGAACTCACTAAACTAGGTATAAATCCCTATGTCACAAGATGGGTTGCCAACTGGCTCACTGACAGAACCCACACTGTGAAAGTAGCAGACTCCAAATCCAACTTCAGACCAGTGACAAGTGGAGTACCACAGGGTTCAATCCTGGGTCCTCTCCTGTTTGGTATCTACTTCTCTGAAGTACAGGCTAACACAGAACGTCTTTGGCTAATGAAGTTTGCAGATGACTGCAAACTAGGAGCCATAATCAAAACTCCTAACGATGTGGACATCCTACAAATGGACCTCACTGAGAGAGATACCTGGTGTCAAAGCCATGGCCTCAAGCTCAATGCCAAAAAGTGCATTGCCATCCCCTTTGGTAAAAACTCTGTACCCATGAACTACAACATTGGCGGTAGTATGCTTAACACCGAAAGTATGATAAGAGACCTTGGGTCACAGGTGAACAGTAGTCTCTCCTTTGATAATCACATTGCCACAGTAGTCAGGAAATCCTTTTACGTGGCACACCTCATCACAAAAGGTTTCTCATCTAGGAAAAAAAGAGGTCATTGTTCCCCTCTTCTCATCAGTCATTAGACCCATTATAGAGTACAATGCCCTTTTTGGTATGTACCTCACAAGATATCTACAACAACTGGAAAGGCCACAGAAATACCTCACAAAGAGGATTACTGGCCTCAAACAGATGCCCTACACAGACCGTCTCAAAAAACTCCAGCTTTACTCCATCACATATCGCCTACTCAGAGGTGATCTCTGCCTAACATACAAAGCTGTGTCAAACCCAGAGATGTTGGACATGCTCCACTTAAAGAAATCCCAATCCCTCCGAGGTACATGCTCTAGGGACCCGGAGGGATAGATTCCTGTCCCAAAGACTTCCCATACTCTGGAATAAACTACCTATCTATATCAAACAAAGCTCCTCATTAGCACTCTTCAAGAAAAATCTTGATGATTGGATGGGAAATAGGAAATTCACCCCGGGATCACTTCTGTGGCTCTGCTCGACAGTGGCACAGGAAAATAATTTTCTTGGGTGGCAAAAGCCAGGGTACCATTTTGGCTTGGCTTGTGTAGACCCCAGGGCCGATAGCCTAGTACCTACCTATGAACCTATGAACCTATGAAAGGATAGAGAAAATAAATAAGAATTCCATGGTCTAGGCAATGAAACAATTTATTTTTGCACACTTTTGTGACAGGTTGCACATTGTCTAGGGAAAATGATTTTTACAGAGTGACAAAGACTTCTTTGGTCAATGGCTTATACTGACTGCTAGATGTTATCTATGCTAAGTCATTAGTTGAGGAATGTAATATGGTTATATGCTATTTTCTTTTCGAAGTGGTGACATCTATTTTAGGATTTCTTTTATTGTGTTTATCAGAATTCTATCATTCAAAGTTTTCATTTCAATGTTTAATTTTTTAAATCTTGCCTTCCTTATCTTAATGAAATTGTTTGACATTTCATATCCTTCTAACCCTTCAACACTGCTGTTACCTGTGTGAACATTAACCTAGGAGATGGTCAATACTGTGTGAAGATCCTGGAACCCTGTTAATTCCTATGCTTGTTACTAACTTTTACCTCCTGACACATAGCAACTTGTTCATTAAAAAAAATGTGTTATCTACACAACATATAAAACTAGCATGAGGCTTTTGTTACTTCATTAATGGCTTGGTATCTTTAACAAGAAGTGAAAGAATCAGAACAATAAATAAATCTGAGCTCAGTGCATGTGGGCTTAAGTGCGTCTCTAAACTGTAGAGGAGCAATTAAGTTTCTTCTCCCAGTGTGATTTATTACTGAAATTCTCACTCTTCACAATTCCTGTGAACAAATGTCCTGTCCAAACTATGTCAGAAAAATTGAACACATTTCTTGCTGTTTCCCTGTAATTCATAAACTACTAATCTATTACTAAGTGATTTTATAGACATTATTTTTGTATTTTACTATAGTGAGACGCAACCAACTAATAAAGCAGCATTGACACAAACTTCTCAGCGGATGCCAAATGTTGGCTTTCTTTTGTAATAGTTTTACAAATAAAACTGCATTTCTTCTGGGGTTAAAAGGGTAAACACACACACATACACACACACACACACACACACACACACACACACACACACGCACACACGCACACACGCACACACACAAACTCCTGCAGTTCTTGTTAAACTCTGTTTTCTACCTTAAGAATCTTAGATAATGCCAAAATCTTCAACTACAGAGGTCCAAATCAGGGACACATTTTAATATCAGCAGTATTTAGAAAGTTGATAGAGTAAAACAATCTGAAATAAATATATTTTCTAAAGAATACATTTTTTATCTGTAGTACCTGTCCCTATTTGATTACTACAATTTATTTATATTTGTTTACCAGGGTACTGCAATGATCAGTATCGTCCATTTTCAGGTTCAGCACAAGTGAAATAGAGAACATTTCATAAGCAAAATATACACAAATGTAAGCAATATTAGTAGTTCAAAACTGTGTATATACATTCCAGTGAACAAGCACAGTGCAACGTACAATCAAGCGGAGTGTTTGGTACAGCATACACATTACTTTGTAAAGTGGGTCAATTTTCAGTGAATCTTGAGAGAGGAGAAGAGACTCAGAATGGAGATAAGTTAGATGATAGGTCATGTGATGAAGCCGGGGTGTGCGACTTGGATGAAGAAGTGATTTAATCAACAATGTTCTATCACAAAATCAAAAAAAATAAGGGGGGATGAGCAAAAATTTGGAAAAAAGGTCAGAGTTGTCTCTAAAAATTAAAGACTATTGGAAAACAACTGTCATTTGTAAATATAATGCAGAGGTATAACATAATTTTAAAACTGCTAGTTTTATAGTGCTGGGCAATTTTACAATATAGGTGTTAAATAAATGTGTGGTGATGTTTTAACTCATTAATACCTATGTGATGTACAATATCATGGCTGTAACTTAATGGCATAATGGCTAATGTGTTTACCTCACAGACAAGAGCTACAGTGTGTGATCCTCACCAAGGGAAAAATAACAAGACTTAAAATCGCCTACGAGGTCATTAAGCCTGGTACTTACCTATGGACCTATACTCCATAGCACTTTCTGAAAAAAATCAAATTAAAAAGCATAAGATAGTAGATTTTTTTGTGAATAACAATATCCATTAAAACTGTACAAATAGCAAAGTTATCAGTAAGGAATATTCTTTACAGTAATAATAGTCAGTGCATTCATAGTCTTTCCATAACTACCATAATATATTATAATGCATACAAACCTCACAACCTCACATTATATTTTAGTTAAACTTTCACAAATAAATTAAGATATCTTGGAAACTATGCAATGCACACACACAGATCATAGGAGGTTACTACACTAATTGCCCTAGGGCCCTTAGAAGTCTAACCAAGTTCAACCCTTATTCCCAAGAGTGTCCATTTAAAGCAGAATTCAAAATCAGCACCTATTGCCACAGCTCAAGAGGGGTACAGGTGGAACCCCTGGGGTGAACTTCTTATTACCCATCAATCATTCAAAGTGCGGATAAATAGGGTCAAATGAGGACCTCTGCTTATAGGATAATATTGTTAGTATACTTTTATTAACCAGACATACAGTAAGCATTCACATGAAAGCCAGAAATTGCTCTCTGAGTCCATGTTTATTGAGATGTTTACAGAAATATAAAATATATGCTTAATTGTATAATTAACAATATAAATAGCAGTGAACATCTGTCAAGATGTGTAAATTACAGTGCAAATATCAATGAGAGTTTTTTTCAAGAACATTTAAGGTTTTGTCTGATGCCATGCAATAGTTTGTAAGTCACTTGCTTTTTGAAGAATTTATTACATATGGAAATATTGCTTATTTTCAAAATTACTAACAAACAGCTAGCATTGTTTCCAGTACAATTTAATATAAACAGAAGCCAAAAACAAGCAGTCCTCCCGAGCTGGTACATACACAACTGTCAATAAAAATACAAATGACCAGGTTTCTAGAGACTCAATTTAAGTGACTTTTCATACACAAAAGTTAAAAACAATGATTACATGCTTTCGTCATTGCAAATAAGCAGAACCATTGAATAAAAAATGAAAATAAACCAACAAGTAAAAAGAAAATTCAAGACACCCCCCAATAAATACACCAATCTAAAAAAATAATAACAATAGTAAAACAAATAGTCAACCAATCATATACAAAAAGAAGCATAAACCCGCCAATATGCTTAAATGAATAAATACTTGTAGAAGCTACGGAAGTAGAATGAATATGCAATTATATGTTTGAATTCATGGAAATTAAATGCATGATATCTATGATGCTCTAAACTTGAGTTCACTAGAAATAGATATTGTATCATTTAGACTGAGATTATTTGTAGCATCCAACCAGAGTTGGCACATCATTTCTCAGTGTAATAAACAATTCTTCCAGTCCTCCATAGAGGGATTTACTTCAGTTTGTGCCAACACACAAAATTAAAATCTCAAAAAATGAACACATGTTGAAGCATGTCTCACCAATGCACCTTTGCTCTCTTTTTTAGAAATCTTCCTATTGAGTGCGTTATTCATTTTATCAATGTAAAACGCGGGGGTATGATGCACACCAAGTGATACATACTCCTTTGTGGAACAGCAGTTGTATTGACCATAAACAGCCCATTTGTTGATCAAGTCAAACAAACGCCCCTTCATATCAGAATCAATAAACAATATTGGTGACATCTGCCACATATTGAAGTCATAGGAAACCCATTCCTTTGCAACTTCCTGTGTTTTCCTAAAATTTGAACAATATTTGAATGTAAATGTTAGAGGTTGACTAAACCACATTTTTAAGGATACATAACAATGGAGAATGTACCAGTTGCTATTTAGAGTGTCCCTAACATTGTGCACATCCACAGTATAATGCAGTGTCATGTTACTAACGTGGTACAAATTGGTACCAGCGTTAGGTAGATTATTGTTTTCAAACAAAATCGTCTGCAGGATTCTCCTAATAATAGCACCATATTTATGATTCCTTTCCTGTAGAACAAAATTATAAATCTTATCAATAACACTGATAGAGTAATTTTGTTCAAAAAACATAGCCTTCAACTTGTCAAATTCACTAATATACTTTTGGTCGTCGGACGTGACACAAGACACATGGATAAATGGACTTTTAACCACCCCTTTCTTCTGGTGAAGTGGGCGATTGCTTTGAAAGTGCAAGAAAGTATTATAGAAGGTGGGTTTTCTGTAGATAGATATCTCCACCAGTCCATTCAGTCCTTTCTTGACCTTAGTGTCAAAGAAATTCATGGAATCGGAATGAATATGGTAGATAAATTCAAAAAATACAGATGTAACATCAAGCTGTTTGACAAACTAAAAAATCTGCTCTTTGCTGCCTGTCCATATAAAAAAGTTGTCATCCAAATAATGGTAATAACATGAACAGTGTCTGAAAATATCCAACGTGAAGACAGAATCAATCTCCCATTTTAATAATAACGCATTGGCGAATATGAGGGTCACAGGTGCCCCCCCCCCCCTGTGCAACGCCACAAAGTTGTTTATAATTTTCACCTTTGATGGAAATGAAATTGTTACTAAGCACCGATTGCATGAATTCAGTAACTAATGACATGTCATTAACTGATAGTGCCCTATGTCTAGACATTGTTTTGTTAAACCATTGAATGTCCTCTTCATGTGGAATAGCTTTAAAAAGATTCTTAAAGTCACATGTAACAAAAATATATCATTCATTGGCAACAACTTTCCTGAGCTTATCCAAAAAGTCCCAGGAATCTTTGATGACATGAGTAAAATTGTTGAATAGGGCTTTTAACTTGTGAGCCATAAACATGTCTAGTGGTTCGATAATTGAACCACCGGCAGAAACAATCAGAAGTAGTGGTGGATCCGCTATGTTCCAAATGCCACCAATGTTCATTCATTGATTCCAATATGGAGGGGCCTTTGTTTGACTCAATCAACAAATGGGCTATTTATGGCTGCTGTTCCATCACTTGGTATGATTCATGCCCTGTGTTTTACATTAGTAAAATGAATAATGCGCTCAATAGGAGGATTTACTAACACACTTATAGTATTTCTAAAAAAAAAAAAAAAAAAAAAACCAGCAAAAGTGCATTGACGTGACATGCTTTAACATGTGTCAATTTTTTGAGATTTAAATTTTGTGCATTGGAACAAATTGAAGCAAGTCCCTCTATGGAGGACTAGAAGATTGTTTTTTGCAGCGGGAAATGATGTGACAACTCCCGTCGGATGCTACAAATCATCTCGGTCTACATGATACAATATCAAAGATATAAAGCATTTAATTTCCATGAATTCAAATGTATAATTCCATATTCACTCTACAGCCATGCCCTTCTAAAAGTATCTAGTCCTTTAAGCATTTTGGCAGGTTTACTATTTGCTTTACTTTTCTGGGATTGGTCTATTTATTGGGGGTGTGTCTTTGTATTCCTTTAAGCATTTTGACAGGTTTACTATTTGCTTTACTTTTCTGGGATTGGTCTATTTATTGGGGGTGTGTCTTTGTATTCCTTTAAGCATTTTGGCAGGTTTACTATTTGCTTTACTTTT
Source organism: Protopterus annectens (assembly GCF_019279795.1). Lineage (NCBI taxonomy): Eukaryota > Metazoa > Chordata > Ceratodontiformes > Protopteridae > Protopterus > Protopterus annectens. The sequence continues at coordinate 1,051,568,933 of NC_056733.1, forward strand.
CTGGGATTGGTCTATTTATTGGGGGTGTGTCTTGAATTTTCTTTTGATTCATTGTTTGATTTTCATTTTTTTTTTTTCAATGCCTCTGATGATGTCTATAATGACAAAAGCACTTAATCTTGTTTTTTAACTTTTGTGCATCAAAAGTAACCCGAATTGAGTCTCGAGCTACTTGGCCATTTGTAATATAAACACAGACTGACAATGAGTTTTCCTGTCTCCCACCAAGGCATTTCACTCCACACCCCTCAATGGTATGTAGGTCTAGCAGTAAAGAAAATAGGAGCGTAAATATCCAAATAAGAACAATAAATGGAAAACAGCGATTACTTTCTTTCCTGCGGGACATCACAGATTAACAGTGTTAGTGAAATGTTGTTAAATACTCCTTCTGCTTTCTAATATTGCCTATAATTAGCTGATAAGTCACAAAGTTAAAGAAGACACAACCAAAAAAGTCTGGATGCCATAAGGAGCTATGGCTGTTAACTACTGGAAATATACAAAAAAGGCATTACTCAAATTTATATGGACTTGTGCTTTTGTCGTAAATTCACATAATAAATGTACTCATTAGATACAATTTTATAATAGTCTCCACATTTCAAAGTAGTTTTCACTGCCAACATTAAGGCCTGTTTCATACACCTCAGTTATTGTTTATTGTGTTAAATAGGTTCATAGGTAGGTACTAGGCTATTGGGCCTAGGGCCTATATAAGCCTAGCCAAAATGGTACCCTGGCTTTCGCCACCCAAGAAAATTATTTTCCTGTGCCCCTGTCGAGCAGAGCCACAGAGGTGATCCCCGGGATAAATTTCCTATTTCCCATCCAATCATCAAGATTTTTCTTGAAGAGTGCTAATGAGGAGCTTTGTTTGATATAGATAGGTAGTTTATTCCAGAGTATGGGAAGTCTCTGGGACAGGGATCTATCCCTCCAGCATGTTCTGTTTATTGTGGTGACAAGGTTTAGGTCCCTAGAGTGTGTACCTCGGAAGGATTGGGATTTCTTTAAGTGGAGCATGTCCAACAGCTCTGGGTTTGACATAGCTTTGTATATTAGGCAGAGATCTTCTCTGAATAGGCAATATGCGACAGAGTAAAGCTGGAGTTTTTTGAGACGGTCTTTTCATTTTATAGGTTATAACTTCATTTGAAACTGCTGCCTGAGCAGAACAGGAATTTACTATTTAATCTTTACATTAAGAATGATGTTGTTGAGTACAAATGTGTTGTCATGAAATTTATCCAGTGTTTATATGCCAACTTACTCCCTGTTTAGGAAAACTGGCATTTCTACAGACCTCTTCCCTACTGAAAACAAGATAGACTTGTAATTACCTTCACCAGACAGTCTCTAAACATCAGTTGCACAGTATTTTTTACATCAGTTGTGATAAAAAATATAATGTTGAACAAGTTGTTATGTTGTACCCTGGGTATTAGCATTAGAGATAATGATTATTTGAAGTGTTTCTTACTAACTCATGCATGCTTATTATCTGTGCCATTTCTCCGCTAACGGCCCTGGCATCTGCTCACACTGACCTCAAATCCTGCATGTTCTGATTCCATTAGTCTGGTTGCCTCTCACTGAACCAGGTTATAATGATTTGAATTTGGTTTACCTTGAATAAATTTAATAATCAAAAAAACAAGTTAAAGTATGTGACAGAAACAGTTCATCTTTCAAAAGGATAACAAATCATCCTGTCTTAATATTGTTCCTGTTTTCCTGGCAGTTACAGAGTGGAATAATGAATTGTTTCATTTTCAATGAGTAAGTATTGTGCTGTAGAATCAAAGGTTCGGTCCTGACCTCCTATTATTGTCTGAGTTAAATATACATTGCGGTACCAGATCTGTGTGACTTTTACAGAAGTGCTGTAGTTTGTTCCCACCTTGCAAAAACATATTGATTGACTCACTACACTGCATTGCTTATTGCATTTACACTTGACATTTGGCCCATGAGGGATACAATCTCTCACACAGTAAACGCAGTGGAATGTAAAGGAGATGTCGTTGATGAATTTTATAATTACACGTACTGTTTGGTTAACTTTGTCTGTTATTTTCCCTTAGATGCTTGATAATCTTCAGCTCAAACTTAATCATCAGCTTCATTTTTTTTACCCACCAAATAATTTCCTATGGCTTTTTATTTATTTTTCTATCTATTTGATCTTATATAGTACATGTATTAATTGTTGATGCAAAAGCCACACTGTCCAGTTTTCATTTAAATGAGAAAAAACTGCATGATGCATAACCTTAAAACTGCACATATTTAAAAAATGAAGATACAAACATAGAAGAGAGCATCTGGCATAATGGTTAATGTCTTCTTCCCCCATGCAAAAGGTACAAGGTTCAGTCCTCACTTCTTCCCAGAATCTGTTTGGAGTTTACACATTCTGCTTGTGTATCTGAGGGGTTCCTCCCATCTTCGAAAAATATGTTGCGTGTTTCCACCTCAGACTCACCAAAAAATGGAGCTGTGGGAAGCAGCGCAAGCTCTACATGGTTCCCAGTAGGGGAAGAGTTGTATAGACTGAACACTTTGGGCATCTATGGTGGTGTGCAGTATCCTCACTATAGGAGAACATATATCACAAACTGTGTGCTGTGGTAGGGCAAGCCACACAGTGATGTAAAAATATGACTGGGTGATTTGGGCATGTTGACTAATGTTGCCAAATGGGTGAGTTGAGGACCCAGGGACCCATGCTAACAGTAGGTGTATGTACTAAGCAGCATCTGGGGCAATAAGCTGCCGGCATCCTGCCAAACATGAACTATGAATTGTTGCACTCAATGTAGGTTCACTGATAGAATGAAGCATGGAAGTGGATAGCATGGTGGCACAACAGAGTCTGAACATCCTATATATCCAAGATGGAATGGCAGTGCAGCATTTGCTTGGAATCCAGAGTCTACTACACAGGAGGAGGGCAGACAAGAAATGGTGTGTGAAGTATGGTAAGGGAGGCACAATTCGAGACAAATGATGTCATCAGAATTAGTGGCAGACCAATGACAATCAGACTCCAGCCTATGCCACACAGTAGTGTTGTGATAGTGAAGAGAAAACTGCATTTAGACAGCAGTTGTAGGACCTGCTAAATAAAGCATGACCGCATGAAATGGTGTTGATAATGGGTGACCTGAATGTATATATCAGGACAGACAGAACAGGATATGAAGCTTGCCTGGCTCAACAACTGGAATAAAGAAGGAGAAGCCATTTTAGAATTCTGTCTGGCAAATGGCTTGATAGTAGCCAACACATGGTTCAGAAATAGAGATAGTCACACAATCACATACAAGAGTAGCCAGCACATTGCAAAGTCATTTCCAGTGAAACAGTCATCCCACAGCATAAACCACTAGTGGCCAAAGTCAGATGCAGGCAGTGGTCAGAGAAAGCCCTAAGGTCAACGGATATAAGGCTGAAGACCTGGACATTGACTGGAGAAAAAAAGTACAACAGTGCAAGGAATTACTCAGAATCCTAGCACCTCAAGAAGAACAGGAAGTAGGTGGAGTTGAAAATGAATGGAAGTGCTACAAAACAGCATGTGTGAGGACTACAGAACAAATACGCTGGTGGTGAAATACAGAAGTCCAGGAAGTCCTCAAAAAAAAAAGAATGAGCGCAGGAAAAAAGTGGGAGACTGAAAAAAAAAACTGACCAGGCTAGGAAGTAATATTGGCTGGCTTGGCTACCAAAGAGGTTAAGAAAGGATTTGCAATAACAAAGAATAGGGTATCAGATTCTGGAATATGACTCAGTAAATGGCACAAAGAAACTAAATCAGGTTGTAAGGCAGAGACAGAAAGATAAAAAAGATAGTTAGACACCCTTCATAAGGGATGCCAGCAACAACCTGCTCACCAGTCAAGACATCAAGGGCAGATGGAAGGAGTACTTCCAGCAGCTCCTAAATGAAGAAAACACCACAGAAGCTGTACTGCCCCAGTTACAGCATGCAATGAGAGAAGAAGAGGAGCCTACCCTAGAAGAAATAAAAATA
>NC_056733.1:1051577971-1051750471 GCF_019279795.1 Protopterus annectens
TATTACATTGAATGGGATATTTAACTGCCAAACTAGGGGTATTGTTTACATTAGTGTGTGTTCAGGATATCCACTATTTTATGTTGGAATGACCACTAGATGGCTGTTAGAACTGTGTGTGCGTGTGTGTGTGTGTGTGTGTGTGTGTGTGTGTGTGTGTGTGTGTGTGTGTGTGTGTGTGTGTGTGTGTATATATGAGTGTCTGTGTGTGTTATATTTACATGTGTATAAATACACATCTATATAGAGTATATGGGAATATAAGTGACTTTGCATGCACTTATGTAATATTCACAACACAGAATCAGAATATCTGTTTAACTCTTCACTCACTTGCAGTAGGGTTTAGTGTGAACAATTACATTTCCATAAGACTTTTGCTTGGCCCCTGTCATCACTGGCCATCAAGTCTTAGCTCCCGTCCTGCTGACTAACTGACTCACCAGTCCTGTCTGGAGTTAGCACAGGAAGACCTCTCTCTGGACTGATGTAGGATGCTGAGTTATTAGGGTACCTTCTTAGCTACCTCACACTTTGTACATGTGGTGAGGAGGAGAACCCTGCATCTTCAATAGGCATTTTCATTTTTAATTATGCAGTTAACTCACTCCCCTGATAATCACAGTTGTAAGGCAATGCCCACTATGTTGAACCTAGTTGACAGTGCACAAACACTTATACTGACCTATAGTAAGATAGTCACCCAGGCTTGGTTCATAGGGTAAGATACCCAGCCAGGCTTGGCTCATCAGGTAAGATACCCAGCCAGGTTTGGCTCATAGGGTAAGATACCCAACCCGCCTTGGCTCACAGAGTAAAATACCCACCCCAACTTGGCTCTTAGAGCAAGATACTCACCCAGGTTTGGCTCATAAAGCAATATACCCACCCAGGCTTGACTCACACCCTGAGTCTTGTCCTTTTTGCAGGGAACATACATCTGAGAACTTTCTCAGCATGTGATTCTGCAATAAGGTCTGTATCAATTCTGCTCAATGCAATGGGTGAGCTGGCATTGGCTACATATTTTTCTCCTTCTGTTGCTGCTAATGGAACTTCGGTCATCTATTAGATCATCTAGGCTGTATTTGGAGGTTTAGCCCTGTGCTGCACTGAAAGGACTTACTGAAGTTGCTGGTTCCATGGCACAGGAACTCTCTGTCAGCTTTTGATATAGGGGTAGGGGGGGTGGTATAATCGTTAAGGTGTTTGCCTCACAGTCACAACATACAGGCCCCCGGATTTATGAAAGTTTTCACAGAGTTAAAGAAGAGTGTAGGAGCTCACGCCAGCAATATGTCTGCCTTGCGATCCAGGTACAGCCGGCAGGGGCGTGCACGAGAGCTGCTAAAGCTACTCTTGCACGGATAGCATCATGATATGTAAAGTACCTCATTTGCTGGTGAAAGCCATGCAAATGAGGTAAATTTGTGATCCAGGAAACACTAACCTGTCCGTGGAAGATTAGTGTTAGCTGCAGAAATGTTCTTCCTTGGTAACGGAGTACATTTCTGCAAATAGCTAAACGGAGCTTTGACAGCTCCAAATAAAGGATGCATACAGTTTAGGAAGCATGCCAATGACCAAATATAAGGCCATTGGTATTATATAATGTTTAAAAATATAACAATTTAACTCCCCCCCCCCCCGATCTCCAATGTTTAAGCATAGCGCAGCACCGCGCAAATGTGCAGCGCTTATAAAAACAAAAAAAATAATTAAAAAAAAGCCAAAAATAGGCATTTTCACTGAAATGCTTATTCTGCTATGCAGATGAATGGCAGACTGAAGACACCATGGCTACTGAGTAGTGGTTGCTAAGGGGGGAAGCTCAGTGTGAGAGATGTAACCATACATTATTAGGCAATCCTAGGCAAATGAGGATAAGGATAGTGAATCCCAATTTTCCCCAACATGTGAGGCATGTCCCAAGAGTGTAAGAGTATGAGTAGGTGAGTAGAAGAGTAGAATATAGGTGACATCATTAGGGGGTGTGTCAGACAAGCTGTAAGCTAATTGGAGCACAGTGGCTTGTGTTTGATTTGAGTTGCTCAGGATTGCAAGAGATGTGCCTACAGTTGTCCTATTTGAAAACCTCAAACCAAATTTGCACACTGTTAAAAGATAGGAAACTCCTTTCAAATATGCACACAGCGTGTGCATGCGTGTGCATGTGTTTGCGCTCATTTGTGCGGCGCTGCCTCGGGAGGAAACAAAAAGGCAAAAGGAAGGAAAAGAAGTAGTAGGAAGTTAACCAAGGAGAACTAGCAGAGCTGCCAGGTGAAATATATCAGAATCAGCCAATTACACAGGCAGCAGACTAGCCCAGCCCAGCACTTTAAACTCTGCAAACACCATTCCCCCCTGTTTTTTTCAAGAACTCTGCAACGCTGCAGTATACAAAGAGGGAAAGCTTAAAAAGCTTAAGTCAAACAAAATGTTAGGGGCTGCTCTTGCTATCATAAACCAACATGCGCAAGGTGCTGAGGGTGGTGATGTTGTGAATGCTGCTGTGCAACCCACAATGAGGAGGCGGAGAAGAGTGTACAGACCCATGGTAACCTACCAGGGGCTACATGAGCTGGAGATAGTGGAGTGCTATAGGGTGGACAGAGATCTCCTACAGCAAATTGTTGAGCTTTGCCGGCCACGCCTCACACACAGAACCAAGAGAGGGGAGCTCATCCCAGTGGATACCAAGGTATGTGTAGGCCTAAGAATACTAGCTACAGGTACCTTCCAAAGACCAACTGGTGATATGCTGGGGATTTCACAGGCATCAGCATCCAGGGTACTCCACCAGTTCCTGGACGCCATGTCAGCACATGTCGGTGACCACGTATATTTCCCCAATTCCCGTGAGGCATTGGCTAGCAATATGCGTCTTTTCCACCAAATAGCAGAATATCCTGAGGTAGTGAGTGCAATAGACTGCACGCACATACACATCAAAGCACCATCCGGTGAGCGGGGTAGGGTCTACATCAACCGCAAGGGCTTCCCCTCCAACTGCCAGTTTGTGTGCGATGCCCAGGGCATAATGATGAATGTGTGTGCTGGATGTCCTGGAAGCTATCACGATTCCTACATTTGGCATCTGACCCAGCTGTACCAGAGATTTGCCAATGGGGACATCCCTGAGGGTCACCTAGTGGGGTATGCTGGATATGCACTGGAGCCGTGACTGATGACACCCATCAGAAATGCACACACACCTGAACAAGAACTCCATAATGAGGCACACACACAAACACGAAACATAATTGAGCATGTGTTTGGGATGCTCAAGTCATGGTTCCAGTGCCTGGACACATCTGGTGGAGCCTTGCAGTACTCACCAACAACATGTACCCAAATTGTTATGGTATGTGCCATGCTACACAATATGATCCTGTTGAAACAGCTGCAGCAGGAACAGCATGGGGCAGGGCCAAACAGCCCCCCACCATTGCCAAGGCCTGCGCAGGCACAGCATGATTCAGAGGAGGAACAACCTGAGCCTGCCCCAGTAGGCAGAAGGAGGCGCGGCCAGTATGCCCTGGCCTTGGTAAAGAGGCAACGCATAGCACATACACTGACTCAGTAGGAACCCTGGAAATGACACCTCTCTCTGACTCGCACATACAGTAAAAGGGATGCCTAACTTGACACTACCTGTTTTCAAACATGTATAGGGAGTGTACTATGTGCATTCGACATAGGCAGCCCTGCAGCACCACCTGAGGCATGAGTGCCCTATTTTAAGCAATATAAAACACTGCTAAGCACATTTTACCAGTATTGAGAATATTTAAATACAATTGGACGTAGCTGCAATATCGGGCAACGTCGGGCAAAGTTGGGCAACATTTGGCAAAGTCGAGCAAAGTTGGGTAAACACACTCACACCTGCTATACTGTTCCTTAACCAGTCAGGTCTGCCCAGCAGGAAAATAAAAAGCAGTGACAGGGCTCGAACTCAAGATACTGTGCACTATATTCACAGTACTGAACCACTAAGCCATGACAGCATTTCACTGGCACAGATACAACTTAAGTCACTCACACATACCAGTTGGTGTGGGGTCACATACCTAACAGTCACAGCCAGCAGGACAATTGTAGACAAACACAAACACAAACAAATGCTGAAGAGGCATATGAGTAACCTCCCCCCCAGGCCTATACAGACAGATAACAGCAGGCCAGGCAGTATGATGTGGGTTGGGTAGGCTATGAAGTCACAAACTAATATGTGTGTAATTGGAAGCTAAGGTCTGTAGTACAGTGGTATGCCTCAAGCCAGTATGATAGGCAACAGTACAGACTGAAATGGAGCACCTGACATAGCAGTGCAGGCCTAGCAAATGTGTATAAGGTTCATGTTTACCCCTCATCCTATGTACACCCACAGTAACAATCAGATGTGCCCCCCCCCCCCGGGTAGAAATGTACAAATAATAGCTGCTCCCCCTGTATGTAGAAATGTTGATAAGTCTATGCAAATTGACTTATGGAAGCCCTGCAGACACAACGTGCTTCCTGTTGATGTACAACACAAAGGTGAGCCCTGAAGTAAAATCCAACTTGAATTTTCACACACATATATAGTATATATATGCCCATAGTGGGCATGCTTACATTTAGCAAATGTCAGTCAACATACTGAAAGGTCATACTGGGCATGCTCACACACAAACAAATGAAGAAAATGTCAGTCAACAACATACTGAAAGGTCCTACTGGGCATGTTCACACACTTAAACAAACAAAGCAAATTTCAGTCAACAACATACTGAAAGGTCATACTGAACATGCTCACACACTTAGGCCATGTCTGAGTACAGCAGTGGGCCACACATATCTGGCAGTTGCAGTTCTTACTCCAGACACGTCACTATTCACCAAAACTGCCTTGCACACACAGTGATATGAAAACAGACCCATATAATATATTGGACCCCTGTCATTATCAAACTATGTAATACAAGTACTTAAGTTGTTCAAAGAAAGTTAAAATCCAAAGAAGATCAATAAATCTCCGATCAGTATCATCAAGAAACAATGAGCACTCCTAACATTATCCAAGCCATGTTCTGCCAGAAATATTGCCAAAGGGTCCATAGAGAACTATGAAGCTTTCTTTAGCTATGTCATAAATATCAGTGTAAACTCATATATGTTCTGAGTCCGTGCAAAGTGTAAATGAATACATGTACATGACTGACATTGCCAACATCTTGTCCGACAGGTTCATACATATTTACCCCCCTCTCACTGACAAAAGGGCCCATTACCATACCTGGAAATTGTGAAAACCCAGAAATCACATATACAATGGTTAAACAGCTCTATCCAAACCTAAAAACATGGTGTCTATGGGATGACATGGTGTTCCTAGCTGTGTCATATGTGAACTCCAAAACAAACAGACCCTGCACCTGAACAGTCTGTTGAGACTCACCTTCTGTACAGGATATGAAATTGTTGAATGGGTTACAGCATTGTTTGGCACACTCCACAAGTGTTGGTGCACAACAGACCATGGGAACTATTGTCTTATAAGCCTAATAAGCCTGATCTGCAAGGCCATGGAGTCCATCATTATGGAACTCATAAACAGAGCTATTTTGAGCCTACAAACACCCAACCCTACCCATATTGGTTGGGTCCGGGGCAGATCATGGTCCCTAAACCTTCTAGACAGTTTTCAAGGCAGTTACCCAGGACATACATCAATGAAATGAGCTCCACACGGCCTACATAGACATTGAAAAACCCTTTTCCAACATCCCACACACGTCATATCCACAAAATCAACAACCTGTGCATTATTTACGTATGTCATCTGATGGATTGCCAACTGGGGCACAGATAGATCCCACAGGGTAAGAATTGTGGTCTCCCTGTTGGACTGTAAGCTGGTAACAACTGCTGTCCCCTATGGCTCAGTCCTGGGACCCCTCCTGTCTGGTGTATACTTTTCAGAAATACAGTCAAACACACGAGGTCTATGGTTAGCAAAGTTTGTGGATGACTGCAAAAAGGTTGTCATAATCGATGTTTTGGACAACAGAAACATCCTTAAAAAGGGTCTCAGTCAGACAGATGTGGTGTCAAAATTATGGCCTCAAGCTATAGTCATACAAATACCACATAGGTGCCAACACCCTAAATATGGAGGTAATAATAAGGGATCTATGGACACGTGGATAGTCATCTCTACTTTCAGAAACACATTCACAAAGTGGTTAGAAAATCATGCTAAGTGTTTCCACAAATTGCCAAAGTCTTTGCATGTAGGTCAAAGGAGGTTCCCTCTACTCATCAGTCATCAGGCCCATCAGAGAATACCACAACACACTTGCGATGAATCTGACTAGGCACCTTCAGCAGCTGGAAAGACCACTGAAGTTCCTCAACAAGAGGATTACAGGCCTCAGACAGTTGCCCCATGCAACAAGACTGAAGTAACTCAATTTGTATTCTGTTGCATACTGTCTACTCAGGCGATCTCTGCCCACCAGACAGGTCCATGTCCAATGCAGAACTGATGTACATGCTCTATCTGAAGTAAACCCAAGCTCACTGTGCCACATGCTCTAGGGATATAATCATCACAACAATAAATAGAACATATTGGAGGGATACATTACAAACTCACAGACTTCCCTTGCTTTGGAACAGGCTCCCATCCTACATTAAGCTGTGTCCCTCACTGACACTCTTCCAGAGGAGTCTTGATGAGTGTATGTGAAACTGAACTGTCACACCATGGATCACTTCATCAGCTCTACTACACAGAGGCATAGGCAACTAACCCCATGTGTAGTGATAGCTGCACACTGTGGCCATACTAATATATGCCTTCAGGCAGATAGCCTATTACCTACCTATGTACCTATATATGTAGGGGGAACACAGTATAATAAGCCAAAGATGGATGGGCAGAGATGTGTGTAAGAGGGTGACCATGACAGCGAGCCATCCAGGACTGTCCCACCCAGCACACATCCCAATGGCACAAAATACATAAGGTGCACATCTCACCCACTGTACATAATAGCTACCAGTATCTGTAAGCATTACAGTGTATGTGGTGCATGTGCTTGCTGTACAACATGACTGTACAATGAAGTACACATCTACTATCTGTAGACATGTACCTGTCACATAGTTTCATAGGTATGTAGTAGACTATCTTCACAAAGGCATATATTAGCCTAGGCAAGTTATGCAGCGTTCACCACCCCATTGGTTAGTCTCCTAAGCCCTAGTTATAATAGTTAGTACCCTAAGCCCCTTTCTAGTGGGGCTGCTGATGTGATGCCTGGCATGAATTGTCTGTTTCCCATCCACTCATCAAGGTTCCTATTGAAGAGTGTCAGCAAGGGGCTCTGTCTGATGTACATTGGGACTCTGTTCCACAGTAAAGCAAGTCTCTGGGATGGTACTCTATCCCACCAGCATGTTGTATTCATTGTTGTGATGAGGTTCATATCCCTGGAGTGTGTAGTGCGACTCAATTTTGTTATCCTTAGATGGAGCATGTTCAACAGTTATGTGTTGGACATGGCTCTGTATGTTAGGCAGAGTGTGCCTCTGAGTAGGCGGTATGCAACGGAGAACAGATTTAGTTTTCCCAGTTGTGTTGCATAACACAACTGTTTGAGGCCAGTAATCCTCTTGGTGAAGTACGTCTGTGGTCTCTCCAGCTGCTGGATATGCTTAGTCGAGTACATCCAAAATGGTGCATTGTACTCAATGATGGGTCTGATGACTTAGGAGTAGAGGGCCACCACTACCTCTTTTGATCCTGATGTAAACCTTTTGTTGATTAGGTGGGCCACATAGGATTTCCTAATCACTTTGACAACATGGTTGTCAAAAGAAAGATGACTATCTACTTGTGTCCCCAGATCCCTTATTACCTTGTCAGTTTTTAGGAGGTCACACCTATGTGGTAGTTTGTGGGTACTTTGTTTTCCCCAAAGGGGATTACTATGCATTCTTTCACACTGAGCTTGAGGCCATGATTCTGACAGCACATATCTGTCTCATAGAGTTCCTTCTGGAGAATATTTGTGTCATCCGAGGAATCTATTATGGCAAACACTTTACAGTTCCCAGCAAACTTAGTCAACCACAACTCTCCTGTGTTGGCATGTACTTCTGAAAAGTATATACCAAACAGGAGAGGCCCCAGGACTGAACCCTGGGGGACACCAGTTGTTACCAGTTTAGAGTCTGACATGTAGCCTGCAACTCTTAATTTGTGGGCTCTATCTGTGAGCCAGTTTGCAATGCATCTTGTGATGTATGGATTTATGCCCAGGTTGGTGAGTTCATCTATGATACCTGACTGGGGAATGGTGTCAAAGGCCTTAGTGAGGTATAGGTAGGCTGTGTGGAGCTCCTTTCAATCATCTGTAGCCTGGGTAACTGTCTCAAAGAAATCCACCCAGTTCAGGAGGCATGATCTGCATTTGACGAAGCCAAACTGGGTGTGCTCAACTGTGTGAAGGTTCACAATGTCTTTATTGTTGACTTCCATTATGATTGGCTCCATTGCCTTGCAGATCAGACTCATCAGGCTCATAGAGCAGGAATGCCAAGGATCTTTTGTGGCCCCACCCCTGTGGAGTGGGAAGAACATTGCTGTGCAACATTCTATGGATACATATCCTGTAGAGAGGATGTACAGAGAGGTGTAGGTATCCTTTATTAATATGTATACATCCACACCCTATGTGCTATGATCCAGGTTCTGATGCTAGAAGGTATGGAATGAGTAGTATTCTGGTAGTGCTGGTGTGCTCTCTGGAGCCTTGAACTAGGTTTCTGTTACTGCACAGATATCAATATTCTCCATACTGAGAAGTGCCTCGAGTGTGTGCACTTGGAGGCAGAGACTTCTGGCAATGATTAGCATTTAGCTCACTTTGTGGTTATTTGTGTTGGTTACAGGGTTTTGTTTGTCCTGAGTGACTGGTGTTCCACACCTGAAGTCAATGCCTCATTGGTCCAATCCGACCATAAGCTAATTACCTTACATATCCACATTCTGCCCCCACCCCCCATTAAGGAAACCATGTTAAAAAATTTCTCCAAAGCCAACTTCATGTTTCTTAAGACAGAATTGGTGAACTTCATGACACCCATGCAGATGGACAATACAGTTACGACAATTGAATCCTACACAATTGCACTTTATAAGCACTTACATGAGTGCATGGATCATGCTGTACCAAACAGAACCAAGACGCTATCCTACAAAAAAAGGAAGCCAATATGGTGGTCCCCTGCCATAAACAAAATGTACAACAGAAGGAAGAAACTGTTGCAAAAGAGAGTAAAATCCCATGAGTGGAGGAGCTCCCTGGTCAGCCAGCCTCAGTAAGAAGCTGCGATCCCTGATAAAATCCTCCAAAGCTAGTTATGAAAACAAAATTGCCACTGATTCTAAAGACAACCACAAAGCATTCTATAGCTATGTCAAGCATCTCAATGGCAACACTCAGATCTGCTCTGAGTTACAGCACAGTTTCACTAAATATACAGACCCAACTGATATTGCCAACATCCTGGCAGATAGGTTCGGTGCTAACTTTACCCCCCCTCTCACCAATTAAAGAGCCCATCTCTACACCAGAAGAATGCAAAGTTCCTGTAATCATGGCTGCACAGGTAAAAACCACACTTTCCAAAGCCAGGAACACAGCATCCATGGGACCAGACAACATTCCAGGCTGTGTTCTACATGAAATACAGAACGAACTGGCACCACACCTAAGTACCATGTTCAATCATAGCCTCACCTCAGGCTTTGTGCCTGCTGAATAGCGCACAGCGATGGTTATCCCACTACACAAGGGGTAGCGACCACGGACCCCGGGAACTAGTGCCCCATTAGCCTGATGAGCCTGGTCTGCAAGGCCATGGAACGTATCATCATGGAACTTATAAACAAAGACACTGGTAATCTCCAAACTCTGGACCCCAACCAGTTCAGGTTTGTAAAAGGCAGATCATGTCTCCTAAACCTGATAGACTTCTTTGAAGCAGTCACCAAAGCCGTAGACAAGAGTAAGGTGGTTCCCACAGACTATCTAGATCTTGCCAAGGCTTTCAACACCATCCCCCACTCTGGAATTATAGATAAACTCACTAAACTAGGTATACATCCCTATGTCACAAGATGGGTTGCCAACTGGCTCACTGACAGAACCCACACTGTAAAAGTAACAGACTCCAAATCCGACTTCAGACCAGTGGCAAGTGGAGTACCACAGGGTTCATTCCTGGGTCCTGTCCTGTTTGGTATCTACTTCTCTGAAGTACAGGCTAACACAGAACGTCTTTGGCTAATGAAGTTCGCAGATGACTGCAAACTAGGAGCCATAATCAAAACTACTAACGATATGGACATCCTACAAAAGGGCCTCACTGAGACAGATGCCTGGTGTCAAAGCCATGGCCTCAAGCTCAATGCCAAAAAGTACATTGTCATGTCCTTTGGTAAAAACTCTGTACTCATGAACTACAACATAGGCGGTAGTATGACACCAAACGTAAGAACTAGGAGCAAAACAATGAAGGGTTGACACTCTTCTATCTCAAGTAGCATAAATACTGGAATGGCAAAAGATCAGTCCGTAGTTCAATGAATGGTTGACACTCCTCTTTTTCAAGTAGCATAAATACTGGAATGGCAAAAAATCAGTCCGTAGTTCTTAAATCGGAACCAAGTTTATTGCGTGCACATAAGACAACAGTGGTTAGCGCTTTCGCTTATCGCTTCATCAGACCAATTGTTTACACTCCATCTAGCGTTTAAATATGGTAAAAGGCGGGAACCAACTTTAAAAGCTAACAGTCTTAAAGATGTATGTGCAAAATTAATATCATTGAAACTTTAAAATATTAAAACCATGTATATAAACAGAATAAGCACTCTATAGCATTTTGAAAATACATGTCAATTAACATGCTTGACTATATATGACTTAAATATAGAAAGATGTTCAAATTATATCTGATCACAGCAATTCTCTACTGTGTCATAATGTCTAGTACCCTAAATTACTACCACATAAACTAGACATAAATTCTTAGCTTGTATTCATAACTTATCAACAGTGAAGAAATATGTTTTTGTCAGAATTCAGAGCATCATGATTACAATGCACTTAACCCTAGGCTTGGAAGCTACTACAAGTTAGAGCAAAATCCTTGAAAGGTAAGACACCTTTGATCATTATAAGTAAAAAACTAAGAGCTCTCATAAAATCATCCAAGGCAAATTTTGAGAGAAAAATCACCAAGGACTCTAAAGAGAATCATAAGGCCTTCTTTAGCTATGTTAGAAACCTAGGAGGAAACTCCCAGATATGCTCAGAATTAGTTCAAAATGATGTGAAAATTACTGAACCTACACACATTGCCAACATACTGGCTGACAGGTTCAGTGCAAACTTCTCCCCTCCCAAAAGGAGAGATATCTATTCCAGAGGATTGTAGCCCCCAAACATCTCCAACGCCCAGGTGAGAACTGCCCTCACTAAGGCAAAAACACAGCATCCATGGGACCGGATGGTGTCCCCGGCTGTGTGCTTCATGAACTCAACGAGGAATTAAACCCACAGTTAGGACAGCTGTTTAATCTTAACCTCACCTCAGGATACGCACTCAAGGAGTGGCGCATCGACTGTGGTCCCACTTCATAAGGCGGTGCCTCCACAGACCCTGGAAATTACCCCATTAGCTTGACAAGCCTTATCTGCAAAGCCATGGAGAGGATCATAATGGAACTCATAAATAAAGACATAGGGAACTTGCAGACTTTGGATCCAACTCAGTTTGGCTTTGTCAAAGGCAGATCCTGCCTCTAAACTTGGTTGACTTTTTGAGACAGTCACCAAGGCCATTGATGAGGAAAGGCAGTCCATACAGCCTACCTCAACCTGGCAAAGGCCTTCACACAATACCCCACTCAGGTATCATTGAAAACTCATCAGCTTGAATGTAAACCCATACATCACAAGATGGGTTGCAAACTGGCTAAGTGACAGAACCCACAGGGTCAGAGTTGCTGGAGCCATGTCAGACTCAAAGCCTGTCACAAGTGGTGTCCCACAGGGCTCAGTCCTGGGTCCACTCTTGTTCGGCATCTACTTTTCTGAAGTACAAGCAAACACAGGAGGGTTATGGCTGACAAAGTTTGCAGATGACTGCAAACTGGGCGCCATAGTCGAAACACATCTGACACAGATATCCTCCAGAAGGGCCTCACAGAAACGGATAACTGGTGCCAGAGCCATGGCCTGAAGTTAAACGCCAAAAATGCATAGTCATACCCTTTGGGAAAAACAAGGTTACTAGCTACCATATAGGTGGCAATCCCTGAGCACAGAAAAAGTAATCAGAGATCTGGGGACCCAGGTTGACAGTAGCCTTTCGCTTGACACTCATGTTGCTAAAGTAGTTAGGAAAACCTTCTATATCACCCACCTGATCATGAAGGGATTCACATCTAGATCAAGGGAGGTCATCGCCCCTGTACTCATCACTTATTAGACCTATGATTGAGTACAATGCCCCATTCGAATGTATCTGACCAGACACCTGCTGCAGCTTGAAAGGCCCCAAAGTTCCTCACCAAAAGGATAAAGGGTCTCAAAAATATGTCTTATGCTGCCCGACTGAAAGAACTCCAGCTCTATTCAGTCTCATACCACTTGCTCAGAGGTGACCTGTGCCTGACATATAAGGCCATGTCAAACCCAGATTTGATGAATATGCTTCACCTCAAAAAATCTAGATCCCTCAGAACCACAAGGGCGGGAGACTTAAACCTTGACACGGTTATAAATAGAACGTGCTGGAAGGACAGCTTCATCACCCAGAGACTCCCTATGCTGTGGAACAAAATCCCGGTACATGTGAGGCAGAGCACCTCTCTGGCCTTGTTCAAGAGGAATCTTGACCAATGGATGGGAGATTGCAGATATACCCCAGGGATTACTTCAGTGTCACTGTTTGACAGAGGCACAGCAAAATGATAGGCATAGTTTTTATTCAAACTAAAGGGGTGGCGAAAGCCACATAACTATGGGCTAGGCTTATAAATGCCCTTGGGCAGATAGCCTAGTATGAACCTATTAATACAAACAAATATATTAAAATCAGGACTAAAACTAAAGTTTATGTAAAAAAGTTTATATAAAAAATTTTTTATATATAGAATATAAATATAAATATAATACTATCTCTACCATAGAGGGAAAAACCAGGCTTCTCTTATCGTGTTAGTACAAATAGGCTGGAACTAGTAATCTTGGACACAGATATATGAACATATATATTTGTTGTTATAAATCTATGTTCTCAATCTTCTCATTTTCAGATATGGTCTGATGGGTACTTTCCCATTCAGACCAGGTGGCATATCGGATCTGAATTTGATGATCCAATTACTTTCTTTGGTTTCTGTAAGGTTGCAAATGTCCCCTCCTCTATGTGTACTGAATAATCTCTCAAGAATCCTAAACTTGAAGCTATGTGCCTGACTCGTCTCACTTACATGTTTACCTGAGAAGGGTTTCTGATTATAATACAGCTGAGATTGAATTACTTATGGCATTTCTGGAGGTAGTTCTGGAATCTAATGTCTTTTGTTTCACAGATAAGTTGTTTCTTCAGAGGGATGGTCCCCGGGGATCACTTCTGTGTCTCTGCTTGACAGTGTCACAGGAAAATAAATTTCTTGGGTGGCAAAAGCCAGGGTACCTTTTTGGCTGGGCTTGTATAGGCCCCAGGGCTGATAGCCTAGTACCTACCTATGAACCTTTGAGCCTTGCCTAAAAAAGGTAATATGGGGACAGCAAGAGCCTTGGCCAGTATTCAGAAGCATAGGGGTGACAGGTGCACACCATCTCTAGCGAAGCAATGAGGCTTGTCTATCATGTCATCACAGGCAGACAGAGACTGGATCTCCTTTGAATGACACCAGAAGCTCAGTTGAAGTTTATCATCTTTCTGTTATATTGTAGTATCATGTAGGTGAAAGTAAGATGCTACTCAAGGTCAGGGTCATACCAGCCTGGGCTACATGATCATAGAGCTACTATATATCTCTTGTTATGTTGTCCTGGGAGGTATGTCTCAGATCATTCACACTGACATGTACAAAGACCGCGTCATATATGTACCTGTTCTGGAGTGATCTAAGTGCTTGTGTTATGTGGCGGATCATAGCACCTGACAGACAACTGACAGTAACCTTCCCCTTGTCCAGCCGAGTGAGTGGAACATCTGTGTGCCTGACTATGGAGTCACCTATTACTAGTGTGTTGGATATGTTGTTTTGCCTTAGGGCCTGTTGTGAGGCACACTGCTTATGTGTTTTCTGGCATGTGCTTGGAGGTGCATGTTGCTTGCTTGTCTGCTTAGGAGGACACTCTCTTTTTCAGATTAATATTTGTATTCTCCGAGTATGGTAATGTGTATTTATGTGTGTGTTTTGCTGGTGCTTATATTGTAGGTCTATGTGAGACTGTTGGTGTTGTGGTTGTATGACCCTACTCCTCTTGACTGTATTGTCCAGTATTGGGTTGACAGAGCTTAGCCACCGGTTTGACCCTGTGTGTGCCAGCATGTGGTGCATCAACCCATATATGATATGGTAACGGCCTATGCATGCAATACACTCACAATACACCTAGTATGATAAGCCTGCTGAGGTTAGCAAATGTGAAAAAAACCTTTGGGCAAACCGTCAGCAAGTAATGTCTGTATTGCACCCTGTAACTCCATATTGCTTATTGAAGTGTAAAGACATACTTAGTTTCGATTAAGAACCCCACACTTGCCAACTGTGTGTTCATGTGTCTGTCTCTCCCTGGGGAGAGAGCAACCTTTTTGGAGACTACTCACACCCCTTAAAAGTGGTATACTCATCTTTGTCAAGTCTGCTGATGTCACCATCCTACAAATATACCTGTGGAAATGTGAAATCCCCGTAATGTGTATAGTGCGTCATGTAAATGTGTACTGCTGTAGTATCATAATGTAGTTAGGTAGAGATTTGAATCCTGCACTTGCCAACTGCGTGGTGTGTCTACCTGGGGAGGAGCATCCTTTTTGAAGACTACTCACACCCCTTAAAAGTGGTATACTCATCTTTGTCAAGTCTGATGATGTCACCATGCTACAAATATACCTATGGAAAGATGAAATCCCAGTAATGTGTATAGCATGTCATGTAAATGTGTACTGCTATAATATCATAATGTAGTTAGGTAGGGGCTTGAATCCTGCATTTTTCAGCTGTGTGTGTGTGTGTGTCTCCCTGGGGAGGAGCAACTTTTTTGGTGACTACTCACACCCCTTAAAAGTGGTACACTCATCTTTGTCAAGTCTGTTGATGTCACCATCCTACAAATATACCTGTGGAAAGATGAAACCCCAGTAATGTGTATAGCATGTCATGTAAATGCGTACTGTTGTCGTCTCATAATGTAGTTAGGAGCTTGAATCCTTGACTTGCCAACTGTGTATGTCTCCCTTGAGAGGCGCAACCTTTTTGGGGACTACTCACACCCCTTAAAAGTGGCATACTCATCTTTGTCAAGTCTGATGATGTCACCATCCTACAAATATACCTGCGGAAAGGTGAAATTCCAGTAATGTTTATAGTGCATCATGTAAATGCGTACTGCTGTAGTATCATAATGTAGTTAGGTAGGGGTTTGAATCCTGGACTTGCCAACTGTGTGTGTCTCCTTCGGGAGGAGCAACCTTTTTGGAGACAACTCACACCCCTTAAAAGTGGCATGCTCATCTTTGTCAAGTCTGATGATGTCACCATCCTACAGATATACCTGTAGGAAGGTGCAATTCCAATAATGTGTATAGTGCGTCGTGTAAATCCATACTGCTGTAGTATCATAAGGTAGTTAGGAAGGAGTCTGAATCTTGCACTTGTTGACTGTGTGTGTGTGTGTGTGTTCCCGG
Organism: Protopterus annectens; assembly: GCF_019279795.1. Lineage (NCBI taxonomy): Eukaryota > Metazoa > Chordata > Ceratodontiformes > Protopteridae > Protopterus > Protopterus annectens. The sequence goes on from NC_056733.1 coordinate 1,051,593,965, forward strand.
TGTGACACCGTTGGTCAATGTGGAGTGGGTTTTGATTTTTCTAGTGTATGACATATCATAATGACAACTGTATGTGCATTACACATGTAAGGTAGCTGTAGGGCAAAGCCATATACATACATGTGACCTCAATTATTTCATAGGTGGGTACTCTGCTTTCTCCATGAAAGCATCTGTTATCTTTGCCAGAGCGTGCTGACGCTTTCCAGACCTTAGGTCACTTCTGTATGCTTGTGACAAGCTTAGCCACTGCAGTGATCCCTGGGCTACGTCTTCTGTTTCACATCCACTCATCACGGTTTCTATTGAACAGTGTGAGTGAAGATTTATGCTTGAGGTATATCTGAATCCTATTCCAAAGCAAGCAAAGTTTGACAAAGATGACTAATCATTATAGGTGTGCAACAACCTCTATGGATCTGCATGCAAACCCTTTATTGCTTTTGTGCTCCACAGAGGGATGTACAAAACCCTTTGGTAATGTGATTATCAACAGAGAGATGACTAAACACATGGCTCTATGTATAAATTAGTACCTGTTCCACATTTTGGGGGCTACTACCTATGTGGTACTCTGGGGATACTTTGTTTTCTAAAAGTGGATACCTATGCTTTCTTTGGCTTATAGCTTTACAGCATGAGTTTGACACCAGGTATCTGTCTGCCTGATACCCTTTTGGAGGATGTGTGTGTCATCTGTAGAATAAAGTATAGCCCACAGTATGCATTTTCATCAAACATGGGCAGACATATCCCTACTGTGTTTGCTTGTACCTAAGAAAGCTATATGCCAAACAGGAGTGGTCCCAGGACTGAGTGCAGATGAATATCACTTGTTACTGGCATAGAATTGTACACGGAGGCTGCACATGTTACTGTGTGTCCTACATCTGTGATTCAGTTGTCAATCCATCATCTAACAATCGTTTATGGTCAGTCTGTTGAGGTTATGTATAATAACAGAATGTGGGATGGGTATAAATTGCTGGTGAGCTACAGCTTGACTGTGTGGACCTCCCCTCCCTCATCTATAGCCTTGTTAACTGGCTTGAAGTCTCCTAAGTGTAGGAGCCATGATCTGGCCTTTAGAGAACCTAAGTGGATATGGTGCAGTGTTTGCAGGTTCATAATGTCTCATTTAATGAGTTCCATAATGCTGTGCTCCATAGCCTTCCAAATAACATTTGTCTGGCTTATAGGGTGAGAGTTTCCAGGATCTGTTGTAGTTCTACCCTTAATCAATTTATGTTAACATTTGCACTGGGTGTGATGAGGGTGGACAGGATTGAAGGTTAGTAGACCAAGCTAGATAGGCAGGATTAAGTTGGTTTGTACATGTGCTGAGGAGGGATGCAGAGTATATTGTGAAATAGATGCTAAGGATGAAGCCCCCAGGTAACAGGAAAAGAGGAATGCCTAAGATGAGGTTTATGGCTGTGGTGAGAGAGGACATGCAGGTGGATGGTGTGACAGCGCAAGATGCAGAGGGCAGGAAGAAACGGAAACAGATGATCTACTGTGGTGACCCCTAATAGGAGCATCCAAAAGGAGAAGAAGAAGAAGTTGTTGTAGCTCAAACCTTGTGGACTGTGAACATCATTACCGTGCATCATTCCACAAGTATGCAACCTGTATAGAGGCTGCATCTGGACAGAGTGTTTAGGTGAGTGGTGACTTCATATGTCAGCTTGTGTATGACACAGCCAGGGACACTGTCCAGTACCATTGCCACTGTGGTTTGGACTTTGGTAAAGAGATGTTTTAACTAGAGTGTCTGTGAATCATCAGATTTTACATTCTTCAGGTCTGGAAATGTGGCCCTTGTGTAACGACAGGGTGGTGAAATCCGCATTCAAACTGTATGACAAAAAATTGGTAATGTCAGTTGGATAAGTGTACTTTGTGACCATTTACATTAACTGTGACCTGATCTGAGATTTCCCCTGTAGATTATAAACAACACTAAAGAAAGCTTTAGTGTTGTCTTTGGAATCCTTGCCATTTTGTATTTTGAAGCTTGCCTTGTATGTTTAATGAGGGCTTGTATTTTTCCAATGATATTGACCAGAGAGGTTATCCCTTCTTGGTATGTAACTCTTTTTTGGTACAACTTCACACCTTCTATTATATATTTAGTTTATGGCAGGGATCCATGAGACTAATGCACTTTTACTGTATAAGTGAGAATTTATTGTGTTTGTGATAGCACGGTCCATGCAGCCTTGTAGGTGAACAGTGTGCATTACTAAAGGATTATGCAGCTGGGACAGTGTTAACCTTGGTAATGCATACCAATGACAGATAGCAACAACAGCATCACCCACAGCACAGTGTCAACCCATGTCATACACACACATGCACACTCATGTTCCAAAATATGTGTAGTACAATGCATACTGGCCACCAATAGAAACTATGGAGTGTTAACACTGGCCAATACAGGGCATGTCACCCTGCCCATGTGTCCAATATGTATGTACATGCAGACAGTGCACCTCCACCATGTTCACAAATGGACACCTGCAAACATGTGTTGCACACACCCCACACTTACTGTCCACTTTATAATGCATGCTGACACAACTACGCACATCAGCCAAGTGGCACATAGGTAAACAAAACACAATTGGAATAAACACTGGTGAAAACAATACAACATTGCTAATTACAGCTTTAATGCATCATGCCTGCTTAGCTACACCTTCAAGGATATCATTACACTTTACTGCTGATAACACGCTACACATCCAACCATTGCTATACTTTATTAAAGTCACCCTGTGCATCAGCACCATGTTAGCCTGTTCCTGCATCAATGTTACAGATGACAGGAGGTGGCACAGGTTTCATCATATGCACAGGGTGTGTTGTTGGTTTGCCAGAGGCCTACACTGAGCCATACAATCAACATGTGTGTGTGAGTGTGTGTGTGAGGGCCGTGAGTACTGTTATGGGCCAATGTTGATGTCATGTGTGCTGGTATGTGTTTACCCTAGTTTTCTGGTTTATGTGTGTGTCTGCATGCACACAGTTCCACCAAATACAGGGATTTGTGAGACAGCTACAGACTGTACCTGGCAGGCTTTACATATCACCGTCTCTAGCCATGGATACAGAACCTGTGCCTGGCAGGTCTGCTACAGACAGTATCAGGTACTAATCCAGATTGTGTACTATCCAAAGAGGTTGACAAATGTCCACTGGATCCAGGTCCCTGCTGGGACTGGCCAGAGCCATGTGCACATGGTCTGCTAGGATGGTCTATGGACAGACCCCCCCCCCAACATTGCTGGGGCTGGTACTGGCACTACGGGAGCGGCTGTGACTTACTGGACATCCACGGTGACCTCCAGCTAGTGATGTTGCTGGCATATGTCCACGTTGACATCTCAACTATCCCGCACTGTCCTGACACATGGACATGACATTGTGGAGGACATCCAATGTCTCACCCCAACATCTATCAATGACCTCAGGGTAGTTACGTATGGCACCTGCTAGGTCACGGATACTGTCATTTACAGAGGTGTAATGAGCCCTCTGTGCCCTTAGCCCCTGTGTGCTGTACCACTCCATTCATGTCTGTGCCTCCATGACAGCCTGGAACATGCGTGTGGTAGAAAGAGGTGTGGCACGTCCGCCAGGTGCATGATGACCAGCAGTGCTTTGACGAGTACCCCGGGCATCTTCCTATGTGGTACCATTCCAGACATCTGGCTATGGCTGCTGTGCCCTGATACATGTGCCATAGATACCACACTGTCCTGGCCAGTGCCAACCATACACTGTCCCTCAGCTAAGGGCAATGGTGATGATGGATGTACAGGCAGTATGACTGTGTGCATGGATGGGGTGGAGACTAGTGTACTGTCAATTGGTGAACCAACAACAGACCCTGACAAACCTGCCTGTGCCTCAACACACCTATCCTCATCATCACTGTCTGTCTCAGTGACATCAGATTCCCTGCTGTACTGAACCAGCCCCACCTCACCACCTGTGAGAGGAAAACAGGAAACACACTTTAAGACCTGAACATGACTTCAGACCACATGCACACATGCACACATGCGCACATGGCACATGCACACATAAGCACATGCACACATGCACACATGCGCACATGCACACATGCACACATGCACTCATACAAAACTACACTCCTCCCAAAAGCAGACACACACACAACAACAGCAATCACAGAACATACACAACAGCAGGTGATGGTGGGGTGCAGTATCACAAGCAAAACAGTCATATCACACATGTCAGCATGCAGGACATGTGTTGCTCAACAGCATGCAGTGCAAGTGTAGTCAGTCCTTGTTACTAACAGTATACATGGCTTTGATGCATGTGTTTTGTTATTAGGTGATGGCCCTCCCCCTGGAACACAATGCATACATGGACACAACATTGCTGTGCAGGTATTCATTACCCTGTGATGTACTGTGCACCATAACTCACAGGTGTACATACCATTGCTGGATGTGTATCTGTGTGTCAGATAGGTATCCAATGCTGATTACAGCCTCTGTGTCTTTAGCAAATAATTATGGACACATTTTTAGCACATGCATGATGAGTGTTCACACAACATAATCAGTGGTGCATGGATAATGGATGGAATACCATTCGGCCACATGCCCAATGTACAGTACTTATGGTGAGTGTCGATCATATTGTGGACATGCCAGTCTCATCCATGACATGGCATGCTAAAACACAACTGCATATTTAAACACTGCATATACCCAATATGCGTCATATAACCTAGCCACTCAGTAGCATCCCAAGACATATATGTGTCAGTTGTGCAAATGGTGATTGGTATGCATACTGTTTAGAGGTGCATATATATACACACGTACATCATTATGGTGTGTAGCAATGACAGCTATGTGTAGTACTGTGGTTACAATAACTGGATGGGGTATAGTACCATAGACCATCATCATGAAGCATCAGGTAGATACTCAAGGCTACAAATGTTTCACAAACCAGCACTAATCATTCTGTGCAGGAACTGTAATACCTTGGATAAAGTCACCATTTCACAACCAATTGTTACGTGAGTTTGTAAGGAGGCTAATAAGGAGCATTCCCTGACATGAATGTGTAGTGTGTTTAAATGCCCCAGGATAGGCCTCTACCCCTTGGGTATATTATGTGTAATGTGTGGATGAGATTTTGGATACTGGAGTGTGTCTTTACAGAGGGTTTGGGAATCCTTTATGTGTAGCATGTAAAAATGGTCTGTGTATGACATAGATGTGTATGTTATGTGCATGTTGAGTATCAACTGTGCCTATCCAATGGTCACTACAGTCTAGCCACATTTGTTTGAGATGGTCTGCATATTGCATGTGTTTGAGGCAGCTAATCACATTAGTGAGATGTGCTTGCTCTTACACCAAACATGCACAGCATGCATTATGGGTAGGTGTGTTAACTGTGTACATGGCCTACACCTTAACTATGACATGCACTTTTTATTTGCAATAATAAATGTAGAACACACTCACCAGCATCTGTCCACTGCCTTGATGTCAGCCCAGAGGTACCGACATAGAGATGAGACATTTTGTCAGTGGCCATAACTGTGGCATTTCTACTGTGTGTTTGCTGTCTTACAGTACAACAACAGTTTACATTCACAGGACTACAGATTATGTTCCAAATGATCAGTATTGCACAACAACAGGCTCCACATCTTTGAACGACACACTCCACATCTCACATATGCATGATCTACCAATACAGATAACAGTAATCTACAGATATGCCATGTTACCTGCATGCTCCATGTGTGCTTGCTGGGTGGCTCTAACCTACATCATGGTGTATGTCTGCTGCTGTTGTTGTTGGGCAGGTGCCACCAGGCTCATGAGCAGCTCCTCCACTCTGGTGAGGAGGGGGTGGATATTAACACCACCCCCTGTTGCAAGCTGTTCTCTATGCACATCAGCGGCACACTGACGGACATGTCTGAGAAGATCACTGCAGTGGTGGTGTACCTGCTCATATGTGCGGTTATGCAGGCCTACTTCATTGACCCTGCAGACAAGATCGTGCCACATTGCAGTATGCTCCTGCTGGTCCTGGCTGGTTTGTGAAAACATGAGATGGTAGTGCTGAATCATACTGCTAGTGATGATATCATCTTCAGCACTACTATAACTCGGGTTCCTGTGGTGGGCCATGATGCCTGGAAGACATAAATACAAAAATATGTCTGAGTAAATCATATGGCACATTTAACATTATACAGTACAGATATCACTGAACTGCCATATATAGCAACCTATAAGCTAACCGAGAGTGAAACACTGTAACTGCTACTTATCACTGCTCACCCCACAACTGCTTGAAGGTGCCTTGCTCACTCTCTATCTAATGAACCATGTTCTGCACAGCAACAAAATAAAATCACTATATAAGACTATACAAGAGTACCTGGCACACTGTATGCAACACGATGCATCACCTAACCACAGCAGATATACATCAAGCTGATGTGTAAAGAAATATATCATCCATCACAATCAGTGTAAGGTCCAGTAAATGTATTACTATTATACCACACAACTTGTTAATGCCAAACCCGTGGCCAAAATATGTGCACAACTGGGAATATAGGTCACATACTGCTGTAGTACACAATGAATGTTGCTAGATATGCAGTTATATGTATTATCACACATATGTCAAAGGACATGTTACAGACATACCCACACACACTAGACATAATTACAGGACACAAAAGTATGACAACCAGATAAGATTTCAGTGTGTACTATACAGTACTGTGTGTCAGTACTTACACAACCTTAATCTTGAGAAATGTAATCTGTGATGAATACAGGGACCACACAAAACAGTGGATGCAAGCAATGTGGACATACACCATACTTTGCTGTACAGGCCCAGATCTTCAGTTAGTACTACAGTACACACAGGATTTGCATTCAACCTCGGTACCAATCAATAATCATAGATGTAGTGCTTTAGCCTCCAATGACACACCCTAGTTAAAAACAAGGGACGTAATCACACTGTATGCAATAGCACTTGTTCTGCCTAGCAACAGAATACACAGATTTTGCTAGGACCAAAGCAAGGACCCAGAATACCACAACATAAACAGTTTCCCAGTAAGCTATCCCACAGATACATATCTTTGACATATTCACAAACATACTGACCATCACAGTCAGTCAACAGTACAGAGAATCTATTGCAACAAGTAGATGTAGGTATGTATGAGTATATATATATATATATATATATATAAGTGTGCGTGTTGTTGTTTGTTGGCTTTTCCTGGTTAGGGGTTGCCACAGTGGAACTCCGGTCCGCTAATGATTGGCAGTTGTTTTTTTATGGTGTTGAGTTGCCAGCCTGATGCCCAACCTTCAATGAAGGCATGCCCATTCAATGCATGCCTTTTGGACACCCACTCAACAGTGGGGAGGACATGCAGACTCCACACAGAAGGCACTCCCAACCCAAGCTGAAAATTGAACGGGGGAACCTCTTGCTGTGAGGCAACAATGCTACTGCTGCACCACCGTGGAAGACTATGAGTGTATATATATATATATATATATATATATATATATATATATATATATATATATATATTTATATAACTATATATATATATATATATATATACATATATATATATATATATATATATATATATATATATATGTAGCTATATATATATATATATATATATATAGACACATATACATTTCACCTTTCATAGTGGGAATATCAATTATAAAAGGATGTAAGGTGTACAGTAATGTAATAAAATCGCACATTTTTCATCATTGTTTAAGACAGAAGGTTGGTATAGTTCTTATATCAGAAGCCAGCGGTGTAGCCAAAGATTTACATTTTGTACTCAGACCTAATGTTGCTGCTTCCAGTACCCACTTGTCAGTGTAGAAATGTACTCACCCCTCAAAATGCTACCCCGAGATACATGGAAAGATGTACTTTCTTTTCAACTGTTACAATTAGCTGCCATACAAAGCTAGTTATAGAGATGTATTCCTTTGGCACAATAATTGTTTGTGAACTGCTATACTGTGAATATTCATTTACTCAGTTCTAAACAGTTTGTGCTTCTTTAGTGTTGACATTAGGACAAGCTGCTCAGAAAAACTGGACACATTTCAGTACAGTCAGTATGCTTACCTACATCCTTGGTAGACCCTGCACACACAGGTATATTCTACATTTGGGTAGGGTTGCAGAAGTACAGAGAGCGTAAGTAGTATTGTGTGGATTTTATCTTGCTGGACTTACAGGGCTGCTGTGTACATGTTACTTTATCAAGGCAAGTAGTCTGTCTGCGTAACTCCCAACTGTGGACCTATCCACATGATAGCCAGAGAATTGCCTGTTATTTTTTGTCTGTGCACCACACAGGTCTTTTCAGAAATAGAGCAATGGCATTGTTACAGTTGGTTGCTACCAGTACATGGCTACATCCATTTGTATTTTAGTGTTGTATTCCTACATAAGGGTATGCTTTCGAAACTCCTTCCAAAGCTATTTGCACAGTGTGTAACAGCAGAAAGGCTAGTATGTCTCTGTGTTTCTGCCTCTGCCAGACCTCTCAACCAATCAGGTACATATTTGAACAGAATCAGGGAAAAGTCAAGAAGAAGTCAGGGACAATCAGGGACAGCTTTAAAATATTAGTGTCATTAAGCTGAAACATTGAGAGAATCAGAACATATTAATTAATACACCTTTTCTGAAGTAAAAGAAGTGTCTAACTCTTAATTATTGTCATTATTCATTAAGTGTAATTCACCACCTTTCTGCCCAAAGTCAGTAGTTTTAGGAGGGGTTCAGAAGGACAGAGCTAAAATTTGTGTCAATACCAGGGACATCCCTGAAAATTAGGGATCGTTGAGAGGTATGTCCTCTGCCCTAAACAGATATGCCAGTGTTTGTCCTGCTGGGATACTGTGTGGGGTTGTAAAGTGATGGTTTAACATTATTGCCTGCTAGAATGGCTGCTTCTCTTATTACAGTCATGTAATGTAATCCCACAATAACAGTTGGTCAACATCCACAGAACAAGTTGTGTGGTATGGTATTCCTAATTTTCTTTTACATTCACTCATTCTGATGCATGATATAATTATTTAAGCACCAGCTTGATGTATATCTACTGTGGCTTAGTGGTACTTCATGTTGTGTAGTGTGTGCAAGGTCTGAGGTTCAAGACTTATAGAGGTGTTTTATTTTGTTCCTGAGCAGAACAAGGGCCCTCACATACAGAGTAACTAAGGCATTTTTAAGCAGTTGTAAGTGGGTTTGCACAGGTTTGCGCATTGCTGTGCATTGCTTAGCCAAGCACAAACAAGGGCAAACCTGCACAAACCCGCTCACTACTGCTTAATAGTGCTTACTCCTGCTCACCCCCACTAATTTCTTTGAAAGAAAAGAAAAATGGGGAGATAGGAAAGTGATGAAAAAGGGGCACAAAGAGGGAAAGACAGTATAGAAAATAGCTCGGGATGTGCAGGATGGGTGTAGGGAAGGTCCGTAGCTGCTCATTTCTTCAACAGCAACAGCTGTGCATATGCAATAAATTTGGAGGTAGATATGAACCCTTCAACCCCTGAGATAGGGGTGAGGACAACAAAGTATGTTGTAATGCCAATTAAATAACATTTCATGTGTCCAGTGGACATGTGTGCAAAATGGGCAGCTATGTATGAGGCGTAATTTTTTTTTTGGGAGCAGATTGTCCTTTTTTTTTCAGGTGAGAGTGGAATGTGGGTTAGGGGAAGTAGGTATATTTGGTAAGGTAGGTTGGGGAGGTAAACAGACAAGACAAACAAGATGCATACAGGGCGGTATATGACACATCTGGTGGGTGAACACCTTTGACAGGGAGGAATGTTCGGAAATCGCAAGCACATGAGCCCCCAGATGGAAACAGTGGGACTGAGGTACCCACCCATGGGCAGCCACCACTGCATCTTCATGGCCCAGAGGGTGGCTGTGCTGGGGGCTGTGTAGGAGGGGCAGGCTGGCCTGAGAGTTGCGCCACTCGGGCCTCAAGCTGGCATAGAGGTTCTGCAACAGAACATTCAATCTCTCTACGGACCACAGCCTGGACCGTTCGAAGGGTGATAGGTGCCCCTCTGCACACGCTTGCATGGGGGGGCCGAGCCCCATCCCTTGCAGCGCTTCCACCCAAAGGTGGCACAGGGCCAACAAAGGAGGAGGTCCCAGACTGGGCACCAGATCTTCTGGTGCCAGGTGCCATGGCCAGCTGAGGTGGAACAGGTGGGTCCTCTGGGACCGGCCTTCTCATATGAACTATATTTTGGAGAGTTTAATAAAGATATGGGTTAGTAACAGTCAACAGCATTCCCAATTAGTTATAACAGCATGCAGAATTATTCCCATTAAATCAACACACCAGATTTTCAACAGTTGAAAAGCAAGCATAACACATGCATATATAGAAAAATAGTGGACATTACAACAGCATGCAGGTTGAATTGATGGCAACAGGCCACCAATATTGTGGTATGTTAACAGGGCACATGCATAGAAATAAATGCAAATATTTATAAACCAATAGGACGTATGTCCCAACAAATGTTTTGAGATTAGACATACCGATTTTGGTGTGGAATTGCATTTTTTATGCACATACAGTAGGGTGGGAAAAGATAGCTCACTTAACTTATATATCCTTCTAGTTTTCACTACATTCCTATTAACTGCAGTTATATGTCCCTTACATGTATTATTACACTACCCAATGTCCTTATATTGTGCAATTGGATTTTGCTAGATCATTATATACATGAGCCGTATCTTACATACAAACTGTCCAAGATGCAGATGTTACTGCAACATATTTTGAGAGTTGCTCACACACACTACTGCTAAGATGGTACACTGACAGATCTACTTTCATATAATTATCTAGATATGTTCATGTGAAAGTATCAGTTATATGTTAACAGCTCCCTACATTTCTGGCAGCACACTGACATTTCTGGGGAACACAATACCAAGCTACTCATGTGCCAGATTAACCTGTACATGCTGGCCATGAACCAACAGTTGGGGGCTGTACATATGCATACAAGCTACTGGCACTCCCTTCATCCACGTTATATGGGCCTACCCAAGTGTGGGTTGACACTGCTTAATACAACACTGCTGTTTGTAGAATGCAACAGTACAACAACATATCAAGAAAAATTACACAGATGCACTCCATGAATCATACGTTTATTAAAGGATTATTAAACCTTTATTTATTGGGTTAAAAGACTTTTTGAAGGCTCTCTCATTTATTTTATATAACAGTACATGCAGAATAATTACTAACCTGCCTCATGACGCAGCCTTTGCAGCCTATCTTCATGGGCTTGCAGGTTCATAGCCCAGTCATCTGCAGCTGTGAAGTAAATGCAGTGATATTGAGACATACCTATCCATAGTATAGACAAGCATAGCAATTCTTGACTACTTAATACAATGGCTACTTACTCAGTACTGGGGCATTAGGCATTGCACGGGATTCCTGGATCCACTGGTCCAGTTCATCCTCCCTATGTCGCTTCAGGTCAGAATAATGGTGCCTGACCTGTTCACCAGTCCGAGGAACCAAAAGTGGCACTGGTGAGATCATGGGCAAGACTGTTCCAGGCCTCTGTTTTATATTGGGTACCCTGGTACTGGCCCCGCAGGAGTCTTTCCTCATGTTTGTGGACGAGGAGCCAAACCATAATTTTGGACTCCTGGATGCCCCAGTGTTGCGCTCTAAATTGAGTGCCTTCACCAACTCCAGCCATGCTGACTGCAGAAGGAAGCTACAACCAGTTATAGCAAGTATTCCTGACTGTGGAACTGAAATATGCCTCATTTCCCTCACTTATTTGTGATTGGCCAGTTTTGGAAAAACTCAGCTGTAGGCACACCTGCTTAGCTGATGTTGGCAATGTTTAAAATTCCTTTGATAGATATGTGTCTGTTGAAAGTGCATGTTTGTGAAATGCTGTCATGGCTTAGTGGTTAAGTACTATGACTATAGTGCACAGTATCCTGAGTTTGAGCCCTGTCACTGCTTTTTATTTTCCTGCTGGGCAGACCTGACTGGTTAAGGAACAGTAAAGCAGGTGTGAGTGTGTTTACCCGACTTTGCTCAACTTTGCCCAACTTTGCCCAACGTTGTCCGACATTGCCCAACGTTGCACTGGTTAGCACGGTGCGCAGCTACATGCAAATATGTTGTGGTTGTGCTGGTTAGCGAGGTGCACAGCTATGCACAATTGTATTTAAATATGCTCAATAATGGTAAAATGTGCTTAGCAGTGCTTATATTGCTTAAAATAGGGTACTCATGCCTCAGAATGCATAACCATTTCACCTTCATATATATATATATATATATATATATATATATATATATATATATATATATATATTTATATATATATAATTCATTCACTACTACATTTAATGTTTCAATGCTTTTTACAAAACTTATACATAAAAAATGTCAGGAAATATTTTTGTATACAGATTTCCCACAGAAAATAGAATGTGCAGTAATGGGACTCGAACCGGGAATGCCTCCACTTTGTGCGAAGGCTCTAACCACTACACTATCGCTATGTTGCTTAATTTGCATATATTTTTCTTATTATCCTCTTCTGGTGTCTAAGCTGCTAACTGTAGCTAAGCAATGGGCAAACCCGCGCAACTATGGGCAGCTATATCGGAAGAAAAAAAAATAAATTATTTTTATTTTTAATTTTGTAAGTTGTTTAACATATGGGGAGTGTAGTGTTACATTGTACAATTGTGAGCGGACTCACTCATGTAACTGGAAATTGCGGCATTTCTTCATTGCAGGGCCGTGGATTTTTGGACTGCTCGGCAGTCCAACATGCTCCCTACACTCCTCCATGCTCCGTGAAAGCTTTAGAGTTGAGGCAGCGCACCCTCATTAATATGCATGGCACGCTGCCATCATACTCTTACACTGGCGCTTCCGTGTAAGACTAATCTAGTCTTACATGGAAGATTAGTAAATCCGGGGGAGGGTTCAACTGTCACCTTTGAAAGGGAAATTGGATAGGTTTAAAATGGCCCACAAGGGCAACTCGCCTAGTACTTACCCATGATCCTTTGAAATAAGGATGTGATGTGCCAGATGAAACACCAGAGGTGTCTTGAATGTGCAGAATTTGCTGATGTTTAGTAGTTCTGATAAAGCTTCAATCCTGCATTCAGGATGCTGTCTGAGTGGTATTTACATATTCTTCCCAGGTACATATGAGTTTTCCCCAGATACCATAATTTTTTTCTGCTCAGTTTGATTAGTTAGTCCTCCCTCAAAAAATATTGCCTGTACTATTAAACACTTTTCTCATAAAAGAACTTTTGGCTCAGTAGAATTAAATCAGTTAAGTAAATGAAATAAATTCATAAAACATTTTTGTTGGATTGCATATGCAGAAACTAAATCAGATGAACAAGCATCTGTTCTCATTACCCTGCCTGGATTAGTTCCATGAAAGTGCCTTTTTAAAGCTTTGTGCAAAAAATATTGCATAATTCAAGACCAGATGCTATTTCAGTGGGATGTTCTTTATCTATTGGTTGCTAAAAACAAGATTTGCTGCTCCACAACTGAGTGATTTTCTTTTAAATATTATATAAACCTTTATAAACATGCTACAGGAGGAATTTGTTTTATGCACACACATTTAAAATAATTATGTCCAGTTTTCAAAATGAAAAGTATAGGAACATGCAATGTTCTTTCAGGTGCATTTGAAACATTATGAATATTTGTAAATTTCTTAAAATAATTTGGGTTTCAATATTCTTGAAGGACGAATAGCAGCATATTATCTTCCTTGCTGAAATATACAGTTTGCTTACTAGTGAGTGTAATTAAATGAATTGTGTATTTCAGCACTGTGGAAAGTCTATTGTTGTGATATAAATTGCAATACTTCTGCAAGTGACAGTTTGGCTTTAAGTATTTTAGAAGTGGACAGCTATCCCTCATATTGCAGCCCCCTCCAGACTTCATAATTTCATCTTATCTTTCTTTAAAGATTGTTTAATATCTTATCATTCTTTATAGATTGTTTAACTTACCTGGCTGGTCATTCTCATATTTCAAGTAGAAATGGATCATGAAATTTGGATTATGTACCGATGAAGTTAAGTGCGTTTTTGTACCTTATAAGGTGAACACTAATTTGCGGCCATCATTAGAGTGTTATTTTTTATGATATTCCAAAGGAAGTTTATTTTCCAATAATAAATATTTCATTCAGCTTTTACTTTAAGAAACAAATGCAAATACTAGTATGCCCCATGTCAAGGTACCATTACTTGTGATACAATAATTTCTGTGTAATTTTTCTGTTTCTGTTTGCTTAAGTCTATCCAATCACTGTGTTAAAACACACATAATATATCAGCATTGTTGTCACCCCCCCTCGGCATTTCTAATTTTTTTCATTCACTGGTATGTAATCATTCCATCATATCTACGTGTTACAACATGATATTTCCTATAACTGACACTTCGTATAACTGATGCTATCAGCACACACACAAATATGTTTATAAAGTGAAACACAAACTACTAAACAGCCAGCACGTGGGAGATTAAAACATGTAATGACACAGGAGCATGAAATGTGTTCCTGTGTCCTTTCTTTCTTTTATTATCCAAACTAAGAACTTCTGAATAAAACACAAGTCAAACAGACACTTTTTAAAAAAGAAGGTGGTAAGACAACATGCCCACCAAGAACCAGTCAGAAATGTTAACCAATAATTAACATTCCTAAAAGAACCATTGTATCAAAATGTAACAAGGTTAAAACAACCATAAAACCTTGTAGCATAGTATATTAAGTATATAAGAAATTGAATGCCGAGCTACCATTCTATAAACTATCAAAGTCTTTTTAGTTGTTGTGTCTTTCGGCTTTTCCCGGTTAGGTGTTGCCACAGCGGAACTCTGGTCCGCTAATGATTGGCAGTAGATTTTTACGTGCCGAGTTGCCGGCCCTGACGCACAACCTTCAACGAAGGTACGCCCATTCGCGCATGTCTCCACCCAGAAGACGCTTTAGCTGAGAATCGAACAGGACAACGTCTTACTGTGAAAAACATTATGTTTATGGATTCATTTAACCCAGGTTCCTTGTCTGCCCGTGGCCTTATATGCCACTGTGCCTCTCAGCACTCAAGTAATGTGTTAAAGTTCCCCTGATTGTGTAAACCAACAGCATCCAGTACAAAAACATGATTTTATTTTTAAATTGACACAGAGTAATGAATGTTTTGCCAGAGAATTGCTGGTGTCCCTGTTTTTTTATCAATGTAACATGTTCATATATTCTTTTTGATAATTTCCTGACTTTCTTTCCCTCATAATAACTTGTACAGGACTCAAAGTTGCTAAATAAACAACTTCTTTTGAATTGCAATCATACCTATTTTTAGCCCATATTGTTTTATTTGATGTTTTTAAATGAACATTTGAAGTGCTGTTGATAAAGTTGTAGTGCTTGCACCTACTACATTTAAAACAACTTGGGCTACTCCCTGTGTTCACAAGTATGGGAACGTTTCTCTAAAATAGTTTTGATGTTCTTATTTCTTTTATAAGTAAAAACAGGGAGCTCTCCAACAACTTTCACTTGTTCTTGATTTCCCAGAATACTTTTCCAGTTTTCTTTCAATATTCTTCTAATGAGATTAATTTCAAAACTAATAGGGAGTGGAAATGCCCTGCCAAAGCAGCAAGTGGAAGATTTTGCTGAGTCAGTTCTACTGCAACACCTTCTTCTGTTTCTTCTCTACATTTAAGTAAAAATAGGCCTTGCTTTATTTTGTCTCAAAAGGTAGACTTCAATAATAATCTCAGATAACAAACTAACATTGTGACCTTGGTAAAGAAATAATTGTTTTAAATGCTCAGCCTCTAACAAATATGCATCATCTGTAGAAAACTAATGGCCACGTAAGCAAACAACTGAAAAGCAACAAACAGGAACGGCAAAGCTTAGCTTAGCTGCTGTTTATTGAATGAAGCACTTCTCGTTTGCTTACAAAGCAAACTTCTTCAGATAAGAACAACAGATACAATGTATCTAATAAAAAAGAAAAGACTGTGTCATGTGATTAGCTAAACCAATTAAGACACACAAAAAACATGTTTAAAAACACACTCCCTCTGTTAAAGAACACTGCTGCTGAATGCTAAAACGCAAGTGTTACTGAATACATTAAAAATAAAAATAACACTAGGCAGTAATCTTAAATTCCTGCAGCCCATATCACCTACTGAGCTAGATGGAATTTTGAAACTACTTATGAAACACCACAATAAAATATATACATACAAAACGCAAAAAATAGCTATGACTAGAGTGGTTACAAATATAACTTAACCAGCCATTTAATAGGCACACTCATCCTTGCAAACTTTTCAATTTCAGAATACAACTAATAGAGCAGGTTTTGTTTAAGCCTGGGAAATTGTAGGCATTTAAGTTAATTTGCCAAAACAGTTCTTATTCTTCTAATTGTAAAGGTAAAGGGCCACCCCTGGTATCATAGGGTACTTGGTCTGTGATCATATATTTAAATTTATATTCCTTGTATGCCAGAATATGTTTTGCCAGTGCATTTTCAATTTTCCCTTTGGTAATAGCATATTGATGTTCATAAACTCGGTCATGGAGTCTACGCTCCATTTTACCAATATAAAAAGCAGAGCAACATTGGCACCGAGCTAAATAAACAACATTCTTGGAGTTACAGTTGGATCTTTGTTTTAGTTTGTACTGTATTTTGCTGATGTGGAAGAAATATACAGTCAGTTGTTAAAGGCCAGTTGGTGAGTGCTGCATGGATAGTAAGCCAGGACAATGAGTTTGTGGATGAATATTACTTATTAAAAAACATGTTCTTAAATCGTGATTATACGGAAGTACTATTGGATTCCTTGATAGAAGAGCTTAAATTCAAGAGGTTTAATAATGTCTACAGCCCTATCCTTGGTATCAAGCAAGTAGGTATGGCCCAATTTAGTGTCCCTAATGAAGTTAACCAAGTGGTCATAGACAGTCCTAGAGAACAGAGTGTAAGAGGTGAAGTTGATTTTCACTTGAGTTTCATCACTACATTTAATATGGACGGTCAATTAATTATTAAGATCATCCAGAAAAAATGGGAATTATTTAGAATTAACCCAATGTTATTTAGTAAGTTAGGGGACCAGTCTAAAGTGATATTTAGAAGAGATAAAAATCTGAAGAATATATTGGAACAACAACACAGAAGTGTCCCTAAAATTACAGGCATGGGCAAGTGTGAATCTTGTAATTTTTGTAAATATGCTGATGTTGTGAATTTCTTCCACATCAACAATATATAGTACAAACTAAAACAAAGATTCAACTGTAACTCCAAGAATGTTGTTTATTTAGCTAGGTGCCAATGCTGCTCTGCTTTTTATATCGATAAAAGGGAGTGTTGACTCTGTGACCGAGTTTATGGAAAATCGAAAATGCACTGGCAAAACATGGGATTAAATTGATCAGTCACATCATGAAGTTATGGGAAATAGTAATGGAAGCTAGGTTAAGAAGGGAGGTGATGATTAGTGATCAGCAGTATGGTTTCATGCCAGGAAAGAGCACTACAGATGCGATGTTTGCTCTGAGAGTCTTGATGGAGAAGTACAGAGAAGGTCAGAAGGAGTTGCATTGTGTCTTTGTGGACTTATAGAAAGCATATGACAGGGTGCCTAGAGAGGAGTTGTGGTATTGTATGAGGAAGTCTGGAGTGTCAGAGAAGTATGCAAGAGTGGTAAAGGATATGTACAAGGGTAGTGTGACAGCGGTGAGGTCTGCGGTGGGAGTGACGGATGCGTTTAAGGTAGAGGTGGGATTACATCAAGGATCAGTTCTGAGCCGTTTCGTATTTGCAATGGTGATGGACAGGTTGCCAGACGAGATCAGACAGCAGTCCCCGTGGACTATGATGTTTGCAGATGACATTGTGATCTGTAGTGAGACTAGGAACAGGGAAAAGAGGTTTTCATACCTCTCGATCTCTTAGCTCAAGAAATGTAGATAAAGTCTAAATAAAGGAGGAACAAAGGCCCAAATATAGGAACGGATTGTAATTGTTGCTGTTATAAAATTAGAAAAGAATTAAATTAAATAACAGGTTTGTGTTAGCATGAACTTTCTGAAGGAAATATAAGTCTAAAACTCAAATGTATGCCATTGTTTAGTGACTTCAGTCTGCAACGACTGGCACCAAAGAAACATTTTAGGAGTAAGGGACTAAAAATAAACTAAATACCTAGATAGTTTTTAAAGTGCTATATTTTGGATTTAAAATGCTTCCTACAACACAATTAGCATATACTACGCCAAGTTTGAAACATTAGGAGGAGGAACTATTTTACATCAAAAAATTATAAAAAATAATATGGTCATAAAAAAATAAATAAGTAAAATACAACAATTTTTATGGACAACCCAGTCTCTAAGCACAATAATGCCCTCCAGGGTATGTGTTATTGTGGAAATAATGCCCTTTCAGTGGTGTAGAGCCCCCCCCCCCCCCCGCTTGCAGCATTGGGCCTCAGAACACTGCTGGGTACAGTAAAACACACCCTGTTGGGTATTATTACTTGCTTATTAACTGACAAAGGCTGTGATTAATGGTCAAATATCTAGTATAATGTGAAAGGTAAAGATAGTGTTACATTTTGGGTTGTCCTAGAGGCACTGTGTCACTGCTTTTAACATTTAGTTTTGCCAAGAACTTTGGCATTAAGCTAGTGATATTTCCAGTTCCAGTTGATAAAGACATTTTCCTGATATATCACCATTCAGCTCTGTCTAGGCAGTTCAGATAATATTGGCAAATCACCCACAGGTTTCATATTTATAAACAAAGCCAGGGAGGGTCGGGCACTGGTAGCCTTGGATTATGATCTGCTGGAGGTGAAATTCTCACTGTTCACACACACACACACACACACACACACACACACACACACACACACACACACACACACACACACACACACACAGATCCACTCTGCACTTTCCTTTCATTTGGGTCAGACTGACTTAATAAAATCCTAGTTTGAAAAGCTGCTCACTTTCATTGGCCGACTTTTATACTATTAATATGGCAGACAGTGAATTGTCTTTCTGCCTTACATTAGCATTATTTCTGTTTTCTCTTAATGCCACATGGTAAAAAAGAAAACTGACTGAAATGACATTGTTTGATGTGGTCACTGTTGTATAGAACTTAGGTTTTAAGCACCTTCCTGCCTCCTGTTCTATGACTCCTATAGCTTTATTCATCTCCTGCAAACTTTAATTGCTTTTTGACTTGTTCATTAGTCCACGTGACAGGGCATACTAATTATCATGTCTGTACTCAGTGAAATTAGATATTCTGTGTCCTTCAGGCACATTTCTTTCTTTGTTTTTTTATTTGTGTATGTATTTATTTATTTATTATTTAATTTGCATTTGTTTACTGGGAAAGTCTGACTAAACAGTGCCCTTTTTCAGTGGAGACCTGGGGAGAAAAGCTTCATTATTCAGACATCCTTGTCATCAGGTGCATCTTTCACAGTTTTGATAAAAAAGAAATAACCAGTACATTAGTTGTATATGACTATTTTTTTAAATACATGAGGTATAGGCAGTGTAATATCATCAGTATGCATAGATTGTCAGGTTTTATGTCAAAGTATTTGTTACTATAAAGATTTGTTCAAAATCAAGGACATAGGAAGATAAGATAAAGATTTAGAGCAGCCCAAAGAAAGGAAGGAGGGAAGGAGGAGCTGACATGATAGAGGAGGGTATACGTATGATAACAGTACATTAAGTTTTGTGCAGCAGAGAGTTATGGTACGAATTCATGGAGCTATATTAGCACCAGTTTAACCAGGTGTGGTGCAGGTACAGAGCCAGGTATCTATCAAGGGCAGCTTCAGCTGACATTTAAAGTCTTTCGGGTTGAAGACTGTGGGATGGTATCAAGCTCTTAGCAAAGCAGTGTGAATATAGTGAGTATTCTGTATTGTTGTGAGGTTTAGTTATGGGCAGTAGTGATTTGTCAGTGGAGTGTAGAGGTCAGGGTTGTGTAGTAGTTTGAAGGTTGTAATTAACTGCGAGTACAGCAGAGACATATTTAGTTTGAGGCAGTTTAGTTGTTTTAGACAGAAACAGTGACATAATCTATATTTTTGGTTGGTTACGGATTTGGCTACTATTGTAGTATTGTCCTAGTTTGGCTGATAGAGAGGAGTCAGGATAGAGACGGATATAATAGGGTGGGAGATAAAAAAAAGTAATCATGTTTTGTCGAGGAGCATCAGTAAGGTTGTCTTTTACTTTGCAGAGGCAGCCTTGCTTTTAAAGTGTCTTCTTTATGGCTTGGTGAAGGTGGAGACCAAATTTCATGGGGAAGTTTATAATCACACCTAGTAGTTTGGTGTAAGATACCAGTTCTACATTGTTCTGGTCGGATAACAGTATATTAAAGGTAGTTGTTTCGGAGGAGAGAGAATTGGGGATGAAAAGTAGTTGTTTATTTTTTTCTGTATTCATCAGGAGTTGAGAGTTGTCATGCCAAGCTTCTATGAAGCAGAAGGATTTCTGAGTGAGCGTTTGAAGCAGGGGTAGTGACCGAGCAGCATATATTAGAGTGGAGTCATTGGCTTATTGTACTATGGTGACTCTTCGTCTGCTGTGTTAGGTCATTGATAAATACGTTAAACATCAGTGGTCCTAGGATGGAGGTTTGTGGCACTTCAGCAGTTATAGGAAGGGAAGAGAAGAAATCATCTTTCCATTTCACTGCCCTGGACATATTAGTGAAGTAACTAATAAACCAGTTAAGTGAGGAGGGGGACAGCCCATAGGAAGACAGTCTGGGTTAGCACAAGTAGATGACTGACATTGTCAAATGCCTTGAACATATCCAGAAAGAAGTCAGTTTTTAGAAAACCTGAATTTCTGTGGTTAGAAGACCTGAATTTCTCTTGTGATTTATTATATCTATGGACCTTAGAAGGATAGTGGCTGTACTGTGATTGCGTCTGATACCATGCTGTGAGACAGGTGGTTATGAGAAGTAATATATGCAGTAATTTAAGAGTGAATACATCTAATGGATAAAGGTGAGAGAATGGTGAATGGTCTATAGTTTGCGAGCTTGGTTGATAAACTAGCTTTATGGATAGGTATCATACAGAATTTTTTTCAATAAGGTTGGGGCATATTTATTCTTGGATAGAGCACTTTATTAGAATAGAGATGAAATATGCAATGCAATCTGCAATAAGTTTGAAGTATTCAGGTGAAAGCTGATCGAGACATTGGTTGTTGTCTTAAAGGTGCATAGGTATTTTTTTAATGGTAGTTGTTGACAATGGAGTGAGTGTGATGCATTTGTTGTGACTTCACAGATTGGAGTGGGAAGACTGAATTTATAATAGTTTTATTTTATAGGAAGAGAAGTTGCTGTATTTATACAATATGTGTTACTATGAAGCAATGGTTTTGAAGTTATTGTTTGGGGATGGGCTGGGTTGGGTTGATTTTTCAGGATTAAGCAAATCTTTACTGATTTCCAGAAGGTTTTTTTTTTTTTGATTGTTTGATGATGAATTTTGTGTGTTGCTATAATAAGCTTTTTCTCCTGCTTTATGTATTATTTGTTATGGTTCCTGAACAGCTTACATTGTCATTTTCAGACTCGGTTTGCCGCCATGACATCCTGGCTTTATCTCTAAGTTGCATGTGTTGCTTCCACAGTGATGTCACTTGCACCTTCATCTGTCATTGCTCAGTTTTCCTTGACTCATTAAGCCTATCTGAAGCATATCAGAAACTGTATGTACAACATATTAATTGTGGGAACAACCAAAGCTTCCTAAAATCAGTATTTGCAAAGCTGGAGATACCATTGTACCATTGCCTCATGTCACTCTTCTGGTAATTCTTCTGTAAAACAGATTTAAAAAAAATTTGCAGAGGAAGCTGTACCCCCTGTATATCTCAATATGCAGGGTCTGCACTGTACCCCTGACCATTAAACAAACAATATCTGATACTGCAACAATTTAGAATATGGTGAAATGGGTCTATATTATAAGAACGAATGCTTAAAATGTTGAGCACCAGTTTGTCGACATGTTTTAAGCGAACCTCTTATAAGCAAAAGCTCTAAAGATCTAAAACGTTAAGTTCGAAATGTCATAGTTGGCCAACACATACAAATGTAGCAGTGACATAAAGATGTGTACATTATGAATTATGCATGTTTACCTTAATTTTAGTGCGATCTCGGAGGTGGTATATATAATTAGCAGGGGATGTGGGGGACACAGTCCCCCACATGAAGGGTGCAGGGAGGGGCTCAGCCCCCCTGAAAAATGAGAGGAAAATTAGTGTATGTGTGTTAACTGGTTTGTGTTTCAGGAAAGTGCCATTTTGGTCAAGTGTAATTTTGGAGATTTACTGTTGACAGTCGGTATGGTTACTTCCTTTACTTTACAAACATGAAGGATTGTAGCATATGTTTATGGTGTTCGTTACAAGTGAAATTTACTGTGTTTGGAGTTCATGTTCAATGCGACAGTGGGGGACTGGTGTTGGACAACTGAAATATTTCGAGTATGTTGGTTTCAACTTTGCCAGCTTTCACTTATAAGACCGTTTGCTTAAAATGTGTCGACAATTTATTTATTTATTTTATTTTATTTTATTTTACATTTGTTGACCGGGCTAGTCTAGCTGGACATATATCCATTTTCAGTAGAGGCCCGAGGAGAAAAGCTCCAAAATACAGGCAGTAAGCAAACATTTACAATAAAAAAAGACAATAGCAAGCAAAAGTACATAATGATACAATGGTAAGCATGAGTAATACTAAAAGAGTAAAAGAGAAAAACAGAAACAGACTAGACAACCCAAAATCATAATTAACAACTATAAATGAAACAGCTGGTTAAAAACAGAGATTTCAGGTAAGCAGGAAAGAAAGTAAGAGTAATAAAAAGAGCTGATTAGGAAGCCATTAAAATTGCCTATATTAAAGATGAAAGAGAGAATAGGTAAAATGTATAGAGGATTCAAAATAAGGAAGTGGCTGGTATCAGTAAGAGTGGCATTTAGAGGCAAGAAACAGGGGAGGGTGAGTGAAGTAAGAGTAAGGGGGTAGTGTTTTCAGTCAGGGTTAGCACAGGGACATAGCCAGTGGGTTTTTAGGTGCTCTTTGATATGTTTTTTAAAAAGGGATGTGGAGTCAAGGTTAGTTATTTCTTGAGGGAGTTGGTTCCAGACTTTCCCGACAGAATTTGAAAATAATGAGTCACCAGCTTTATTGTAAGATTTAGTCGAGGCTACTAGTAGTTTGTTAGCAGATCGGAGTGTGGCTAGGTTTTTATAAGGGGTAATTAGTTTTGTAAGGCTAGGGGTAGCATCTGGGTAGTAAAGGGACTTATGAATGATAGTTAGTTGTTGATAGAGTAAGTGGCTATTAAGTTCTAACCAATCCAGTTGTCTGAGGTTAAGACAGTGGTGAGTTCTGAAGGGTGTAGCCATAATGAATCTAGTTATACTGTTGTAGCAGGTAGAGAGTTTGGTAATGTTATTTTTTGATAAGTTAGTATATATGGCAGAGGCATAGAAAAGAGTAGAGATCAGGTGGGTTTGGGCAATGGTTTTTCTAGCTGCTGGGGTAAGGAAGGGTTTAATTCTGTAGAGAGTACCTATTTTTTTGTTAACTGATTTGATGGTGTTATCAATATGGTGATCAAAATTAAGACGGTTGTCAATAGTAAAACCTAATAGGCGAGTGGTCATGTCTGGGCTTATACAGGTGGCATTATTAGAGGAGATGGAGAAGAAAGGTGAGGAAGATTTGAGAGTAGGAGAAAAGAGAAGAAGTTTTGTTTTTTTGGGATTTAGAAGGAGGGAATGTTCCATAAACCAATTTTCAACTTTATGGAAAGCTGTTTGAGTTAGGGATTGGAGTGAGGAAACATTATTAGCAGAACAGATTAAAGTTGAGTCATCGGCATATTGAATGCAGATGGCTTGGGGAATGTTTACATGTAGTTCATTAATAAAAAGGGAAAAAAGCAAGGGACCTAAGATTGAGCCTTGTGGAACACCTATGTTTACTGGTAGTAAGGAAGATAGGTTATTCTCCCATAGAACTGCTTGTTGCCTGTGTTGGAGATAGCTCCTAAACCATTGCAGTGCTTGAGAGCTCAGACAATAGAGATTTAGTTTGTCAAGAAGTATGTTATGGTTAACCATGTCAAAGGCTTTTGTCAGGTCTAGGAATAGTGCAGAGGAGAGGAGATTATTGTTCTTATTATTATTAATAATGTCAGTAAAGGAAAGGAGGGCAGTTGTAGTGCTGTGGGAAGGTCTAAAACCATGTTGACAATTGGCTAGAAGTCTGTTTTGTAGAAGGTAGGAAAGAAATTGTTTGTGTATGCATCTTTCCATGATCTTTGATAAAGGGGAGAGTAAGGCAATAGGTCGAAAGTTTGAGAGCTCAGTAGAGGAGCCCCCTTTATGTAGGGGGATGATGTGAGATATTTTCCATATGGTGGGGATTTCTCCTTCAGAGATAGTTCTATTAATAAGTATGGAAATAGGGTATGCTATAGCTTCTGCAGCAATTTGTAGGTATTCAGATGGGAGTTGGTCAGCAGATGGAGTGCAAGGTTTAAGTTTCTTGAGAAGCTTATAGATAAGAGATGTGGCAACAGGTTGAATATGAAAGGTGTTAGAGGAGGTATTAGAAGTATTAGATAAGGTAGGAGTAGATGTGGGTAGTGAATTAGCTAGGGTTTGAATAACTTCTGTAAAATAGTTATTGAAGGCATCTGGGATCAGAGTGGAGTTGCTAAGGTTAAAGCCAGAAGGTGTGGGAGTAGTTGTATTTCCTGGATTAAGAAGTTTGTTAATGCCTGACCAGAATCTTTGAGGGGTTTGTTGACTAGTTTGTTGTAGGTGAAGATAAAATTCCTTTTTATCTGTGAGAGTATCTTTCTTAGTGGCATTTCTTAATTGTTTAAAGAGAAGGTGATCTAAAGGACATTTAGTAGCTCTCCATTTAGCCCAGATTTTATTTCTAAGGATCATTTTGTTCTTAGTTTGTTTTGTTAGCCAAGGTGCCGTTTTGGATCTTATCCTAGTAGTGCGAATGGGAGCATGAAAGTCAAGGATCTGTAGAAAATTGGTATTAAAGTAGGTAACAGCTTCATTAAGTTCAAGGTGGGTTAGTGGAGACCAGTTACATGCTTTTAGTTCTGTGAGGAACTGTTCAGGATTGAAGAATCTGTTTGAGCGAGATGTCTTGAGTTTATGGGTAGTTGGGACATGCAATTTTTGTCTAATAATATAAGTGAGCATGTGATCGCTAATATTATCAGGGAGTGTTCCTGGAGTGTAGAAGTTAGGATGGTTATTAATAAGGATCCAGTCTAGAGTTGTTTCCTTTTTATTAGGTTTATGAATTCTAGTTGGAGTGGTCATTAATTGTGAGAACCCATAGAGATTTATATGGCTAGTAGGGTGCTGGGATGAACAGGTTAACCAGTCAATGTTGACATCACCAAGTATTATGGTTTCTTGGGGTAGTTGGTTTGAAAGTGAACTAAGTAATTCCTCAAGAATATGGGAATTCTTTCCAGGGGGAAGGTACAAACAAATTATATATATAGATTTATTGTTGTTAATTAGCAGTTTGATGGATAAAATTTCGGCTTTGGAGTCTAGAGGTGGAAGTTCATTATAGAGAGTAACTTGAAGATTAGCTTTATAGATAATGGCTATTCCTCCGCCTTTCTTCTTTGTGCGGTCACATCTCAGTATGTTAAAGCCAGGAGGGGTGATTTCTTGGTCTTTAGTAGAGGGTTTTAGCCAAGTTTCTGTGAGACATAGGATATCAAATGAGTGTAAGTCTAGGAGGGAATGGAGGTGGTGAGTTTTATTATTTAAGCTCCTAATGTTAAGGTGAGCTATTAGAAGGGAGTTGGCTGAATTAGTACAGGATGGAGGTATTGTAGTAGACATATTACTTGGACTTACATTAATGTTGGTAATAGGACCAGGATTGGGATGAATGTCACCATGTAGGAGGAGGTTCCTCTGTGAACAAAGTTGGGATTTAATGATCTTGGGGATGATATATGGGTACCTTTTGTTTAAGTCGTATGAAGTATGAGATGATCTGTGGTATCTGGGTAGTAGAAAGTTAGAGGAACAGGTTATGTTACTATGATTGAGGGTTTTCTGAGAAGAGGTAGGTAAAGTTTGTTAGAGGTGAAGGTTTTGTTCATATAGAGTAATCTTTTCAAGGAAGGTGAAGTAATAAGGTATAGATAGGAAGGTTATAGTAGAGGTGAAGAGTAAGATATGTGTGAACAAAGCTTTGAGTGTAGGAGGCATGGTAATTAGTGAATAAAGGGTGGATGTAGGTAGTGTGATAGTGTAAGTCAAAGTACCAGTAGAGAGTCAATCTATGGAGAGAGGCTAAGAGGGAGGAAGGAGAATAGTGGAATAGAATTATTAGAGTGGAAGAGGATTGGTAGGGAGAGATAGGGGGAGTGTTTAGTGAGGTATAAGTTGAGGACTCCTGGGGGTGGGTGGGAATTGGGGGTAGGGAGAAGAGCGGAGCGGGGCACACACAAGTAAGGTGAGATCAGAGGGAGAGAGACAATCAGTAAGGTAGAGGACCAGGGCAGGAGACAGAGGAGCAGTAAATAAGGTTGAGATTATGCAGGGGTTATGGGAGTAGTATAAGAGATGAGAGAAAAAGAAGTGAAACCCGTACAGGGAGAAAAAGATAGGGTGGACTAGTCAGGGAGAAGGGGTTAACGGGGAGTAGGGAGAGGACCGTGGAGCAGACAATATAGACAGGACTCTACAGGATAGTAGAAGGGGATATATAGTGAAGGGCAGACCTGCAGGCAGAAACAATAGAGAAATGAGGTAGGGAGAGAGACTAGGTTGTCTACAGGGGAAAGAAGACGACAGACCCCTATTTGTTTAGGTTTAGGGTAACCTTGGGAGGAGAATACAGGAGTTAGGAAAAGGGGAAGGGCAGATAATGGAGTAGGGAACAGTTATAAGAATAATGTAAGAAAGGGAAGGAGCAACAGGAACACGGAGATGGACTGTAGTAAGGGGTAGGAGAGCAGATGGAGGGGTTATGGCTGCTGATGGCTGCTGACAGAGTCAGGCAGTGGTGTAATACATCAACACAAAGTAATGTATTATCAAAACAATAATGCTTTTGGAGAGATCAAAGACACTGAGACATACAGAGCAGATTACTATGGTTTTTGTCCAGGGAGGTAATCCAGGTGAATACTACCCCAGGCAGGTATTGGAGGGTGGATGAGGAAGGTCTTAGGATTCCAATAGGTCACTTCAGTCTTTCAGAAATATGAGAAAAAGCCTTAGACCAGCTGGTAAGAAAAAAAAATAAAATGAAAAATAAATGAGCAGTATATAAAAACAATGACTGTAGATTAGGCAGGTGAAAATGCTCTTAAAACACTGTACACATTAACACTCTAAACAGATTGTAGGTGAGACAAAATAACATAGGCTCAATCAAGCCAGAAAACAGTCAAACATTTCAGCAAACGCATCAGCGTAATCACAGTATAGTGTTAGGAAATAAAAGTTACAAGCTGCCATACAGTTAGAAATCACAATTCACGGGCTTATAACATAAATAGTAGCTATTACAGAGAACAAGTACACATTGCAAAATAATGACCTTCCCCAAAACAAGTTCTGAGGCCTAGCATGCAGGATCCAAGATGGAGATGATGAAAGTTTCGGTGGGAAAACCAACACTCAGAGAGAACCCACTATCCCTAAGTAAAGGACACATGTAGCTGCAGGTGAAAAAGCGCTAATCCTGGGAGTTATAGCGAAAATAGCTGGCGCTTTGGGCAAGGTTAAAACAAAATATAGTAACTGAACATACATATCAATAGAGGGACAGAATTGCTAAAAAAAGCCAATATTCCCCTAAGAACAGCTCAGCGCTAGATAGGCAAGTAAAGCTATCCTTTATTGGAGTGCCGGATATACGACAATACAAAAGTTAAAAAACTAAACCTTTAAACCACTGCGAATAGCACGGCACTAAAGATTAAGCAAGGCGACATAGTTGGGTAGCTGGTACAGCAAAGAGGCTTGATATCATACGCACTAACTATCAGCAGACAAGCTAACTAAGGGATATACAACACTGAGGGTTCTATCATTCTATAAGACTCCACAGTACGCACTAACTACCAGCAGACATTTTACTAAGGCATATACAACAAAGGGGGCTCTAACACTTTATCGGTCTCCACAGAGACAAGGATGGAGTTAAAATAGCATCAGCACTAAGACAGGGAGTAAAGTATACTTCACAAACCTAAGCAAGCATGGTAATGGCTGAGTAACAAATGCCTAGCCTAGTCGCATCAACAGATAGGTTACGGCGGATTAGGCAGCAAGGAGATACATTGTAGAGTAGTGCAGCAATAAACACCAAACAAATAGTAACTTCCTAAAACATAACACAACGCTAATCTAAACACTAGACTACTACAACAAAGAAACTCAATAACAGGACATTAGAGAGACAACATAAAACATATTATCTGGATCTACGATACACACCACTGCTCCGTCAGCATCCACGCGCAGAGGGGGAAAAAAAAAGATGGCGCCTCAAGGGAATTACCCCTATTTACAATGTCCTGGCCGGAAGTGGAGAGCTAGGGGGAGGATACTTTGTTCAGGGAGAAACCAAGTGGAGAAAGAAAACTAAGCGACAGTGGGAGGTGCCAAGGAAAAGAGAGTAACACAGGCAAGCGGCGTGCCACAGGTAGAGATGGGAAAAAGTGAGTCGAGATGAGGGAAAAGTGCAGCGTAGTGTGGAATAAGCTAAGTTAAGAAGAGAGGAAGGAGTAAAGAAAACATAAACCAATTATAATGAGGGCAGAGTATAAAAAAGAGCGATAGATAAGATAATGGGGGGGAGGCAAGATGAGAGATGTGAAAGTAAGAGTGGGGAGGAGTGAAATTAGCAGGTACAGAATAGAGTGAAATAGAAGGACAAAGATAAAAATAAAGAATAATAAAGCGAAATATAGAATAGCCCAGGACACACAAGTAAGGTGAGATCAGAGGGAGAGAGACAATCAGTAAGGTAGAGGACCAGGGCAGGAGACAGAGGAGCAGTAAATAAGGTTGAGATTATGCAGGGGTTATGGGAGTAGTATAAGAGAGGAGAGAAAAAGAAGTGAAACCAGTACAGGGAGAAAAAGATAGGGTGGACTAGTCAGGGAGAAGGGGTTAACGGGGAGTAGGGAGAGGACCGTGGAGCAGACAATATAGACAGGACTCTACAGGATAGTAGAAGGGGATATATAGTGAAGGGCAGACCTGCAGGCAGAAACAATAGAGAAATGAGGTAGGGAGAGAGACTAGGTTGTCTACAGGGGAAAGAAGACGACAGACCCCTATTTGTTTAGGTTTAGGGTAACCTTGGGAGGAGAATACAGGAGTTAGGAAAAGGGGAAGGGCAGATAATGGAGTAGGGAACAGTTATAAGGCTAATGTAAGAAAGGGAAGGAGCAACAGGAACACGGAGATGGACTGTAGTAAGGGGTAGGAGAGCAGATGGAGGGGTTATGGCTGCTGATGGCTGCTGACAGAGTCAGGCAGTGGTGTAATACATCAACACAAAGTAATGTATTATCAAAACAATAATGCTTTTGGAGAGATCAAAGACACTGAGACATACAGAGCAGATTACTGTGGCTTTTGTCCAGGGAGGTAACCTAGGTGAATACTACCCCAGGCAGGTATTGGAGGGTGGATAAGGAAGGTCTTAGGATTCCAATAGGTCACTTCAGTCTTTCAGAAATATGAGACAAAGCCTTAGACCAGAGAGCAGATTACTGTGGCTTTTGTCCAGGGAGGTAACCCAGGTGAATACTACCCCAGGCAGGTATTGGAGGGTGGATAAGGAAGGTCTTAGGATTCCAATAGGTCACTTCAGTCTTTCAGAAATATGAGAAAAAGCCTTAGACCAGAGAGCAGATTACTGTGGCTTTTGTCCAGGGAGGTAACCCAGGTGAATACTACCCCAGGCAGGTATTGGAGGGTGGATAAGGAAGGTCTTAGGATTCCAATAGGTCACTTCAGTCTTTCAGAAATATGAGAAAAGCCTTAGACCAGAGAGCAGATTACTGTGGCTTTTGTCCAGGAGGTAACCCAGGTGAATACTACCCCAGGCAGGTATTGGAGGGTGGATAAGGAAGGTCTTAGGATTCCAATAGGTCACTTCAGTCTTTCAGAAATATGAGAAAAAGCCTTAGACCAGAGAGCAGATTACTGTGGCTTTTGTCCAGGGAGATAACCCAGGTGAATACTACCCCAGGCAGGTATTGGAGGGTGGATAAGGAAGGTCTTAGGATTCCAATAGGTCACTTCAGTCTTTCAGAAATATGAGAAAAAGCCTTAGACCAGAGAGCAGATTACTGTGGCTTTTGTCCAGGGAGGTAACCCAGGTGAATACTACCCCAGGCAGGTATTGGAGGGTGGATAAGGAAGGTCTTAGGATTCCAATAGGTCACTTCAGTCTTTCAGAAATATGAGAAAAAGCCTTAGACCAGCACTGCTCCGTCAGCATCCACGCGCAGAGGGGAAAAAAAAGACAAAGATGTGTTCAACATTTTAAGCATTCGTTCTTATAATACAGATGCGGTGAAATAACTCCATTACCTTTTTTTTTAATTGGTCGGACCTCAGAGATAGCACATTTAGTGATGTGGGTGTGGTGGCAGACCCCCCCCCCCCATGATAGGGTGCACTTGGAATGATATTCCCCTTCAAAAAAACTTGCAGATAAGATTAGCATAAACTAAATGAATTGGTCTACCTGGCAGCAATAAGACTGTCATCTGTAAACAGGGCACTGATACATTTGAAGGTATTTGTCTGCCTTTAACAAGATTTTTTAAACAGATAAATGCTTAAGTAGTTTTAAGTATGATGATTGATGAAACTGGTACACTATAAATACAGTTAGTATTAACAGAGAGTGTACTTTTACAAATATTACTATCACTGTGCATTTTATGAATGTTTATCTTTCTTTATTTAGCTGTTATCTGACTCTAATGCTATCAGTGATTTGAATTTCATTGCATCTTTATAGTGCTCTGTAATCCAAAAAAATTGAAAAATCCAATGTTTGTTTTCTTCACAGCCTTAGATCCATCAAAAGATCCATGCCTGAAAGTAAAGTGCAGTCAACATAAAGTTTGTGTCACTCATGACTACCAAACAGCTATCTGTGTCAGTCGGAAACAATTGATGCACAGGTAAGAATGTATCTCAATAATGTCCATAATATGGAAGTGTAAGGATAAATGTGAGCCGTTTAAAGACAATTAAAATTAAATGTGCCGTTTAGCTCCTGCACACTTAGCGGCTGTAGCGCTCATTTATGGTATGAATACTACAAGTCGTAAAGCACACCAACAATAGAAAAAATTTTAACATATTTGGTATTTTATGAAATCAAAAACATGCAAACGGCAAAGAAAATGAGCAATAGCTATACATTATATTTCATATACAGAGACCTTTACTGCAAAAGAACTTTGCCTAACAAAAATTGTATCAGGAGTTACCTGTAAGAGCAGTGCATAACAACATTCCTGTGTTTCCTGATTGTCAATTACTCCTTGATACTGGAATAAAATAAAACTTCTTGCATGCCTGGCCCCAAAGGGAATATAATTATTTCATCCAGAATATGATTCAGTTACTAATGTTGGAAGAGTTTTGTAAAAGTTAAGTGATATGAAGTTATCACATATTCAGGCCTAGTTTTTTTATTTATGAATCTTTTAATGGGTTACATGACTTCTCATCGACATGCTGAGATAGCAGGAAATCAATGTTGTCCACATCCACTGATTGCAGGAAATCAATGTTGTCCACATCCACTGATTGCAGGAAATCGATGTTGCCTGCATCCAGTGATAGCAAGAAATCAACGCTGTCCATATCCAGTGATTGTTTGATACTTGAAATACATTATAGATTTCATCAAATATTTGTGGAATTTTCTCATATTTCTCATATTTGGAATTGCACTTGCAACTAGAAACATTTTCCTTTGTTAAGAAGATTTGTAAACTAAGAAGACTTTAACTCCTTATCTGTGATGCCTACAAATATGACAGAAATGTAATGCTATCGTATGTGTCAAACATTTTCCACATGTAATTTTGAAAACAGTAATGTAATCCATGGAGGGAACTGGTTATGCTCAAAGCTGAGACAAAATGGTCTTGTTATATCAGGGATCAACCATCATACACAGGAACATAGTTACTAGCAAGGGCCGTACTTCATTACAGATGGCAACACCTTTCAGCTATACTGGAAGCCTGCAGAGAGTTTCATAAGTGGCAACAAATATTGTGCTGCCAAAGAAAAAGCAAAAGTGTGTCAGTTCAAAGTGTCAAACAGCTTTTAAATTCACTGATCAAGAGATGAGATTTTTTTAGCTGCCATCTGTGTGGGGCCTTAACATAATGACAGCTTTTAAAGCTGCTGGACACTTGGCATATCTACACTTTTTTGTAACTGGTATATCATTTGGATGTTTAGATATGCATTACAAAGAATTATGGTCAAGTTGCCAGTCCTAATTATTTGTAAAAGTATTTGAGAAATTGATTCAAGAAATTTTGTCAAGCTTTGTTCTCAAGTTGAATGTCCTGAACGCATTGCTTGAACACACAAATAACTCAATTAACATTATCATCCTGGTTATAATCATGTATGTGGTCCTCACTACTTGCTATTACAATGCATATCACAGTTCAAGATACTTTTTGGTGACTGTTTATTTCAAGCAGTACTGGATATGTAGTTCTGCATGCCTTGATATATGTAAGTTTTATGATGATGATAATAGGGATGATTATCATGTATTTTATACTAGATTCTGCCTAATTGTTGAACTCAGAAAACCATTATGTTCATACAGATGTTAACATAGCCATTGATTCTTGCAACACAATTAGAAAACAGAAATAAAATACAAAATGCAATTATAGTAAAAACAGTATGCTGTTTCCAGAGGTTATGTTATGTGCAGAGAGATCGCTGACACATTGTGGTACACTGAAAAGCCTTGTGCCACATTACAGTACCAGGAATTAGTTAACTAACACATTAACATAATTTCTGGTGAGCTCTGATTCCTTAATAGTGATCTGTTGCTCATACAAATGCAGAGCTGCTTACAGCTATAAACCTACTTAATATTTTCATTACTACCCCGTTTACAGAGTTTAACTTCAACATCCCACTTCCAACCTCCTGATGTAGCTGTTATTCTTTCCTTTCCAGTTTTAAGATGTCTAATTAGATGAACCATAATAACTCACTTGCACTGGCTACAAATAATCTGATTTCTGCATCCTCCCATGAACATCATTTGTATATCCTGTTTATAATCCTGTTCATCCTCTATTTATTTATTTGTTCATTTGTTAACCTAGTGGGGTGGATTTATATAATGACCCTTTCAACCATGACTGGACATGATGCTGTAATGCAGCTGACAATCAGATTCACTGAATATATAATATTCAGTACTACAATGTTGCAATTAAGATAGACTATATGGTCTATGCCTCATCAAGATGTTATCATGAAGCCTGTATCTCACTTATTCCTCATACTCTATAAACGTATTTTAAATGTCATTACTTCACTGGTAGTCTACAGTAACAGGGGCAGATTATTCCAAACAGGAGTTAAGCACGACTGAAATAATATAGGGAATAAATGTGAATTAGGGGTCACTAAATGGGTCTGTATCACTTCAACAAATGGCATTTCATCGTAAATGCCATTTATTGAATTAACCTCATGTGGGGAGGTGTGCCCTACACCCCTTGTTAATTATATGTATACCAACTATGAGATCACAGGGAAAAGACCATTTTCCCGATCCTCACTGTACAGTGACCTCAGTATTCAGTGACCTCAGTATGAACATTTCAACGAATGTCATGTTCGATGTTATTAAACTGAAAATGCCGTTCAATTCATTCATTTTTCACTGAACTGATAGGGACCTGTCTAAACTAAGGGGATGAGCTTAAGTTCTGCTTCCTATAAAGTGACTCATTCCCAATAAGGCCATGATTTCTTAATGACTTGTTAATTTGTACAAGTAGGTCAGATCCCCTCTAACTTAACTATAATAAACAAAGAAAACATTCAGTATAAAAAGAAACAATACTGTGTAGGCAGAAGCCTTTAATAAAATACTACAAGACATGCAAAAAATAAAAATGGTTAGCGCTTTCGCAAAGTTGCTTCATCAGACCATAAAAATATATACAATGCGTCCACAATATATAGCCCTGTAATTAGTCAACCAACCAATCGTTTAACATAAAACGGTCTCCTCTGTTTGAGGTTGGGTCTTAAAGATACCTTGCTCCAACCCTGACTGACCCCAGTAAATTTTTTTTTCACTCTCCTTAGTCCACTCCTTTGTACTTTTGCTCTTCTGTTCTTACTTAAACTGTCTCCACTGACCCATTTTTTTGTACCATCACTCTTCAGTTCCAACAACTATTAGACTCCCCCTATGACCATACTGATATCCTGCCTCTGGCTTCTCCTTTCTGTCCTCCTTTAATCCTCCTACCTCCAGCATTTTACACTATCTTGCCTTTTTCTTTTCTTTTCCCCCCTTTATTTTACTCTTTCTACTATCTCCAATATAACCTTACTCAGTCCACTATATCACCACCTAACAGAATCTGTATCACTATCTACAGTCTCCCTACTTCATTTTTGCCTTTCCTATACTCCAACTTTATTTTATCTGTTTACTATTCTAACCTGCTTATTAGACTCATTAGATAAACCATTTTCAAGCATTCAGCCATTACCTACTTGTTGTCAGGATTACCTACTAGTTAACATTTTTAACATCTGATTATTTTTTTGTATGATACTGTAGCTTCTCTGCTAAGCACCTGTCTGAATTTAGTTTGTCATCTAATCACTTTTGTATTAGAAAAATGTATA
Organism: Protopterus annectens; assembly: GCF_019279795.1. NCBI lineage: Eukaryota > Metazoa > Chordata > Ceratodontiformes > Protopteridae > Protopterus > Protopterus annectens. The sequence continues at coordinate 1,051,629,229 of NC_056733.1, forward strand.
TGCATTATTCTTGCCTTATTATATTACTTTTATGTGTATAGTTAGTTTATTTAAGTGACTACAAACTCTGTAATGTCTTAGACTGATAGTGGAGCTTTTCTCCTCGGGCCTCTGCTGAAAATGGACATGTATCCAGCCAGACTAGCCCGGTTAACAAATGTAAAATAAAATAAAAAAATAAAAATAAATTACCATTAAGTCCCTTCTCTTTGTCTGCTTGTAAATTCAAAATTCTCTCTATTCTCGGTTACAGTTTTAATATCACCTAATCACGGTCATATCCAAACACTTTCTGTTACTTTAAATTTAAAACTATGTTCTATACCTGAATCCTTAACATGTTTTGCTAATGAATTTTGATAATTTCCCTGTCTAATGTCTTGTAAATATTCCCTAATTCTATCCTTAAAATATCAGCCCATTTTTCCTACATAAAATGGCTGGCATAGCTGGCACTGAGCCAAATACACTAAATGTTTAGTGAGACAACTAGCTACTATTTTAAAAGAATACCTCCTATTGGTTGTGGGATGTATAAAAGGTATTATCAGTATCTAAAAATAAACAAAAATTACAGCTACCATGTGGAAATGTACCAAAGTTTGTGCCACACATTTTTTCATACTTTTTGACTAATTAGAGGGCTATATATTGTGGATGCAGTCTATATATTTTTATGATCTGATGAAGCAACTTTCTGAAAGCACTAACCATTTTTATTTTTTGTATGCCTTATAGTATTTTATTAAAAGTTTATGCTACACAGCATTGCTTCTTTTTATACTATATTCACTTTTTTGAGATTTGGCTGGTGTGCTGCATTAGTTTTGTTTTATAATTTATATAAAGAAAACATTTAATTGTGTAGTATTTTCTTTGTAGCTCAAATATTGAACTCCCAAAATATGTTTTCTGTTGAAAATGTATCTATTATTAGCATGGGGATGAGCATAGTGCTTCGCTTTATACAGTGAAATTTTAATCATTATCAGTAGGTGAGGTATAAAGTGAAGATGAAGATGAAGATTTAAGGGATTTTAAAGAGAAAATATACTGCTGCCTTTAGGTTACGGTCATTGATTGTAAGAGTCCATACGTTTAGATTTTATGTTAACAGAATAGTTTTAATCTGTACCGTTATCATCAACCCCCTTCTTCCTGTTTTCTGCATGGGGTGTCGTGTTAACTGTCTCCATCACTCTTGATTCAATGCAACATTCCTGCCTGACTGTCACATCTTCTTTGACACAATCCATCCACCTCTTTGTTGGACACCCTTGTTTCCTCTTGCCTTCTTCCTCTCTTTTCCAAATCTTCTTCATCAGATTGTCTTCTGCTTTTCTGCACATGGGCCTGAACCACTGTAATCTGTTCTCTTTGACCTTGTCTGCAACTGGAGCTACTTTGCTGCTGCTCTTATGCCCTCATTTCTTCATGAGTCCTGGAGTGTGCATCCTACCACCCATCTCAGGCACTTCATCTCCATCACCTCTAGCTTCGTCATCTGCTCTGCCTTTACTGCCCATGTTTCTGTACCATACAGTAATACTGGTCACACCATTGTTTATTATGCCTTACTTTTCAGCTTTTTTGGCATTCTTCTATCATACATTACCCCTGACACTCTGTGCCAGTTGGCTGCAGCCCCTCTGATTCTAGCTTCAACCTCTTCATTTGAACTCCCCTTCACCTCAACCACCCCTCCCCGATACTCGAAGCTATTAAACTGTTTCACTATCTTCCCTTCTATCTCAATTCTCTTCTTTGTCTGACTTCCCCAATTTGCTGCCATCACCCCTGTCTTATCTGTATGTAGTTTCATCCCATGTGCCTTCAGTTTTGCATTCCATTCCCCTGTCCTTTGCTGAAGTTCTTTCTCAGAGTCTGCCTGTAATGCCACATCATCTGCATACAGCAGCTTTGTTGATCTCTCCCCTCCAACCTGATTCCTAATGTAGCAATATGAACAGTGGTGGACTCACAGCTAAACCCTGATGCACACCCACTCCCACTTGGAACCCCTCTGAGAGAGCAAACACTGTTCATACCTGACTCATTGGATCTCTGTACATAGCCTGCACTAATTCTATCAATGTTTTTGTGACTTTGAACCACCTAAGGACTGCCCAAATTAGCTTTCTAGGGACCTTTTCATATGCTTTCTCCAAGTCTAGGAATGCCCAATTAGACTATTTTCTCATCTCTGGCTTCTTTTCCACTATTCATCTCACTGCATACATTTGGTCAGTTGTGCGGCATCCTGATCTGAAGCTGAACTGCTCATCTCCTATCCTACTTTCTGCTGCTCTATGTATTTGTTTATCAATCCCCATCTCCAGAACTGTCATTTAACGTGACAGGAGTTTAATACCTCTTTGCTGCCCACAGTTGTGGATGTCCCCTTTTTTGTTGCACACTGGCATGACTATGCTTATTCTCCAGTCATCTGGGATATGCCTTTCTCTCCACACTACTGTAAATAGCATCTTACCTGGAATCTTTTCATATCTGCTGTGACCTCATCTGAGCCTGCTACTTTCTATGACTTCATTTTGCTAAGTGCTATTACTTCTTCTAGGGTGGACCCCTCTTCTTCTCCTCTCATCACAGGTTGTATCTGGGGCCCTACAATCTCTGGGTTTTTTTTTTTCATTCAGAAACTGCTGGAAGTGCTTCTTCCATCTGCCTCTGATGTCCTATGGATTGAGGAACAGGTTGTTCTTTCAGCCTTTATGAAGGGTGTCTGTCTATTTTTTTTAGCTTTCTGTCTTTGCCTTGCAACCTGATATAGTTTCTTTATGTCAGCGACTCAGTCACCTTCCAGAAGCTGGTAGGGGGCCTCCGATGCCCCTGTTCTTTTATATTGCAACTCCTTTTTTAGCCTGTTTATTAGCCAAGCAGTATTCCTTACTAGCTTGGTCTGTCTTTTCTAGATCCCACTTTTTCCCACAATCCTTCTTTCTTTTCTTGATCTCTTGGGCTTCTGCATTTCACTACTGTCTTTCCTTATGTGCCTTATTTCTATACCTGGATCAGCCACATATCTATTTTGTAGTCTTCACACATAACGGTTTTGAGGTGCTGCTATTCTTCATCAAGTCCACCTATTTCCTCCTCTTCCTGGGATGCTAGAACTGTACTTTACCGTCAGTCAACATCCTGGTCTTAAGCCTGGTCTCTGTTGACCTTACAGCCTTCTCTGACCGCTGTTTGGAGCTGATTGTGGCAACCAGTGGTTTATGCTGTGGGCAGACTGTTTCACTGGGAATGACTTTGCAATAACTGATTTGTCCCCAATGCCCTTTCCTTTCTAAGAGGAAATCTACCTGAGTGCATATTGGACACTCTTGTATGTGGTCTTGTGATTGTCTCTCTTTCTGAGCCATGTGTTGGCTACTATCAAGCCACTTGCAAGACGGCAGTTTAGAGTGGCCTCTCCTTTATTCCTGTTGCCCCACACATGTGGACCCAGGCAGTCCTCATATCCTGTTCTGTCTGTCCCAATATATGCATTCAAGTCACCCATCATCACCACTAATTCATGTTATCCTGCTTTATCTAGTAGGTCTAGCAACTAGTGACTGAATGTACTCTGTGGGGCATAGACTGAGATTATGAATATTGTTCTATCATTAGGTTGGAGTCTGATTACCATGAGTCTGTCACTAATTCTGATGACATCCCTCAATGCCTTCTGAAGCCTCTCCCTCACCACAATTCCCACACCATTTCTAGCCTGTCCTCCTCCTGAGTAGTACACTATAGATCCCACACCAAGTGGCTTTGCTGCACTGCCCCTTCCACCTTGTCTCTTGGATGAATAGAATGCCCAGCCTTCTCCATACCATCATGGCATCCACTTCCATACTCTGTCCTCTCAGTGTACTTGCATTGAGTGTAGCAAAGTACGTTTGACAGGTTAATTAGTTTTAATCTGTATATTTAGATATTATTTTAAAAAATAAGTAGGGGTCATTCCTAAGTAGACTTATAAGTTGCATTTCAGAAAAGAGAAGCACATTTATTCACAGGACAATATCAACTTGGAGCAGTCTAGGACTAATGTGTAAATGATTCAATCCGAGGTATGATACAGCTAACCTAATTAAAATAATTTGCACAATAGCATCTACATTCAATTTTATAACTGAAAATGAATTGCACAGTACACTCAACAGCTGATGCTGCAACTTTGTAGTGCTGATACAAAGTTATTAACTAATTCCCCTGAATTACTAATACACACAAGCTTTGCAGAGATGCTGTCTTATTTAGACTTGAAGGTGGACCAACACTGATTATTTCTGAAGTCTTGAGGATGAATGCTCCAAAAAGCTGGTGCAGTTTTAGATAAAAATCTTTCACTTGTTTTAAAGCTGAAGGAAGATCTCATAAATAAAAACAGGTTCTTATTGTTTAACCTTTAGAGTGAAATGGTGTATCCTAATTTCAAGGATTTTCCAAGTATGTATGTATTTATTTATTTATTTATTGCATTTGTTGACCGGGAGAGTCCATTGGGACATGTCAGCCCATTTTCAGTGGAGGCCTGGGGAGAAAAGCTCTACAAGAAATTACATTAATATCAATATTGTCAAAGAGATTTGAATAGACAATATTCAGAGTCAGAAGCATTAAGTAACATTAAAGTAAGCCATAGGCTTACATGAGAAACATGAATTACAAATGAAAAATGAGGAATAATAAGCAACGTTACATATTTACCGCAGTATTTAGTATAAAAACATTATAGTATGCTATAGGCTTTCATGAGAAACATTTGTTGCAAAAGTAAGGGAGGTTTAGTAGAATAGGAAATCAATATACTCACATTTAAGCAAATCTGGCAAAGAAAATGCACATTAGGTAGTCATGTAGCTTGTCTCACAGCAAGAGGTTCTCTGGTTCAGTTCTCAGCTGGGGTGCCTTCTGTGCAGAGTCTGCATGTCCTCCCTGTGATCGCGTGGGTTTCCAGGTGGATTGGACACTCTAAATTGGCCCTAGGCATGAGTGTGTGCATGTGCGTGCCTTCTGTGGAAGGTTGGGCGCCGGGCTGGCACTCAACACCTTAAAACTCCACTGCCAATCATGAGCGGACAGGTGATCCGCTGTGATGACCCCTAACCGGGAAAAGCCGAAAGAAGAAGAAGAAGGGAGTCATGTATCTATCGATTATTCTGGAAAAAAGAAAAAAAAATAGAAGGAGGTGCTTTAGGTAGGAGCATGATAAAGACATTTCCATTTGGAAGACAAATGTGAGAACAGATGGGTCTTGAAGTTATTATGGTTAGATATGATGTGTAGTTAAGAGGGGAGAGAGTTCCATAGTTTAGCTATGGTGCAGGCTAGTAATAGGTGGCCTGGGGGATGAGAAGGTTTGTGTACTTGAAGGAGATTCTGGCTCTCGGATCTTAGGGAGCGGGAGGGTTTGTAGGGCATTAGGGCTGTGGCCAGGGATGGACAGTCAGCCAGTTTGAAGATGAGCTTGTGGGTAGTGGTAAGTTGCAAATATCTGAGGGAGTTGTGGAGTTCTAGCCATTTAAGGATAAGTAGAAAGTGGCAGTGATGAGATGAATATTTGGTGTTGGTTGTGAATTTGTTAATTTTGTGGAAGCAGGAGTCAAGTTTGGATCTCAGACCTAGTTGGAGGTTGGTAAATAGGGGCGTGCCATACATGAGAGATGGGAGGAGGAAGGTAGTTGCAAGTGTTTGTTGGGTGGAGTGGCTGAGATAGCTGTTGTGCCTGTATAGGAGACCAGTTTGATGATGGGCTTTCTTAATAGCAGAGTATATATGGGAGTCAAACTTCAGGTTTTCGTCAATAATGATGCCTAGCAGTTTGGTAGTGGGAACTATTTCCAATGGTGTTTTATTTTGGCTTGCAATGCAGAATAGGTTTCTGACTAAAGTGGAGTTTCTAGTGCGGGTAAAGATGATTAGTAGATAGTAGAAGACAGCTTAAATGAGGAGTAGATTTACTGTTAACTAAATTAAGTAACAAAATAGTCGCGGTGTTTATAAGCAACTAGTAAGTGTTTTGTCATGAAAGACACTGTTGCCATGAGGGATGGGAAAAAGAAATGACATGAAAAATGTTGCTACCGGTAGTCGGGAGAATGAAAGTATTGCGTTCTGAACTTGATAGTGCAAGAGAAAATCTATAAATTGCAGCTCTGTAATAAAGATGTTCATCCCAAAACCTTTCCAAGCTTCATACTTGGTTTGTTGGCACCATCTATTTGTGGTTTCAGTCTAGGTGGTCACTCTTCTGACACTTGGGATTCACTTCCTGTACTATCGTAAAGTATAGTTACCAGGGTACTTACTCTGTCACACCAACAGTTTGGATTTTTGGCAGAGAGCCCTGGCGGTATGGAGAGATAAAGTGCAGACTACAGCTCAGGCTATTGGTTTGATTCCCGGCATGATCAGGAGAGGATGAGCTTAACTATCTCGGGGGGGGGGGGGTAGGTGGAGGAAGGGAGGGTGGTACCTTACTGGCAAGTAGGCTTCAATGATGATTACATCAAGCAGAAACGGGTGCTGGTATCACAAACACCACAGGCTCAAAATGACTCTGGCTGTGATGAAAAAAAATAAGTGAGAGTAGTCGCTGTTGGTTCATGTGAAAGACTGCACATGTCATAAAAAGGGTCATAGGTGATGCAGATGGTCAAGACAACACCCAGGGAGGAGTTTAAAATAAAAAAAAAGCATGGCTCTGCTTAGTCAATAAGAGTTGGGCCACTAACTGGGAGAGGGTACATTGAATCGAGAGGGGCTACATGGGATACAGTCTGATTGATAAGCCAGAGTCACCCATCTGATGGATCACCTCCATGGCAGGTGTGTGAAAGGAAGCTAAAGGGTACTGTAGAAAGGAAAAGCCACCTTCATGACCTTCTGGAAGATGGCCGTCTTGGGAATGTTCTTGCATGACCAAAGAGATGGTCCCTAAAGCTAGAGAATAAGTGGAAATAATTTAATTGAAAGGACATTTGAGGATGAGAAAACATATAGGCAAAACACATGGAAAAAGAAAGAATTAATTACTTGGTTTCCTAGGACTTGCTTTTGTGCACTTCTGAAGAATAAAATGAAGTCTATTGAAAAATAAAGGGCCCTACAAAGGAGATAGTGTTTGCATGTTTCCTAATCCACAGAAGAGGATACATTTAATAATACATAACTGATAGATAACCTGACTTCACTAAAGGAAGAGATACAGATTTTGGAAATTTGCTAGTCTTACAGATTCAACAATCAATGTACAGAAATAATTCTCTAGAAGACAGTAAAATATAATCGGTCTTGTTCTCTGTCTCTGAAAGAGAGTTTCTAAATAACCAGTTTGAGTTGTGTGAAGGCATGTAGCTGACAGAGTCAAAAGTATTCAGAGGAAATGTTGTCTACCTATGGACTGCTGGGAAAGTAGAGACTTCTGTGACCTCACTATATTCAAGTATCCTAAGCTTGTTCCTCCTACTGACCATCCCTCCTTTCTCTGGCTTCATCTCAAGTATCCCTATCTCCTTCCTCTGACTGCCTGTCTCTCCATCCTCAGACTTGATACAAGCTGTTGCACTCGGTTTAAATATCTATGTGGTACTGTCCATCACAAATTTGAACTATATATTGTGTTGTCTTGATAACAATATATTCAGAATCAAAATTGCATGAGGTCATTATTTCACTTTTCTCCTAAAACAGTTTGATAGTTAAGGGGTTAATGGGCACAGTTTAAACTGGTTATCTTCATTTGTATAAAATTATTTTTTAAAGTGCAAGTTTATTATGTTCTTGTTACTATAATCTCTCTTCTGGGTAACTGTTGCATACATAACATTGTTATGTGATGTGATGAAAATAGACCATTTCTAATAGGTACTTAACCTTGCAAAGAAGCAATGTGTTAAAATGGTGTGCGAATACCTTGGGAGAATTACTAATAAAACATCAAATACTAAAAACGGTGAATCAGACCGTGAAATTAAATATAGTTTTTTTTTTCATTGCTGAAGCATTACATATTTTCAGAGTGATATTAATGTTTTTAAGAGCACATTTAACTGCAGTAGACTTCTTTTATGCCCTGGACAGGTTCTATCATGTTTATTGCCTATTACAAATATAACTTTCCTCTGCTCTTACATGGTGTATTAGTATGCCTCTAGGCTATCTTATAATGCTGTTGTGGTGAAATTTAAAAGGAAAAGCCTGTCATTACACTAGAAAATATTTATTATCATCACTGCAGCCTTGCTCCTCCTGAAAGTTTCTGATTTAATGTTAGCTTTAATAATGCGGTTAATCTTTTTTTTTCTGTCTCATGCACAATCGTACTGTCCTGAATGTAGTGTAATGCAACAATATGTATGTGCTGAAAACTCTGCTTTGATAAAAAAGTAGCACTTGATGATAGGGTAGTATACTTTTTGGCATCTTTTTAATTAAAGAGGTTTATGTTAGGGTCTCTAATCACATATTCTTTTTTTATTTTAAAAAATGAGTTTCAAGTAATTCATCTTGAAACTGAAGCTGAAACGGTAAATGTCTTTGGGATTCCTTACAAAAATGCATAGGATAGGGCTGTGATATGAGGTTTGATAATTATCCTTTGTAATACATGAGCAACTTTAACATCCCCCTATGTGATAGCTTCAGTTAAAGGAAAAAAATTTTGTGTGGCAGCACAAATTATGTAACAACTTTTAAAGCTGTTGGCGATTAGTGGTTTCAGAGCCATCACAAGCTCATATATTGCTTGGCACTATGCCGTCATCTAGTACTGGTATGGAATGACTGCCTGTACTGCACAACAGAGCGAATGGCATCTCCCAGTTGCACCACCTTCCACCTTGAAGCTGCACCCTTTATCTCACTGTCGCTACACTCTTGATATTCATTCCTCTTGTGATTGTCATTTGTGTAGCCACACAGGGTGTCTTATTGCTCTTAAATATGTTAACTGGTTTCTGATGCAGCTCCATTGTAACTGCTGTCTGTGTGCCGGCTTGAAGTTTGCTTTCTTTTGAACAACAAGGTTTATATGTAAGAAACTGGATGTAACACATTTTTTGTGAGGAACAGGGTGGGTTGCTTGCGAACAGCTGGGATAGATGGGCATAACCGTCAAAGAAAGCAAGAGAGTAGCTGTGAATAGAGGGAAGTCATGACAGTTGGTGTCACACCCCAACCCATGTACAAATGGGAAAAGGGGGTTGATGATGTACATGCCTATTCTTATGTAGGAACCCAGCTATAACGGTATTATTTTCCCCTCATTTTTAGTGTAATCACAGCACTCCTGTGTGTTTCAGAACTGTTAAGGTGTTTTCAGATGTGTATCCAGGTGCATAAAAGGGAACTGTTCATTTTCATGATGTCAGAAATGTCTGATAACTAGAATGTAAAATGAAAAGGACACAAATGCTAGAGTGAAAAAAGTTTGAACTGTTTTTTAACTTCTGTGCTATGAAAATAGGGCATATTTTCTGCAGTTCAAAATTTTGAATCTGCTATCTTTATTCTCACTATAATAATGCACTAACTCTAGATTTCTCATTCATTGGTCTGACTTAACACTTCAGCATTTGGTGAGCATGTATTTCGCATTTTGCCAGTCTGTTCAAGCACACACTGCAAATTTATTAGCCTCTCATTTTTTTCAGTTACTTTCGTAATGTATACCCTGTGTCCATCCATCCATCCAGTTTGCAGAGAAGCACATGGGTATCAGTCTGTTCTGGTAGCCAGTGGTAGCAAGACAATGAAGCTTATTCTGAAAAGGTCTATTACAGAATTTATATACACACCCATTCACACACTACATGCACACCTATGCCCGATTGCGATGAATGCCAGTCAGTGTAAATCCTGTCTTTGTGTGTGGTATGTGTAAATGAGAGCAACTGGATAAAGTCTCTAATTCTTACTTTGCGTACATGGTGTAATTAAGCAGCACAGATAGCCACATGTTTTCTATCTGTTGTGCTGATGCATATGATTCATTTTTAATTTAAAAAACTTGTTTACAAAAAGCAAGAAAAAGGGGACAGATTACAGCAATTAAAGATATGACAAGAACAAAATGGAGGTCCCATTTTGGCTTAACAGCAAATCATAACCTAGTATTTTTTAATATAAGTTTAGCACAATTTAAAAGTCATAATTATGACTGTCATAATTCAAAGTAAGCTACAAGCCTTGGATAATCTGTTTAGTCTATCCTGAGTCACGGGAAATATCAGCAAAATAAGTTTCTAAACAAGCAAACAGATATGCTACTCAAGGCCTGGTAAAATGTTCTCCTGAAGTGGGTTACTTAAACAGAACGTGACAGTCTATCTCACTTATTGGGTCAACACAGCTCAACTACTAAGAAAAGCGTTTCCTCCTAAATGTGAGAATCAACCAGAAATAAGTGGACATGTGACAGAGAAATGTCAAAGATAATCTGCTCTTTTCTTCAAAGTGCATGACAAAGCTTTTAACATTGAGATTTTGACAATTATCAGTTGGTGAGGCATAAAGTTTATCTCTGTGGCTCTGAAGATGCACATGGTAGTATTGAACTGATGACCCTGCTACCTCTACTTTATATTCATAGATTTTTAAGAAGCCATACATTTAGATTTTATGATAAAAGAATAGTAATATGTTATATATTTAGATATTATTTAAAATATCCGTGAGAAATGGAACCCCAGAACATTTCACAGCCTTCAGAACATTAACTGTTGACTCTCCAATCACCTAATAAATCCTCTCAGCTTCCCCCCAAAATGAAAACAGTGTAAGTAAGGTATGTGAAAGGATTGTTTTCCCAACATCCTATCAGGATATCTCGTTACACTGGGCAGAAGTACATAAATAAGTAAAAGGTGCAAAAAGGAAAAGTATAAAGAGAAAACAGTGATTGTAACCCAAACAACCCCAAATTAATTAGCAGGCTAAGTCATGAGTGAAAGTAGGTTCCTTGCATACCTTTGGTTCACGTATGTTGAGTGGGAGGTTTGGCCTGATGCAGTGTCAACACGTACTGGAGAGAGAGGTGCATGTCTGCATGTGTATCTCTACAGACTTACACTGGGCTTTGCCAAACCTCATCTACATATTAGCCATTATCCTTGACCCTTGATATGGTATGAGGGAGTAGAGGATGCAGACTAATAGGTACCTACTCTTATTGCCACTTGGTTATGGAACTTGTTTTTTAATCAGATCTACACGAGCAGAGACTTAGTAGAATGTCATTCACCACCACTGGAAATATTTTGGCACTTTCAGATGAGGGGAAATGGTGTGACCATATATAAGGGTGAAGGAGGGAGTAACCTTTGTTTCTCTGAGACCCACGGGTTTCTAGAGGCAGAACTCTAATTTTCTAGTTGAGGTTAAGGGAAATGCGATCTCTTTTTGGAAATGCATGCTGACTCTGCAGCTGAGTATATTAGAGGTTTCCTACAAGTATTACTTAAATGCAAGGCTGAAGAGGTGAGCATCTGGAGTAAATATGAAGTTGGACACATGCTGCTGTGTAATTCCTCTAAGACATTTAGTGTGGACTTGACTTAGGTCAATTTGTTTAGGTTTACAGATGCTCAGATCCTCTGCTTGACAAAGAGAGAAACCTACCCTTCCATCAAATAAATAATGTACAAACTATGTACAGTTACTGATCTCTGCTGCCTAATCTGTACTTTTCATAATCTGTAAATGATGCATTATCCTTAACTACTGCCTAACCTACTACTTATTTTATAAACACCTTCCTCTCTATTTTCCCCAGCTCTTCAGCTTTTTTCTCCTAAGCTCACTTTGTCTACTGGCCCAGCCCTCCTGGATATCCAAGGCCATTCCTAGGATAGCAAGTCTCACTCTGTTTGCCTGACTCCCTACAGGGACAGTTCTATCTTTCTCCCACAAGAGAGAGTAAAAGGATTAAAGAAAGTATGTAACAAGCTACTATCCCTACTGCAATTTACTTGAGAAATTGTTATATAACTTGCCTGGTGCTAGTAAAGGATCCCAGCCAGAATCGCCTGCAGCCATACCCTTCTTACTGTGAATGCCCCTCATACCTGCCTCATCCCTGGCTCCTGTTTCCCTATTTCAGAGCTGCCTTCCTTCCTACACCTATTGATCTGCTTTAGTGGTTCCTCTCCTTACAAATTCAGTTTCTGTCCACGAGGTGGCAGTGTCTACCTATCTATAGCCCCTTTTCCCTCACTCCTTCCCATGCACTACAATAAAACATATAAATAGTCTTCTCTCTCTTAACTTCTAAACAACAGTTCTACCCATCTCCACCTCTGGAATCTGCCTTCTCCTTTCCCTCTGTACTGCACCCCAAGAATCCCATTAACCACCCTGCTTACCTTACTCTCTACTTACCTTCACCAGACTGATTGTTTTTCACACTGTCCTGCTGCCTAGCTTCCTTTGGTGTATCCCGCTCCATTCACCCTGTGGGCTTACTCCGCTCCCCTACCCTACCCCCAAATACCACCCACCCCCAGTGCATCTACACTTATACTCACCTAACCACTCCTACTTCCTCTCTACCTATTACACCCCTCCCCTTTCACCACCATACTCTTCCTAACTCCTCCCCCTACATACCACACCCCTCTCCTACTTACTCTCTACCTTTTCAACTCCACTCCTTTCTCCACCATCTTCTTCATACCCCCTCCCCCTATAACCCATCTCCTCATACTTCCCTTCATATTAAACAACACAAAATCTATCTCTAACCCTTTTTCCCTACACTACATATTCTATTCTATCAAAGCCTCAACATGCTCACAAAACGTATATCATACTCAATCCAACTACTACTATTTCTGAACCTTACCTCTCTCCACTACCTTACCCAGCCCAACTGCACTAATCACACACCATTATGTCACACAACCAGCTCACTCCCTTCAACTCACTTACACTCATTTGTCTCAATCTCCCCTGGACTGTATCCCATTAACAACCATCTATTTTTTCACTACAAACTAATTAATACTTGTAAACTTTCCAGACCCTCCCTAACCTTCAATATCCACACAAATCAGACTTTATACAGCATACAAACAAAGCAATCCAAACACCTCATCACCATAATTCAACACCTAATAAGCATACTTCTATCTGGAGATATACACCCTAACCCAGGACCTAGCATCACTTCCCCTACATCTAAATCCATCCTATTAACATTTCTAAATGCCCAAAGCATAGCTAACAAAAGCCCCAATCTCCACGCCTGGCTTCTCCACAACAAACCTGACATCTTAGCTATTTCTGAAACCTGGTTAAAACCTCACATAAAAGATGCTGAAATAGTACCACCAAACTACTCTATCATCAGAAAGGACAGGGCCAACAAAATGGTGGTGGGGTAGCTCTACTCTACTCATCCACCCTTTCCATTACTCCCTATAACAAACCCATCCCTCAATTCTCCAATGCAGAATTAGTATTAGCACTATTTCAATTAAATAAACACAAACACATTTGCATAGCCTCACTTTACATTCCCCCGAGAGACAATATCTCAGTACTTGAGGATATCCTATCTTGGCTTTCTACCAATATCAGTAATGAAACTATTATCATGGGAGACACAAATACTAATTGGTCTTCCATTCATTCCCCTACGCACCCCCTAAACATCAACCTATATAAGTACTCTCAGCTCATCAAACTCACTACCAGGCCCTCTAAAGACTTCTCCAGTGGCAGTACCCTAGACTGGATCTTAGTCTCTCACCCACACTACTACATTGATAATGGAACTCTTCCTGACTCCCTCAGTGAACACCTTCCCATTTTCACCAGGCATCTACCATCTCCACTACATGTAACTCATAATTACATCAGCACTCGATGCCTAAAAAACTTCAACCCTATAACCTTCTCAGATTCCCTAAAATCAATAAATTGAAACCCCCTAAAACTCTACCCCTGGATAATGCTGTTGCACACTACAATACAACTTTCCTAAAACTGCTGGATATCTTTGCCCCATTAAAAACCAAAAGAATAAGAAACAACACCGCCGCCTGGTTAACAAAAAACACACTAACTGCCATGCAACAGAGAGACAAAACCTGGCCACAGTACCAAAGAATCAAAACTCCCACCACCCTTAATGAATTCAAATCACTTCGTAATACAGTTAAAAAGCTTATCACAGCAGATAGACAGAATTACTTCTCCTTACTCCAAGATAACCATAAAACCAATCCTCAAAAATTCTGGAAAGGGATCACTACTCTCCTAAAACCTGGCTCAACAGAAAACCCATGCCCAGACCCAAATGCACCAGATATAGATCTGGCTACTCAATTCAACTCCTTCTTCATAGACTCTGTTTCCAAACTAACCTCATCTTTCTCTAATAACTCCTCACCCCCTACTTCTGCATCCTCACTCTTGTCTCCCACTTTATCCCCAGTCTCTCAACTCCCACCATTCTCTCTAAAACTCATTCCTACTTCTACCATACAAAAACTCCTGCAAAAGCTGAAACCATGCACCAATGCCCCCGATAACATTCCCTCATCCTTCCTCAGCATAGCTGCCGATGCCATTGCCTTCCCCATCAGCATCCTAATCAATCGCTCTATTCAAGAAGGTCTTGTACCCAAACTCTGGAAAATGGCTTACATCATTCCCCTGCACAAAGGATGCAATAATAACAATATTACTAACTTTTGTCCCATTGCCATCCTCTCTCCTATATCAAAACTCCTAGAGAAATGTATCCATCTTCAACTCCTTCCCTATCTCCTAGATAATAACTTACTAACTTCCACACAACATGGATTCAGACCCGGTCACAGCACCATGACTGCTCTCCTTTCCTTCCTGGAAACTGTAAATAAAGCCAGAGATTCTGGCTCTACTGTATCTACCCTCTTTCTTGACCTCTCTAAGACCTTTGATACTATCTCTCACAACCTTTTCCTGACTAAGCTGCCTAACCTAAACCTATCCCCTTCCTCTCTCATTTGGTTCACCAGCTATCTCTCCAACAGACAACAAGCTGTCAAGTGGAAAAAAGCCATCTCCTCTTTCCGTAACACACCCACTGGTGTCCCCCAAGGTTCCATTTTGGGTCCTCTCCTTTTCAATATATTCATAAATGATTTCTTCCACTCAATTCCTCATGCTAAACTTATTCAATATGCAGATGATTCTACAATTATCTGTGCAGCCTCATCCATCCCCACTCTCTTAAAACTGACTCAAGATGCCTTCTCTACCACAGAACAGTGGATAAAGGACAATCATCTAGCACTCAATGCATCAAAAACCAAACTTATGGTATTTACCCCCTCAAAAACCAACACCATTGATAGAAAACTGTTCTACGTCACTAGCCAGAATAACACACGTCTTGAACTGGTATCTAAAACCAAACTACTAGGAGTCCAGATTGATGACCAATTTAAATTCAATAGTCACCTACACCTAAACATAAAAAAAAACACCAAAAACTTGGCATGCTCTACCGACACAATCGATTCCTCACTACATCTACTAAGCTTACTCTCACTACTACATTCCTCATCCCTTCCCTCCTTTATGGTGCCCCTCTCCTAACAAACCTACAATCATCTCTCAAAACAAAATTGTCCTCTTGTTATAATAAAATTGCCAAATTTGCCACTAGCCACAAATCATCTACCCATCACTGTGTATCTCTCCACAAACTTAACTGGCTAGATCTTCCCAACTATCTCTCCTATACACAGCTCACTTTTGCTCACAAACTCATTTTTCATCCCTCCATCTGTCCCTCCCTCAGCTCTACCTTTAAAATGCACCTGCCACAAAGACTTCTAAGATCTAATAACCAAAACCTAATAGAGCTGTATAAACCCCTTCGCTCTCCAGGACAAAACCTCCTGTCCTTTGCCCTGGCACACCTATGGAACTCCCTTCCTCCCTCCATCCACATCACCACCAACCTCCCTGCTTTTAAAAAATCATTGCACTCACATCTAACATCCTCATGGGAATGCTCCTGCTCCCACCCCTCATAACCTATTCTCCACTCCCTTCAGGCAACTATATCATATATTACCAGACTCCAAATAATAAGCCAACTGCAATGACATGTTATTCTTCTCTAATCCTACTACTCCACTCAAGAAACTATATATCTACTACAGCAATGCTTTTTTTTTTGCTTAATGTTTGTTGGTCTTGAACCCACAAATGAATGATGTTGTAAACTGCTATAATCTTTTTGTTACAACTGTTTTTTTTAAGCTTTGTCTTTAACTTACAGATGATAGAAATTGTAAACTGCTGTAATTTTTTGTAATAGGAGCTTTTCTCCCCAGGACTCCATTGAAAAGGGATTCTTACTGGCCCAATGGACTATCCTGGTAAACCAACTGCTAATAAATAAATAAATAAATAGATAAATAAATCTCCAATGGTCCATTGACAAGGTGTAACTGAAATGCTAAGAAATTCAGCACAGAAAATGAAAATTTTAGTGACAATGGAGAATAAACTCTACCAAATGCCAGCATATAATATACCTTGCTTCGACTGCACCCTTCAACTTTAACTTTTCCTTTCCTATAATCACTACTATCTTACTTGTCTCCATTGAAATGGCCCTTCCAACTACCTGTGTACTATAAGGAAAACATGCATTGCACTCCCCAAAATATCAGTCTACTAGATAACCCAAAATAGGTTGACAGAATAAACATGACTAAAAATTTTGTGCATGATGTTTGTTCTCATCTAATCCCCCACCTCACTTCCATAAATAGTACAAGACTTATACATCAAGAGACATCGACTGCTAAGCCAACTTATGACCACATAAGGAGCGCATTGCTCAGTGCCTGTACTTACGATTTCATAAAGACTGCACTTCTCAGTGCCTCTACTTATGACCACATAAGGAGTGCATTGCTCAGTGTCTCTGCTTATGACCTCATAAGAAGCACATTGGTCAGTGCCTCTGTTTATGACCACATTAGGAGAGCACTGCTCAGTGCCTCTACTTATGACCATATAAGGAGAGCACTGCTCAGTGCCTCTACTTATGACCATATAAGGAGAGCAGTTCTCAGTGCCTCTATGAGTACAGGGACTTATAGGTCAGATAATCCAAACTAAAAAACACAACACATTTGAATGCTCATGATATCATCAAGACTAATAACACAATGGCACAATCAAACATGCAGTTAAGTAATAGTGACTTTTAAGAAAGAACACACAAAACACTAACATGAGCATTTCTGAAGAGAGAGGCAAACACCCTTACACTCTTCTCTGGCAGCTTCACGCCTGCATCTCCTATATTTCTTTATTCAGAGTTTGCTTTAATTTAGAGAAAATGGTTATTCAAGAGAAAAAGTCTTGCTGTTTCTCTAATAGTTTCAGAGTGAACAAAAACCTACAAATTAAAATAGTGTAAACATTGCTACAATATGTAGCACACATAACAAGAATGAGCTAACATGCTTGAACTAACTAGCCAACTAACTAACTAACTAACTAACTAACTAACTAACTAACTAACTAACTAACTAACCAACTATGTTAAGGGAAACTGGACTTTAGGTTTTATCTACATTATCGCTCCTTTGTATGAGACATTAAACCAAGGCCCCATCTGCCTGGACTGATGGTAGCTCAGGTGGATATAAAAGATCCCATGACATCAAAAACAGTATTAATGCCTTGGCCAAATCTTCCTGAGTCAGTATGAATAACCACACAAACTGTAGCAATGCAGACTATTATCCACAACAATGAAAGAATACTTAATACATTGCGGAATGAGATCCTTACTTCAAACAAACAGATACAGGATGATTTATGTTTCACACTACAAGAATATAAATGTAAATATGTTGGTATTTTAAAAGAAGTCGATGACATAGTAGAGAAAATGAAGAAATGTAAGTTTTCAAAATTAGATAAGGACTGCAAAGCACATAGGGAGGGCAGAGCTTACCAGTTACCCCTTCACATCAGAAAAAGGTAACAACACAGTTGGATAGTAATGTGTAGGGCAGGGGTCTGCAACTTTCACTATCAAAAGAGCCATTTGGGCCCCTCTCCTACCAAATAAAATTCATCTGGAGCCACAAAACCTATTCGACCCCTAAATGAAAATAACACAATGTATAAACTTTTATATATAGTTACCATACTATATATAAAAGAACTGTGTTTATAAGAGTAATATTTAAAATACATCCCTATTTTTGTTCCTTTGTTGGGATTTATATTGGTATCACTCAGTCTGTGTGTGTGTGTGTGTGTGTGTGTGTGTGTGTGTGTGTGTGTGTGTGTGTGTGTGTGTGTGTGTGTGTGTGCATGTGTTTGCGTGTGTGTGTGTGTGTGTGTGTGTGTGTGTGTGTGCACGTGTGCACGCATGCGCGCGCGTGCGCATGTATGTGGGTGACTCATACCTCTCAACCTCTTGCAAGAAATGTGAATAAAGCCATAAATAATGGGAGGACAAAGGCCCAAAATAGGGACACTTTTTAAATATTGCTCTTACAAACTTAGAAAGTTGATAAAATAACATGTTTTGCATTAGCATGAATTTTCTGAAGTCTGAAACTCAAATGTCTGTGTATATTTTTCTGACTTAGAAAGTTGATAAAATAGGTTTTGCATTAGCATGAATTTTCTGAAGTCTCAAACTCAAATGTCTGTCTATATTTTTCTGACTTCAGCCATCAATGATTTTCCAGAAAAAACACAATTTTATTAGAAACATACAAAAATACGAGGCAAAAATCAGGACATTCTGCAAAAATCTGTACAGTTACGAGGTAAGTGTGTGTGTGTGCGTGTGTGTGTGTGTGTGTGTGTGTGTGTGTGTGTGTGTGTGTGTGTGTGTGTGTGTAGGAAAATGCATGTTAACAGAAACTATTATTCAAGCAAGTTTATAAGTTTATAAGAGCAATATTTAAAATCCCTCACTCGATTGGTGTGTGTGTGTGTGTGTGTGTGTGTGTGTGTGTGTGTGTGTGTGTGTGTGTGTGTGTGTGTGTGTGTGTGTGTGTGTGCGTGTGTCATGCAGCAGAGTGGCCATTATTTTGCAAAGCTACAGGGAGCCACTGCAGAGGAGTGGAAGAGTCGTATGTGGCTCCAAAGACGCAGGTTGCAGACCCCTGGTGTGGGGCAATGATAATAGCATTGGTTTGGTTATTTAACCCCAGATTTGAAAGGTTTAACAATGAAATTAGTGATGATGGGGACCGTTTAGGCTATCACCCTTTCAGGAGGTCTTCCAGAATACAAAATCAAACCTCTTACCATACCTATGTTCAAGCAACATGGAACTAACCACAGGGACAGGTCTCCAACAGGAACAGGAGACAAAAAAACAGGAAGAGATTCTAATTTGTACTGACTCCATACCTTTTTCTATGGATAACAGTTATGGAGAGGCTGTGGATTTCCCTATTCACAGAGAAGGATGTGTTTATACAGATGACAACATTCATGTATTTAATTACCATGATTTAGAACTAAATATCACTCGTTTCACTATTTTTCGTACAGGGTTCACCTATGTCCCTACTAGGAGAGCAGATTTGAATGAACTACTTTTGGATTTAAAACTTTTTATTAGAAAGTTAAGTCGTGACCTTATTTTCCTTGATACTGTAGAAAACATTACTACTAATACTTCCTAATGCAAAATGTTATATACAATTCTGAGACACTCATTGGGAATGACATTAAAACTTTTATGGAAACCAAAAGATGGTTCAATAGTAACCTTTCCCAGGATGAAAGACTGGTGTTAAGGGACCTTAGTACAATAAAGATTTGAGGGTGGCCGTGGTGGTGCAGCGGTTAGTATTGCCACCTCACAGCAATAGGTTATCTGGTTTGATCCTCGGCTGGGGTGCCTTCTGTGCGGAGTCTGCATATCCTCCCTGTGGTCGGGGGGGTTTTCTCTGGGTGCTCCAGTTTCCTCCCACATCCCAAAGACATGCTGTAGGTGGACTGGAAACTCTAAAATTGGCCCTAAGCATGAGTGTGTGTGTGTGTGTGTGCCTTCTGTGGAAGGCTGGGTGCCGGGCTGGCAACTCGACACCATAAAAACTCCACTGCCAATCATGAGCAGACAGGTGATCCACTGTGGCGACCCCTAACTGGGAAAAACCAGAAGAAGTAACAATAAAGATTTGAGGATCATGAAGCTGGACAAGGGGGGAGAGGTGGTCATAATGCAACAGTGGATTTATTCAGCTAAAATATTGTAGTTACTGAATAGTGACTGCAGGTACTCCCAGTGTTCATGTAATGACATTTTTGTGGCATACAGAAAGCTTTATTTGGCTTTTGAAGATAATTTATTACAAGGTGCTATTGACAAGACATAGTATAAATCTCTCAGACTTCCTAAGCCTTTTATTCCTGGGATCTTTGGAATACCTAAGGACCATAAATGTGCTGCTGACTGCCCTTTAGGACCAATAGTTGCTGCTGCAGGATCAAAAACACACCCCCTTGCCCTTTTTGTGGATAAAAAATGTACACCTTTTCAGGGCTTACACAAACATATTTTAGCTGATTCGTGGGATTTTTTCCCAACTATGTTTTTATTACTCTCGATGTAAAAGACTTGCTCTCTGTAATCCCACATTCTGTAGAAGTTCGAAGTAATTTGCTCGAATTTGATTTTCTGTCCCCTAAGGATGTCAGACTGGTGATAGAAAACATTGAAATGGTACTCAATAGCAACTTTGTCTTTTCTGAAGACGAGTACTATTAGAAAATGACTGGTGTTACCATAATCACTGCCTGCTCCACTGTATTTGCCAATAATGTGTTGTTAAAGGGGGAGCAACATTTTGTTTTTCCATAACCTCATTTTAAAAATGTTAAAACATACTTTTCTTACCTGGATGACATATTTATTGTTTGGAAAATTCAGGTAGAGGACATTAATGCCTTTATGTCCTTTATTAATAGGACAAATGCATTTTTGTTTTTCATTCATACAGTGAAAATAAATGATGTACAATTTTTGGATGCTAGGATTGTGAGGGATCTTTCTAATAATAGATTTACTTCAAAATTATACAGGGAGAAAAACTTTTCCAACTCTTATTTACATTACAGTAGTAGTGACCCCTTTCACCAAAACAAAAACATTGTGAAAGGTCAAATGGTCCGAGCAGCCGAAATGACTTCTCTCCAGGACAATTTAGTGAATGAGTTTGATTACATTGAGACCCTGGTTTTAGCTAGAGGTTACCCTAAGACCCTTAATACCTCCCTCAAATTTGAAATATTACAAGGTTGGGGTGAAAACTGTTTATCATTAATTGGTTGTCCACAGGTTTCTTCTTTAGAGATAACCTCCCACAGTGTTGTGCACACTGGAGCAACCTCAAAAGACTCAAATGGAAGTGAACTTTTTTAGTTCTAAACTATAATCAGGATACAAGGGGTGTACAGATTATATTGAAATACTGGGTCTTATTTGCTGCAATGCCCAATAGCCCCAAAGTTTTTTTCTAGACACCTGATGTTTAGCTTCAGGAGAGGTTTTAACTTAAAGAACATTTTTGAAAGTAAATTTAGTTTTATTATTGAGGTAGATAATATAGTCAAAAAGGGTACTTTCATGTGTGGGGGGTGCCCACAATGTCCTTTCATGGTGAAATGTTCTGAAGTGTCTGCTCCTTGTCTGAACCTAATTTTGGGAGGTTGTAAGTATTTTAACTGTTTTATAAAGGGTGTTGTTTATTTATTTATTATTATTTATTTCCAGTTTGATTACCGGGGAGGTCCACTGGACCCCAAGGACCCATTTTCAGTGGAGGCCTGGGGAGAAAAGCTCCAAAAATACAAATTACAAAAATATGTAAAATATAAGTAATGCATTGAGGAGACCAGTTTGTACAATAGGAACATTCATTATTACAAATAGTCAAATACAAATTCACTATGGTTTTTCTAAAGGGTTATACAATTATAAAGCTATTCTTATATAGAGTAATTTGAGATAATGCATTATATATGCACATAGAGAAGAGAGTTAAGAAGACTTTTTGCATGCATTTGTTTTAAAGTGTGAATCTGTTTACAATATTTGCACAAAGGGGTT
Organism: Protopterus annectens; assembly: GCF_019279795.1. Classification (NCBI taxonomy): domain Eukaryota; kingdom Metazoa; phylum Chordata; order Ceratodontiformes; family Protopteridae; genus Protopterus; species Protopterus annectens. Next base: position 1,051,651,352 of record NC_056733.1, read on the forward strand.
CAAGGTTAAATAGCTGTAGGACATTTTGAGTGCTAGGGTACACTCTAGGTAGGATATCAGTGTGTTCTTGGATAGTTTTTAGGTGGGGTAGACTATATGCACTGCCTCACATTTTTACGCTCTAGGTAGGATATTGGTGTGTTCTTGTATAGTTTTTAGATGGGGTGAAGACAGGTCCATTTCCATTTAGTGGACAGATGTTTGAAAAGCTGAGTTTTGAAATTTTCAGAGTTTGCTATTGTTCTTAGAGAGGAAGGGAGAGAGTTCCAAGCCTTGCCAATAGTGAAAGAGAGGATAAGTTGGCCAGCTGGACTTTTAGGTTTGTTGATAGCAATCAGGTTTTGATGTTCAGATCTGAGAGTTCTATTGGGGATGTAGGATGGAAGGATGTTAGCTAGAGCAGGACAGTTAGTTGGATGAAATATAAGTTTGTGTGCTGTGGTGAGCTGCAGATAGTTTAGGTAGTTTGGTAGTTCTAACAAGCTTAGGGATTGAAGGGAAAGGCAATGATGGGTGGAATTTTTACTGTTGGAGGCAAATTTAGAGAATTTGTTGCAGCAGCTTTCTAGTTTGGAGGTGATAGAGCATGACAGGTTGGTTAGGAGAGGGGCTCCATATAATAATGAGGCCAAAAGGTAGGTAGTGGCCAAAGTGTGCCTGGTGGAGTGAGAGAAAAAGTGATTGTTCCTATATAGCATACCTAGTTTTTGGTGGGTTTTCTTAATATTTTGTTGACTATGTATGTCAAACTTAAGGAATTCGTCGACTCTAACACCGAGAAGTTTGGCAGAGGGAACCACTTCAATAGTGGAGTTGGAGTGACTAAGGACTTTGAAAGTATCTTTATCATAGGAGTAGAACTTTCTGGGGGAGAAGAGGAGAATTTTGGATTTGTTAGCATTAAGGGAGAGGTGGTTTTGGTGCATCCAGTTTTCAGTGGTTGAGAAAGCAGCTTGGGTTTTGAGGAGCAGTTCAGAGATGTTTGAGGCAGAGCAGACTAAGGTTGAGTCGTCTGCGTATTGAATAATTTTGGCATTGGGGATAGCAATGTGAAAGTTATTAATGAAAATATTAAATAGCATGGGTCCAAGGATGGATCCCTGTGGTACACCAGTTGGGGTAGGTAGGAAGGAGGAGATGGAGTTTCTCCATTTGACTGCTTGAGACCTGTCTGATAAGTAGCTAGAGAACCAGGATAGAGAGTTAGATGAGAGATGCAGGTTTAAGAGGTGAAGAAGAGGGTGTTTATGGGAAACAGTATCGAAAGCTTTAGAGAGAGCAAGCAAAACAGTAGAGACCAGGTGACCTGAATCTCGGGCTTGATTGATAGTTTCTAGGAAGGAGAGTAGAGCAGTGATAATACTATGGCCAGAGCAGAAGCCATGTTGGGTTGGTGTAAGAAGATGGTTTGGGGTTAGAAAAGGCATAAGTTGGAAGTGTATGCACTTTTCTAAGATTTTAGAGATTGGTGACAGTAGAGTGATAGGGAGGAAATTTGTGATGTTGGTGTTCGTGCCTCCTTTGTGAAGAGGAAGAATATAAGCTGAGCGCCAAAGTTTGGGGACTTAAGATTTCTTAATAGATCTATTGATAATGATGCTGATTGGGAGTGCTATCCCATCTGCAGCACATTTTAGGAAAGTGGAGGGAATATTGTCAGGGGCATTAGAGCAGGGTTTAAGTTTAGACAGAAGTCTTTTTATAAAGTTAGTTGAGACAGGTTTGAGCTCGAACCTGAGGGGAGGGTTATTGGGGGAATTGGAGGGAGAAGCTAGGGGAACAGATGGGTTATTGATGGGGAATGTCTTGGTTAGGTCAGATATTGTCTGTATGAAAAAAGAGTCAAATTCTGAGCATAGTTCTAGGTCAGATTTACTTGGATCAGGACAGGGATTATTCTTGGAGCCAGGATTAAGAAGAGAGTTTATTGAATTCCAGATTTTCTTGGGGTTATTGTTATTATTAGACTGGAAGTTGATGTAATAGGATTTTTTGTCCTTAGTGATTTGTTGTTCTGCTTGGTTACGTAGTTGCTTATATTGGAGCATGGTATTGTGCAATTTATTGTTTTGGAACAGCTTCCATAGTTTGTCCCTTTGATGCATAATTTGTTTAGTATGTTTAGATAACCAAGGAGCAGTATTTATTTTTACCCTTTTATTTCTGATAGGGACAAGAGAGTTTAGCATATCCAAGAAGATAGATTTGAAGTAGTTGATAGCAGCATCAAGAGGGAGGGTTTTAAGGTCTTGCCAGTTCATTTGTTTGAACAGGTTTGAGAAGGTTGTAGGGTTAAAGTTACTAAGATTATGAGTTAGGATGTATTGATGTTGGTGAGTAGAAGAGTTGGTAGCGCGATGAATAAAGGCTGGGAGGTTGTCACTAATAGTATCAGGAATTATTCCAGAATTAGTGATTTTATTTGGATCAGAGACTAGGATCCAGTCAATAGAGGATCCTGGGGGGTTAGTTTTGTTGGGTCGAGTTATATGGTGTATTGTTTGAGTGAAGTTGTAAAGGTTGCTGGCTTGGGAGGGAGAGAGAGAGAGTTGATTTTGTTCCATTCGATATTTACATCACCTAAGATGTATGTTTCGTACTTAACTTTAGTAGATGCCCATTGGGGAATGTCTTTGAGGATAGGGATATTGTTCCCAGGGGAGATATATAGGGCAATAATACAGATATTTTTGTGTCTATTTAGTTTCAGTAGTCCAGCTGTAAGTTCAGTATTTTTGAATTGAGGAACTGGAATGTGGAGGGGAATTACAGTAAGTGATTTAGAGTAGGCTATGGCAGAGTCACCACCTTTTTTAATTGGTCGGTCATTTCTAAGAATGTGGTATCCTGGGGGAATTATCTCTGAATAAGAGATATGGGGTTTAAGCCAAGTCTCGGAAATGGCTAAGATGTCTGGTTGGTTATGGGTTAACCAAGCCTGGAAGAGGTGGACTTTGTTATTGAGACTCTGGGAGTTCATGGTGAAGATTTTCAATGTGTTTGGGAGGGGGGAAGATGGGTATGGGTAATTATTGTTAGCAAAGAGAATGGGACCAGGGTTGGGGTGGATATCTCCAGCTAAGAATATGTTGTTGAATGGAAATTTAGGTTTACAGATTGAGAGTTTAGTTGGATGTAATGTTATTTTGTGCATAAATGTATTAGCAATAGTGGAGAGTAAGAGTTAGGGTGAAGGGAGAGTAAGAGTTAGGGTGAAGGAAGTTTTTAGTGGATGTTATTTTTGTTGGTGGGATTGGATAAGCAAAGGAAGAGTATGATCTGCTATAGCATGAAGGAATCAGAAAGAGAAGGAGGAAGCAGGGGACTATGAGCTGCTGGGGGATTGAGGAAAGCATGATTATGCAAAGGGAGAGAGACAGGAATGTCAGTTGAAGTAGAGAGTATGTTTGAAGATGAGGACAGAAATGGGAAAGAGGAGTAGTTTGTCTGAAGTTATATGAAGGAGGCAGGAATATAGTTGTGAGGGATGTGGGGAATGGAATATTGAGGGAGATGTGATGGAGGAGATGTATGAGAGGAGAGGGAGGAGTTGGGTAGGTGGAGTGAATAGGCAGAGGCTGAAGTTTGGTAAATTAGACTGGGTGGATTGAGAGCAGTTGTAAGGCAGGAAGAAGAGCTATTGGGTAATTTGACTAGGTGGGTGGAGAGATGGAGGAATAAATGTAGGAGTGCTGGGGGCGGGTGAGATTTGGGGGCAGGGTAGGGGAGCAGAGTGAGCTTGCAGGGTGAATGGAGCGGGTTCAGATAGGTAAGGAGGACAGAGTCTGAGAAAACAATCAGTGAGCAGCAGGCTACTGCAATTCACCTTACTGGTAAGTAATGGTGAGTGTAGGTTGAGATAATCTGAAGTGGTGATGGAAGAGGGGTAGCAAAGGGCAGAAAGCTGAGGAGTGCAGCAGGTAGACTAAGAGGTATATAGGCAGCCTAGTACAACAGAGTTGTACTTGGGAAAGATACAAGGAGACTAAGAAGGGTGAAAGTATAAAACAGGACTAGTAGAGGGATCTTGCCTGGAAGGGAAAAAAAGAAGTGTGTAGGAGCTATGCTGGGGGTGGGGGAGAGACAGAGTTCAGAGATAGCTATTATGGAGGGAGAGGTAGGGGCAATTTACAGTTATAGGTGGCTAAGCAAGGCCAAGAGAATGTGTTTATGCAGGACTAGGGAGGGGTATGGCTGCTGGGTAACCTGGCTAGGTAGCAGATTTTTAATACATATAGGAAATAGATTTGAGAAGGTATCAGCTTTACTACTTGGTAGGGGAAACACGTACTTTATTGCTTCCCAAGGTAACAGGGTTCTGATGTAGGACAGCAAGTAGCTTTACTACTTATTGAAGAGGCTGCAATTGTTTGCCTGTGGTTCTTATTTGTCACTCAGGGATGGTCCTTTAGTCTTAGAGCAGGATTAGATGGTAAGAAAGCTGGGAGGGTTGGAGAGAAAAGAAAAAAATAGAGTGGAGAGAAACCTGGTTAATTTAGATACAAGATATAGGCATTTCAGTCAGCACAAATATGCAGCACATCGTTCATTTCAGTGAAACAGCCTTCTAAGTTAACATGGCAATGCAAGCAATTCAGTTGGTAGACTAACCCTTAACACTTATTACAATATAGGTAACAGGCTAGTTTTGTCTGTCACTCCTTCTATGTTGGCAAGAAAGAGCAAGCACTGAAACAAACGGTGTATGAACACCTATATGAGATTAATAGGAAGATGGACACCAGCACTCTGTACAGACACACTATTACTTGCAAGTATGCACATTTCAAGTTATGGGTGTTTGAACAGGTTACACCACATTAGATAGGAGGTGAATGGGAGAATAAATTAGAATACCGCAAACTTATTTGACAGTCATGGTTGAACGCCTGTGTAACCCCTGGACTAAATGACCACCTATACTTAGCCCCTGCATTTAAATTAAGAGCATTGAAATCCTAATTCCCTATCTAATGTTTCTTAATGGTTTTCTAATGTGTTCCTTTAACGTGTTTTATAAATAGGTAACAAAAAAGTTTAATAACACTTTTACATCATGGCTTTTAGTTCTGTGATTACGGTTTGACTTGGATTTCTCACAAATGTAATTTCTAGATCATTTTAATACGATTCTGCTTATGGAATATAATATATTTACTGGTTTTATTGGAGTGTTTTAACAGTCTGTTTTTATTGCAGTGGTTCTTTAAATAACGTATTGCTTGTTTGAAATATTTAAATATTTTATTGTTCACCTAATACTGTTTGGTTTTAAGAGTATTTAAATCTTGTCAGGTGAATGTGCTTTCATTCTGAAGAAGTCTGCATTTGAGAGATGAAAGCACTAAATCAACTTACTTTTAAGTTCAATAAACTAGTGGAAAGAAACAGCATCTTGGTCTTCTGTGGGGCTGCCAGCCTGGGCATTTAATTTCTGTTTTTAATATGACTACCCCCTCAGATATCCTGTTTAAAGAGGGTGTTGATCCAATGGGACTAATCTGGTTAACAAAGCAAAAGAAATAAATCAATATATTAAGAAAGTATACATTTTCCCCTCCCATTAATGAAAGCTAGAAAATGGTCAAGGAAACTAACTAACTAAGTAATTTCTAACTTTCATTAAGGAGAGGGGTGAATGTATAGTCTAACATGGTCTCCCAGCCCAGGGGAGGGAAACACAAACTACCTAGACAACTGACCATGCAGAAGTTAAAGATTCAAAAACACAAGTCATGCAGATTACAGACTATTGACTGAGCTGATAAAGGCCTTTTTTAATCCATAATTAAAACAATGATCCTGAGTGTACAGTACCTAGTCAATGTTTGCAATACAGGCACTGGTTTTGGTTAAGGGAATACCCTTGCCTTATCAGTAACTGAAGAATCATTAACTGCTCAGTCAGTCAGAGAAAACTTTACAGATAAACATTACTCAAAATCAATGTTTCATACTTCATTTTATGTCAACAGAACAAGGTATCTTGTAGCAGGGAAAAGCAAGGACATGCCACCCACCTCTATATGGCTATCAAGACATTCCTAGCAAAGTGCATTGTCAGTCATGGAACTACTCTGGAGTAAAATTCCTTGCCAATAAAGCAGCTTTCCTCAATTACATCTTTCTCTTACTTTTAGCTCATAACAGTCCATACATTGTTTCTCCGTTTTCATTTCTCTTTTTCTATTCATGGTTCTATATAATCTGTCGTTAACATTCTGTGCATGGTTTTGATTTCAATGTGGCAGAATTATATAGCAAATATTAACTTTTATAACCCCATGATCACTGCACATCAATGATGGTAAAACTTTACATGAAGCAACAGTAATTTGTTTAGGAATACAAACAATGTTTTGTATGTTCCATTCCCTGGTATTTTTTTTTTTTTATGATCTGAAGCAATTGTTGTTCCTGAGCATATGTTGTGAATAATTTCCTTACTTACATTGTTGAATCAATATTACTCCAGTCTTTGTCTGGTAAATTTAAGTTTCCAGCCACTATTATTCTTCACTTTTGTGTTTCATGCAAAAAATGTATGAAGTCTTCTAGGTCATCCCGACTTGACTATGGTGGTCTACACACTCCAACAATTGTTATATGTTTCAGTGTTGCCTTAATTTTCACAGTTACATAATGTGTAGTATATGTGTTATCACTGAACATGTAATAATCATAGATCTCATAACTACCTTTAATTCCTATCATAAAAGCTCAACCTGATTTTTTTTGTTAGAATGTCTGTTAAGTGAAAACATTTATTCCCTAACAGAACTGGATTCCAGTTATTGTTCTTTAACCATCAATCTTGTGGGAAAGTAGCAAATTTTTCAGTTAAAAATATATGTGTAATGCTCCTAGCATTAACAAGCATTAGAGATGTATCAGATGTTGATAGCTGAACTGTTAAATTTTCAACCTGGCAAAAAATCCTGCCTCGTGTTTGTCAAATTCTGTAAAATATTGGCTGCAAAAATTTTCTTCCCTGTTCTTGACAAGTGCACTCCATCTTGTCTGAACACATGTGTGCATAATATTCGGTTCAGGTGCTCTACATGTTTCGATTTTTTAAAACAAGACTTTTTTATCATGTATGTATTTACTCAAAATATATTTTCATTCATGGTGACATGACTTTTCTGTCTGTATGTGGTTTGTGAAAAATATATCTTAACACCTTTACAAGCTGTCAATTCCCTAATAACAATCAGAGAGACTTTGCAGATGAGATCATTTGTACCAACATGTAAAAAAAAACAAAAAACAAAAAAAAAAACAGATCCACACTTCCTTGTATTAAGGCATTCTAAGGCCTGCCTCGCATTCTCTCTTTTTGCTCCTGGCAAGTATAACACAATTTGTTGTTCAGTATCTTCTCTGCAGATATAAGTATCAGTTCATCCAATAATTGAATCTCCAATTACAAGAATATCTTTACTGATCAGATCTGAGGAATCTTCAACTTCTATTTCAGTAATAGCTGCTCTATCAATTGTTGCAAATCAATGATCTTCATCACCATTAGTCATATTCATCCCACTCTTTGTATCTCATATTAAATTTTCAAACATAAAATTCTCATCCAGCTGCCCTTGTACATCCACAGCTTGAGCCATGTTGTCATCTTCTGTCTTTCTCCTCTCTTCTCTTAATTTTCTTCAATCCTTCCATGTTCTGCTTTGATTTCTTACTTTTTACCTACCCCTTGCCTTGTTTTTCTACATTCTCTTTTGGAAAAATAATGCTTTTTTGTAGACTGAAGGTTTTCTAATAGAAAAATGTTATCAGTCCCTGTAATCTGTGTGTTACATAACAAAGATTTGTCCTTTTAGGATGCATTCTCTTTGCTTTGCAGACATTTATCCGTTTCTTTTTCTTCCCTGTTATTTGTTGTGAACGTATTCCCTTCTTTCTTTTCTTTTTATTTTCTTGTAATTTCCTAATTAATTTCCTACTATATGCTCTGAATGTTCATATTGCTGAATATTTGTATCCAGAATTCCAAAGTTGTCAGTGGCATTATCTTGTTTCGTAGGGGTTGAATGATCTTTGCAGACAGCAGACACATCCTTTCCTAAATGTGTTCTATTTGCTCTTTGCATAACATTATTTATCTCACCAGTCCAGTGATTAATATATGTAACAATGGTTCTCTAAGCCATGCCAATTGCACATGTGCAATCATTTTCAGTAAGTCTAGATTTATCACTAATGATAAGAAAATCATCCAACTTTTGATATGAGGAACATAGATCACCAGAGCTATCGGGTGTTTCATTTAAATCCACATAGCATTTATTATACTGTAAAATATGTTTGTGCTTTAACAAATCATTAATGGCATACTCATTTAAAGAATCCATATTTAACTGCAAATTAATAAAAAATAAATAAAAAAGTAATCAGAATCAGTAATCACAGAATTCATAGAGAACTTACATCAACTTCTATGAGAATAATCACATAAACAATATACAACTAAATATTAAGTACAATAAAGTCATAGATATGGAGGTGTTAGTGAATTTCAAGTGAGAAAGGTATAGTTATAGTAAGTAGGTGGTCATTCATATGTCTTGAGGGTTGTGTATGTACAGTTACAGGTATTAGATAGATAGTTTTTTAGATTGGTCTTGAAACTGGAAAGGTTGCTAATATGTTTAAGGGATAAAGTTCCAGGAGTGGGCTACATAGCTGGAACAGAGAGAGGTTACTGTTGACAAGTGTGGTTTGTAAGTAGTGAGGATCATGTTGCTTTCAAATCAAAGTGGCCTATCAGGGATGTATGTGTGCAATAACTCTACTAAGGCTTTGCTCCACATGCAATAAATCTACTATGGCTTTGCTTTCTTCAGGTTTGTACATTTTGTGGACTAGGAGTATTTGGGTATAAGTGAGCTGCTTGGGTAATTTAAGGCAATCAATTTGTTTTCTGGTTCTGTTTGATGAGTCAGTGGCAAATTTTGCTATTTGCCATTTTAGTGTTATATTGGTTTAGTTTATTTTGGATGGAATCTTGAAGGTTAAGCAGTACTGGGAAGCCATATAGTAAATTTGGAAGTAAGAGTGTAAAGGCCAGGAGTTTCCTGAATGAATCAGTTAAGTAGGTTTTTTTGTTCTATAAAGTGCTGCTAATATTTGGTGAGTTTTTTTTTTTGAGAACATGTAAGTGAAATGTCAAGTTATCATCAATTGTCATGCCTAGTAGCTTGGTGTGGGGGATGACTTCTATAGAGGTATTATCAGATTATGTTAAAGATACATTTTGTTTGAGGTGTGTAAAGTCTTTTGGGAGGAATAGCAGCAGCTTTGTTTTTTTTTTTTGATTGAATAGAAGCTGGGATTTATTGATCCAGCTTTCAAGAGATGAAAATGACTCTTGGCTAAGGTATTGTAGAGTAATTATGTTACGAGCAGAATGGAGTAATGAGGAGTTGTCAATATATTGTATGAGGAATGCTTGCTATTTGGTAGAGTGTTGGATATTGGCAAATATGTTTAAAAGCAGTGGTCACAATATGGAACTGGGCAGAATATCTGTGTTTACAGGAAGAAAAGATAAGTAAGAATTAATCCATCGAACAGACTGGAGTCTACTGGAAAGGTAGCTGGAGGACCAGCTGGTGGAAGTGTTTGATAGGCCAAGTGAAGAGAGTTGTTTTAGAAGAAAGCTGTAGGAAATGGTATTTAAGGCCTTGGACAGATCCAGAAACATGGCAGAAATGCCTTTGTCTCTGGCTAGGGTAATAGTGTTGGTGAAGTTTAGTTGTGCTGTGCTGTGGTCTGAAGCCATGTTGGGTGAGGGTAAGGAGGTTGTTTGTAAACAAGTCATTAATTGACCATGGATGCATTTTTCAAGGATTTTCAGAAGTGGGGAGAACATGGTAATGGGTCTAAAGCTAGTTATATCATTGGAGTTATATCCTTTGTGAAATGGGATGATGTGAGATTTTTTCTATAAGGCTGAGACATTTGATTGTTGAATATACCAATTTATGAAAATGGATACTGGAAAGGAAATTGTGGTGGCTGTTATTTTAAGAAATCAACAGGAATTTCATCTATATTGTACTCCGTTTTGTTGTTTTAGGTATTCTTGATTGTTATAGATACTATTTGAAAGAAGAAAGAGTGAGTATTAATGAAAATGGGAGAATTTTTGAACATCTATTCTGCAAATTGGAGTAATAAAGTTTCTTGTCAAGCTTGATCTGGCATTTGGTTTTATCTTATAAGTATTTATAGTGTTGCAGATAACCCAAATATACCTACCATTTTTGGTGTTCCCAAGATACATAAGGACTTGAGTGACCCGCCAATGCATCCCATAGTAGACACAAGTTCTTCCATCACCTCTACCTCAGAAAAATTTTTGGATTTCCCCAAAAAAGAGAATTGGATAAATTCTTTTATTTAAGTAAGGATTATTTGGACCTTGGAAAAAAATGTAATGAGTTAATATTTGATGAAGTAGTAATCTTTTAACCACTGATGTAAAAGATTTGTGCATGTGTATTCCTCATGACACTTGCTTGGAGTGGTTTATGGACCTCTTACACAAAGAAACCAATATACCCCAAGTGAACTAGTCCGTTACTTTAAAGTCTGAGGTTAATACAGGATTAGAAATGACACAAGACACCAAGGCTCAAACTTAACAATTTATTGAACAAAAACTTACTAAATAAACAGTAAAACTAATACTAAATAATCAGAAAAACTAATAGATCATGTACTTACAAGCATATGCATAAACAAAATCATCTTTGCCACTGATAGGGAGACTTCAATCCTATCCAGTGCAACTATCTGTTCAGTCAAGGCAAGGCCGACACTGGCAAAATGTCTCTAAGCTCAGTTCAGGCTGGTGCTGTGATCAAATCCGGATGATGATGATTTCCATTTTAGCCTTTGAGCTTTTATAGTCTTGAACAAACAACAGGGTCATTGATCACAAGCTCATCATGAGTTGATGGAATATTGTAGAAAAATATGACATTACAAGCTCATCATGAGTTGATGGAATATTTTAGAAAATTACAGATCATTTCCTAAGTTGTAAACAAGTCTCGTAATGTCTGGTCTTGTGCCTTACTTCCCTTTTTCAAAGAACAGTTAGCTCACAAACTTGTGATATAGTTCCTCTTTGAAATCCCCACATTCTGGTAAACATCTTTTAAGCTGATAAACAACTTATAGGTTAACAAAAGTTCAGTAATCAGTAATCAGTGAGCAAGGCCTGCTCTTAAGCATATTGTATTGTTACAATATTAGCAGCATATAGTGAGGTAGTGGCATGTCAGATCTAGCAATGATCAATCTAGCAATAATTAAACATACACAGTGATATGTGGCTCGAGGCATAACAAAAACTGGTAGACTGTGTGGATCCGTCACACCAAGATAAAATAAACTTTTTAGTTGAACTTCCTTCGTTAGTATTATATAATAATTACATGTTTTTTAATCATCAATACTTCCTTCAAAGTAAGAGAGTAGCAATGGGGGTCAGTGTGTGGATTGCTGTATGCAAACATGGTTATGATTGAATGGAAAAAGAGATTTGTTTTTAACAGCCCATACAAGGACTCCTGGTCCCTATACACTAGCTACCTGGATGATATATTTATTGTATGGAAGAGTAATTTGGCTAAGATACCTAATTACTACTTAAATAGGACAACAAATTATTCAAGGTTTACCCATGAAATGGAAATTGATTACATTTCATATCTTGATTTAATTACAGTGAAGCATTACAACAAAAGGAAGTTTATATCTAGGATGTTTAAGAAAGCCATGTATTCTAATTACTTCTTACATTACACCAGAACCCATCTAGCCACCCCCCCAAAAAAAGATGTAGTAAAAGTCCAATTTTGCACGCTGAAAGAATGACCACTCTTTTTGAAGATTTCCTAGTTAAATGTTATAAGATTAAAGCTATGTTAAAAAAGGGGCTACCCCAAGGCTTTTATTGACAATTCATTCCATGAGGTAGTTCATAAGAGAAAGACTCATCATTTTACCACAATTCTGAATAAGAATAGCATTGATATTACATGTACCAAAATGCCTGCAGTTGTGCACTCGTAATTTTCAAGTTTAAAGTACAAAAGAAGTTTTATTACCACCTTTTCGGTTGATAATGAACTTATTAGGTCAATACTGTACAAAAACTGGTGTGTGATGAATGAACTTTCAGAGATTAATATGAAATTTATCCAACAGGGCTAGAGGAGAAACCACTCAAAATATGGCAGGCTAAGAAACGGCAACTTTAATGTACATAGAACATAAGTATAAATGCACCAACTAGTACAAGCATTTTCATCTAATCACTCTTAGACTTCTAAGAGTGATTAGATAATAACACTTGTACTAGTTGGTGCGCTTATGCTTATGCTCTGTGTACATTAAAGTTGCCATTTCTCAGGACATCATATTTTGAGTGGTTTCACCTCTAGCCTTGTTGGATTTATTATTCGAGTATTGATTGGGGCTTGTTTTCTCTCTTTTACATTGGTTATTAATATGACATTTGATGATCACCCTTTGATGGTGTTCAGAAAAGGTTTCAGTTTAAAATCTTTTTTTTGAAACACCTAATAAATTGAGACTTATATTTAAAAACAACAAGGGAATGTTTGAGAGTTCAGGATGTAAATATTATAAACACATCTTGGTTGGGAACAAGTTTACTATAAATTGACAAGTAATTAATATTCAAAGAAAATACATGTGTTCATCAAAAGGGGTTGTTTACATCACATTCTGCCAGTCTTGTACATGTTTCTGCATCAGGAAAACTAAAAGGTTTTAAAGAATAGGCTATACAAACACTTACATATTAAAAACAGAAACAATAACAATGCCCTAACAAAAACATGTTGTGATTCATCCTGATGATTTGTTGTTTTTATAGTTTAAGTTTATTATAGTGGAACAACTTGCTGAAAATTTGAGAGCTGGGCCTTGGGGTTTAATGTTAGAACAAAATGTACTTGCCTGGCAGTTACACTTGAAATGCTGTTTGCCATCCTGGGATTAATGGAACTGTGCCTGTTTCGTGCTTGTTGAAATTAAAAGATTATCACAGATGAGTTATGCTCTTTTGAGAACAAGTTTTTTTTTTTTTTTTCGTGCTATTAGTATAATGTGTGATTTTTGTAGCTTTAAGTTTATTTATATATGTTTTCTTAGCAACAACTTACTATTTGGATACTATGTTACTTTAAAAATATTGGCAGAGTTGTGTCATGTGACTTCATTCAGGTTTTAAATACTTAGTGTGTATAGTGGTAGTTATCTGATGAAGTCTTAACTGTTTTTCAAATGAAAACACTAATTTTACCTTTTATGTGATAATAAACTATTTTGGAATAAAGTGGCATGAACTGGGTGCTTTTCTGTGAATGTGCTCATTTTTTCTGGTCAGAGTCCATTGTTTGCTATAGGTATTTTACCATTCATTCAAAATTAAAAAATACATATTTTTTTGCCAGTCCCTTAAATTTTTGTACATTTCATACCATATTCTATCTGGACACACAGTCAGATCTATATTTACTTGTCCTAATACCTTATCTAGCTCATTTAAAGTAATGTATTTTTCCAACTCTTTATTCTCTTTTTCTCTATTAACTTTTTTACTTTCCATGTTATATTATTTTTATTACCTTGTTTTGTCTTTACAAAATTTCTTGCACATATTGTACTACACTATCCATAATCTTTTCCTGAGTTTTTTTCTATTTCCCCTTTTGCATTTTTTATTTCTCAATTTACACAACCATCTTCCTTTACTAATATGCTTAAGTAACATGATACTTCTCTTTTTCCTTGTAAAAATATTGTTGCTTGTATAACAATTCTTGTATTTTTTCTTGATTTATTTCATATAGTTCTTTTTCTTTGTCAAAGTACTTTCTACCATTATCTTCTAAATCTTCCAATGCACTGTTATATGTTTTTAAATTTTTCTTTCTCTACTTTTCTCACATCATATTGCCACTGTAAAAAAACATTTTTTATATTTCTCTTTAAATATCACGCACCATTCAGACCATGTTGTCTAGGATGTTCTCATAGTAATATGATCTTTCCATAACTGTAGTAATTTCTTTACTTCTTCATTTCATTCTTTCTCATTTGTCCTTGTTATTCCTTTACCCGTTTTAGTATATTCTTTATTTTCTTTTGTCTCTAGCAGAATTGCAATATCATCAGAAAACCCTTTTTACTTACTTCCTATAGCTAAACCTTCTAATACTATAAGATCATCTATTTCAGTTCTATAAACACCCCTTTTAACTCACCACATCTTATAACGTCTAACATTTTCTTACATCATTTCCTTTCTTTTTATGCTTGCCTCTTAAAACACATTTAAATTCTCATGTTATAATATTCATATTTATCAGTACATAGTACACTACATAGCCTAAAATCTTTACAGTTAGTATAAGCATATAATGTTGCAATCCTGTAGACTTGTTCTTTACATTTTAAATCTACAATGGTTAATCTTTCCATTTTTGCTAAAGTTGCATCTAATATCTTTACTGTATTTCTACAGAATACAACTATGCCAGAACATCCCTCATTTCCAAAATTCCAGACTATCTTTCCTTCCCATGGTTTCTCTTTGTGATCTTTGTTCATTTGTTAAAAATATTGTGTCTTCTAATATAAGGGCATCTACATCACATGTATTACACAACTCCAAAATCCCTATTTCTCTTACTATATTCTTAATACTATTCAAATTTACAGAAAGCACTCTAAATTTTTCATTTTTCCTTAGATTCATGGTTCATAAATTCATAGCTAATTACAGGGTTAGCTTTCTTAATAGGCCATTCTAATCCTAATGAAGTTCCTTCCCAAAGGTTCTAATCAAATGCTGAACCTTGTGATTATGTGTCAAACACCTTAATCATTATACCAAGCCCCAGTCTTTAGCTGTATATATTCTTTTTCATCCATTTCCTTTCTTTTTTTTTTGTATTCATCACTTATTTTTTTTTTTTTTCTAAATTTGACCCTTTTACCAATAGAGTTCTTGTTTTACATTTTATTGCGTCCCATTTTATGTCTTCTTCAACACGTATTTCAGAGTCTTCTTCTATGTCTCTCTATTTTTTTCTCATTTTTTCCTTCTCTTTCTTTTTCTTTTTCCTTTGGCCCCCCCCCCAAAAAAAAAAAACATGTTTTGGGTTGTCCACAGTACTTTACAGCAATCCTATTCCCCTCTACATCATGCATGGTACATGTTTAATTTTTTACATGATATTACAGTCAAAGCCACCAGTTCATAAGTCACTTTTGTCATAAACTTTGCAATGCCCAGTACTTCTTTACATAAAGCTTTCAAATGTATTTTCAAAGTATATCTGTCTACCTCTGTTCAAAATTGTACATGAATCTTCTTTTTTGTTGCCTTGTTAAATGCTTTTATCACATAAAGATTCCATGGGTAACAGTATTTCTTTTTTCATACTCTCCAAAAACAATCTTCCATTGAAAAAACAGTCTTAATTATAAAGTCACAAAATGTATCTTTATTAATAAGAATAAATGTTCTTACCTCATGTGCTTTTACACCCAGAGGAGATATTAAATTGCCCCACATTTCATATGTGTCCATTTTATGTCTTTAAATCCTTACCACGCACTTATATTTTTCATTTCCTTCTGTCGCCTTTTCCGATACTCCACTTTTGCCTTCTTTTACTTTCTCTGTATATTTTTTATCTCACTACTATTCTTCATGATTGGCTCTGCCTCCTCCTTTTGGATTTTCTCCATAATGCATCTCCTTCATTTTCTGGTTCACTGCACCACCATTTCTTTAAGTAAATCATCCCATAGCTCTATTGTAACTATGCATCCATTATTGGCTGTATTACATCCATCAAACAAGTTTCTTTAAAACACTTTGTCAGAAACCTGAACACATTCTTTGGTCTCAACGTTTGATTTTTCCTTCATTGCTTGCATTACTCCATCATCTCCTCCTCTCATCATCTGCCTCCTTGTTTCTAAGGGCTGCCATTGTACCTGGAATGGAAACAGGAAGGGCTCCTCCGAAATGGGTCCTACTCACAACAATGTAAGTAGGGGAAGTTCCTCAATGCTCTAGATAAATATCCTTTAGCAGTATAAATACCACCTCAGGTCTCCCCTGAAAATGGCCTACTGACATTGTGGGACTAACATGGTCAACAACAGTATGAATAAAATAAAATAAATAAGTAAACAATTGGAAAACTGGAACAAATTCTGCTGGTTAAAGGCCTGCAGTAGTACATTATTTATGTGTTCATCTCATCTCTCATGTATATTTTTTTGTTGATTAATCTTTTATGTATATAAATTGGTTTACTGATCTCTGCTAGACTATAAGATGCATATAAGGTGGATATAAAATGTATAGTAAATGTTTTCTTTATTGTACTAGACATGTATTAGTAAAAGTGTACTTTGCTGGAGCTTTTCTCCTCGGACCTCCGCTGAAAATGGGTGCTGTTTTCTAGTTGGATCATCCAGGTAAGCAAATGTTAAATAAATAAATAAAATAAAAAATTATTCTCTAGGCTTGTGAACTTCTCCAGTTGCTGCACCCCAGCTGGCCATACCTGAACCAGTATATCTCTGAGGTCATCATATCACTTACTAGCAGACCCAGACCACCAGGCCACGAAAAGAGCAATGATGACTTTGCCATCTGAACAAATATGGCAGCCAGCCACATCAGTTGTCCACCTATCCTTATCATGGTGTTACCCATCTCTTCTGTGTCATTCCACACACCGTATTCGGCCCTCCCATTCACCAGTAGTATGTGTCCATCCACTGTTCCCTCATCTGTGCTTGTTTCTGTTGTGTGTTTGTCTCCTCCAGCAGCACACCCTCGCTACCTACCTTTCTCCTTCTGTCTCATCTGCAGACATCTGTTATTACCTTTCACATCATCTTTCTCATTTCATTTATGAAAATGGGCCCTATCCCACAAAATGAACATACCCCTCTTGCCTCCAGATTCATTTCCTTGTTGCTCATCACCGAGTTTTTCCCATCTGTTTGATATGCATACCTTTCCTATGTTACTATCCACCCTTTTTCTTCCCATTTATATGACAAACACACTGGGCACATTGGTGAGCACACCTGCATTGCTATACCTGTATAGTGCTGTGCTGTATTATGCTGCCCTACCTGTGGTCTGGTGTTGGCAGTGACATCTTTGTACATTGCTAAGCATACTGCTTTGTATACTGTGGGGCAATTTGTCTATGATGTGTACATCACCAGCAAAAAGATGGATGGATTGTGTGAGAGAAGACTTATGACAGTCAGGCATGAATGCCGAAAAAGATAGGAAAGTGGCAATGTATCGAAAGAGAAATGGAGACAGATAACGAGAAACCTCGACCCCCTGTAGAAAAATTGGAAAAGGAGGGGGATTAATGATGATGATGTCCACACCACCCATGCACACTGCAGCAACATTGCTCCTCTGGCATCTTGCTATAGCACATTTATTAAGTCATTCATATCAAGGGTAAAGCACTCAGCAACATGCACCTCTTTTAGACTCAGACCAGGAGCACAATCGGGTTAAACAACTTGCTCAGAGTCACACAGTTAGGCAAACGGAGGCTTAGAGAATTGAACTTGGACCAAAGGAAGCTTAACCTTAACTGTGCCAGCTAGCATTTGATTTATTATGCAGATTTATGCTTGACGTCCTGGTGCTAGCTTTTACTTCTCATTCGTAACTAGCGTATTAGATGCTACACACATTCAGGCCCTCCTACTTTAGGCCTTTACAGGTAAGCTTTGGTGAACCCGAGCAAGAATCAGCAATCTTTGTAATTACCTTTTTTTGGAACCCTCTAAAGTAATGCACATCTCAAAATATTCTAATAAATCAGCATCCCTTGCTTTGGTTCTTAGCGACAGCTGTAAATGAAATGTTTTATTGAGACGCAAAAAAATATACCAATGCCAGCTAATGCAGACTGGCTAATTCTGAGTGCTATGATTCATATTTTATCAATGTGGCATAAAATTGAAAATGTGGCCTATAAGTATTGCATTAATTTAAGAGAATTTTTTTCACAAGTTTTTAGAACAAATTGCTGCAGATGTTAATCAGCAATTGTAGAAGTATAAAAGGAAACTTTACCTTTTAGTACATGAAACTTGTAAGATACATAAATCCAAGATTATTGTGTATAATTTTTTAATTCAAATGTATATTATAAATGTATATTATAGACAGCCTTTGTAAATAGTTGTTTAGCAAATTGTTGGTCATGATGATTGGAATTAAGTTGTGTTCCTGCTGGTGGAATTGCTGATGTCCTTCTATATCAGTGTTGCAGTATTCCACACAGAAGGGATCTCCTGCCCTGGCCAGCCTGATGCTCAGCCAATATGCAAAAGCTTAAAGATCTGGTATGCACCATATGTCACATCTATGCTCCTCACACAGAACGTAAGGCATAAAAGGGATGTACAGATGCAATTACCTAGAACTTCTTTGCTGCCAGCTTGAATGCCATTTTTTGCCATTGGGTCTGAATGCCTTGTTGCTGTACTGAATATTTAGCAACACCAGATAAGTGATCTTTGTTTTCTTTTGCTCCCTACAGTTTATGTAATCCAAGAAGGGAAAATGTCAGTCTGGGAAGCAGCTTTGTCCATAAGGATCATCACAAACAGTGTATTTTTTGTTTGGGTGCTTTCCATGATTATATCTTTTGTAGTATCTGTAAGTCATTTGTGCCTAAAACACTCAGAAGCCATTTGTCTTCCCTTGCCATTTATCTTGAAAAACCAATGGCTTAAACAATAAGCCCTGGGTAAAATGGCAGAATATTTTAATCGAGTTTCTCCCAGCCTCCATCAGACACCCCCCCCCCCCCTAGAAGCAGGTAATACCTCTGTAGGTAATTCGGCATCTACATTGGATTCCTCTGCCATGATCCCATTGGAGGCTGGCATGGATCCATCTTTTTTGCACATCCTCTGATGCTTTGTAGGCATCTGATCCAAACATCGGGGGGGGGGGGGACTGCAATTGATTATCTCAAAGAGTCCTTGAAGGATTGCACAGATATTGGTCAAAGAGGAAGTTCTGGATTCTCTTATCAAATCTCGCCAAGGGTTGGATCCTCTACTATTCATTAGGGCTGCTGTCCCTTCTAAGAAAAAACAAAATTTGAAGCATGTTTTGTTCCATCCTAAGGATCTTCAGAAGGAAGAGCAGGGGTTTACCCAGGGCTTGTTTTCTGCCCTGATGGCCCTACAGCCACCTCAAGGGGTTTAGGTACCTGCTTCTCCTTAGACCTTTACCCCTTCTAAATCATTTAGAAACTGAATTTCTTAGATGAGGATTCAATGTCTGATGAGGGGTCTTTGACCTGTTCTTCACAGATGCCTTCACCTTTGACTTATCGTTCTGATGAAGACAAGTTTATTAACCCTGGGTTTCCTTTTGAGGAATTGTCCTTTGGGGATATAATTGCTAGGATGATGTAATTCTTTAAGTGGGATTCTTCTTAGGTGTCTGATATTCAGAGAAGATATTATGAGTTGTTTATGGTGTATACTCCGAAACCACTGGCAGTTCCTCCTATGTTGGCTATCTCATTAGTTTCGTTCATGGTTGCTTCCAAGTCTCCTGATTCCCAGCCTCCTGCTCATAAGAAACCTTATTTATTTAAATGTCCTTCTGCTGACCCTGCTGTGGTGTCAGTCTCTTCTGACAAACCATGTAAACTTTTCCCTCTTCTAAACGTTTGCCCTTTGATAAGAATAGTAGGGTAACGGAAAGGATGAGTAAGAACGTTTACACCGCTTCTACTTCAGCCTTTAGGCTATTAATTACCAGACCCACATGACCAGGTAGGCTCTGGCATTGATTCCTCAGGCTTGCTAGGTTATCTCTGCCCTCCCCTGATTCTGATGGAAAACCCTCTGCTTTATCTTTTCTAGGTTCTGCTTCTGAAGTGGCTCGCCACTCTATTAGGTGCAGCTATGATGTTGCTGATGCCTCTTCTAAGGTGGTGGCTTTTGGGTCCATCATGAAGCATTATTCTTGGCTTCGTCTCTAGTCTCTGCCTGAGGAGATTAAGGCCAAGTCGTTGGATACTCCTTTGGGTAATAAACTTCTTTTCGGGACTGCTGCTGACATTTTTAAGTCTCTTCAAGAGAAAGGCAAAACCTTTCAGGACATTAAACATATTTTTGTCTCTCCTGTCTCTAAATTCCAGATGAATTATCCTTGTAGATCTGCTTTTGTTCACTGGAAACCCCACCAAGACCTCCAAAGGTAGGAAGGGTGGGAGATGGACCCCTTCTGCTAAGGCTTCTCAGATATTTGTAGCCCAAAAGCCTTCTTTATCTGATAAGCCTGCTTTTATTTGACAGTTTGCACCCCCTTCTTTTAAGGCTAGGTTCCTTTATCTCTTCACTTCTTCCTTTGTCTTCCAAATTGGTGTCTCATCACTTTGAACTTCTGGGTTCTTTCTATCATACATTGTGGTTACTTCAAGGGTTCATAGGTTGGTACTAGGCTATCAGCCCTAGGGCCTAAACAAGCCTAGCCATAACAATTCCCTAGCTATTTATTCCCACACTATTTACTTCCCTGGACCCCCTATCTAGCAGGGTGACTGATGTGATACCAGGGGTGAATTTCCTTTCTTCCATCCAATCATCAAGGTTCCTTTTGAAGAGGGCCAAAGAGGTGCTCTGCTTGACATGTATGGGCAGTCTATTCCAGAGTCTGGGGAGTCTCTCAGTGAGGAACCTATCCCTCCAGCATGTTTTGTTTATTGTGATAACAAGGTTTAGATCCCTGGAGTGTGTTGCACTGAGGGATTGGGATTTCTTTAAGTGTAGCATGTCCAACAGCTCTGGGTTTGACATGGCCTTGTATATTAAGCAGAGATCGCTTTGAAGTAGACGATATGCGACAGAGTATAGCTGGAGTTTATTAAGGTGGTCAGCATATGGCATCTGCTTTAGGCCTGTGATTCTTTTAGTGAGGTATTTTTGCGGCGTTTCCAGTTGTTGCAGATGTCTTGAGAGGTACATACCAAATGGAGCGTTGTATTCTATAATGGGTCTAATGAGGGATGAGTACAGTGGGACAATGACCTCCTTTTTTCTGGATGAAAAACCCTTTGTGATGAGGTGTGCCACATAGAAGGATTTCCTGACTGTTGTGGCAATGTGGTTATTGAAGGTGAGACCACTGTCCACCTGTGTCCCTAAGTCTCTTATCACACTTTCGGTGTTTAGTGTACTGCCACCTATGTGGTAATTCACGGGTACATGTTTTTTCCCAAAGGGGATAACTATACATTTCTTGGCATTGAGGTTGAGCCCATGGCTCTGGCACCAAGCATCTGTTTCTGTAAGGCCCTTTTGTAATCGACATCATTTGGGGATTCAGTAATGGCTCCCAGTTTGCAGTCATCTGCGAACTTTGTTAGCCAGTGTCCCTTAGTGTTGGCCTGTACTTCAGAGAAGTAGATGCCAAACAAGAGAGGTCCCAGGACTGAACCCCGAGGTACTCCACTTGTCACTTGTCTGGAGCTGGATTTGGAGTCAGCTACTTTTACAGTGTGGGTTCTGTCAGTAAGCCAGTTGGCAACCCATCGAGTGACATAGGGATTAATTCCCAGCTTAGTAAGTTTATCTATGATTCCAGAGTGGGGGATGGTGTCAAAGGCCTTGGCGAGGTCCAGATAGGCTGTGTGGACTGCTTTACCCTCGTCTACGGCTCTGGAGACAGATTTGAAGAAGTCAATCAGGTTCGGGAGACAAGATCGGCCCTTCATGAACCCAAACTGGGTGGGGTCCAGTGTTTTAAGGTTGCCAATGTCTTTCTTTATAAGTTCCATGATAATACATTCCATGGCCTTGCAGAACAGGCTCATCAGACTGATGGGATGGTAGTTCCCAGGATCCAAGGTGGATCCTCCCCCTTGTGGAGTGGGATAACTGTAGATGTGCGCCACTTAGTGGGCGTGAAGCCTGAGGTGAGGGTATGATTAAACATGACAGTTAGGTGAGGTGCTAGTTTATTTTGTAGTTCATGAAGTACACATCCCGGAATGTCATCTGATCCCATGGATGCTGCATTCTTAGCTTTGTAGAGTGCGTTTTTTACCTGTGTGGCCATTATTACCGGACTTTGGCAATCTTCCCGTATTGAGGTGAGCCATTTAGGGGATGAGAGGGGGCAAAGTTGGCACTGAATCAATCTGCCAGGATATTGGCAATATCCTTGGGATCAGTATATTTAATGCCATTCTGTTGTAGCTCAGAGCAGATTTGAGCATTGCCATTTAGATTCTTGACATATTTATAGAATGCCTTGTGGTTGTCTTTGGAATCTTTGGCAATTTTATTTTCGTAACTAGCTTTGGAGGATTTTATGAGGGATCTCAGCTTCTTACTGAGGCTGGTAAGGGAGTATTTTACAGCCTGGATTTTCTTCTTTTCTGCAACAGTTTCTTTCTTTTGTTGTAAAGTTTGTTTATGGCAGGGGACCACCGGATTGGCATCTTTTTTTGGAGGAGAGCATCTTGGTTCTATTTGGGATGGCACAATTCATGCATGAGTGGATGTGCTTGTACAGCGCCTTAGTGTAGGACTCAGCAGTCGAACTTTCAGTTCCCGTCTGCATGGGTGTCATGAAGTTTGTAACTTCTGACTTGAGTAGTATGAAGTTGGCTTTGGACAAGTTTTTTATGGAGGTTTCCTTACTGGGGGGTGGGGGTGGGATGTGGATGTTAAGGGTGATTAGCTTATGGTCTGATCTGACCAACAAGGGGGTGACCATAGGTGTGGAGCATCGATTTCACATGTTGGTAATGACCAGGTCTAGGATATTGGAGCCCCTCGTGGGACTATGGATTAGTTGATCCAGGGCATTGGAATTTATGAATTTCAAGAACCGTTGGGCAAAGGTGTTGGTACATGAGCAGTTTTCCCAGTTAATGGCAGGGTAGTTGAAATCACCCAGTATTAGGGTGTTTAGTTGTATATTAATATTTTCCAGTATGTTTAAAAAGGTGTAGTGAGAATCTTGGGGCATGGTGGGGGATCTGCAGCATGCTACAGTTTGGATTGCAGTCTTACCTAGTGATAGTTGCACCTAGAGAATTTCAGATGCTTTGTGTTGGGCAACTAACCTGGTGGTTTGAATATCCTTGGTGAATATGGACACTCCTCCACCTTTAGTGTTTCGATCCTGGTTTGGTGGCCGAAAAGTGTGGTAAGAGTTGTAGCCTGGTATTGCAGGGATGCTCTCTGGAACCTTGGACCAGGTCTCAGTTACTGCACAGATATTGATGTTCTCCATTTTGAGGAGTGCCTCGAGAGAGTGCATTTTGAGGTTTAGACTTCTAGCATTGATTAGCATTACCTTCAGATTTTGCATGCTTGTACCTGTTACAGTGGTGGTTTTGTCCTTTGAACTTTGCCTCAAAAGGCACTATAGGGGTGACAAGAGCCTTTGTCAGTAACCTGAATCCCAGGAGCGACAGGTGCAGACCACCTCTGGCAAAGCATCATGGTCAGTCGATCATGTCGTCCCAGGCAGACAGATACTGGATCCCATTTGAATGACACCAGAAGCTTAGCCTATTGTTGAAGTCAATTATTTTGTCCTTATATTGTGGTATCATTCTGGGCGAAGGCAGGATGCTACTCAGAGCTAGGGTCATACCTGCCTGGGCCACATGATCCGAGAGCTCTTCCATGTCTTTTGTCATGTAGTCCAGGGAGGTACGTCTCAAGTCATTCACTCCAACATGGACAATGACAGTCATATTTGTACTTGTTGTGGCGTGACTTGAGTGCATGAGTTATGTGGCGGATCCTGACAGCAGACAGGCAGCTCACTGTAATTTTCTCCTTGTTCAGCCTGGTGAGTTGGACATCAGTGTGCCTGACTATAGAGTCACCTATGACTAAAGTGTTAGGTACGTTGTCTTGCCTTAGGGGCTGTTGCTGGGTGGCACACTGGTGTTGTGAGCTATCTGACACTTCTGTTGTGATTGGTGTTTGTTTGCGTTTCAGCTTCGGAGGTCCTTGTTGCTTGGGCAGGTTACAGTTAAGGGCCTCCGCATATGTGGATTTAGTGTTCCTATGTGTGGGTGTTGGTGGTGTGAGTTCAGAAGGGCTATGTGTTGCTTGAGGTGTAGTGTGGGTGTTAACCTTCTCCTCTTGACTGTCTAGCACACTCTTGGGTGGAGAGAGCTTTGCTTCCAGTTTGACTATGTAAGTGCATCTCTCAAAGGTTGTAGTCTTGGGTGGTAGGAAGAGAGGGTTGTCTGTGTACATGAGGCAATTGCTGCATTTCCTCAGTATGCCCAGATTCACCAGGTGGACAGGAGAAATCAACGGAAGCTGACCCTTGGACATGCCTGGTTTGCTGCTTTTTTTTTGAAAAGTACAGGAGATGTTTTCCCTTACCTTAGCAAGGTACTTTGCAATTATAGGTTGTTTAGTGCCTATGATTAATTTCTCCTTATTAATATGGAGAGTTGAGTGCTTGTATCAGTTTAAGGTTTCCTAGTGCTTTCCAGCAGGTATTAGAACAAGTGCTAGTCACAGGGATGCGTAAATGTAAGATGAAAAAAAATGGTTTATCCCAAACACTGCAGTGTGCACTAGAGAAGTTAGATGTGAAGTAGGTAACTTAAGTTTTACCTGTCTAAAAAGTTAAGTTTTAGTGGAATGTCACTATTTTTAAAACAGCAAGATAGTTTGAAAGGGGGTGATCACTTTTGTATTCCGGTACTATGGAATACAGTAGAATGGCCAAAAAATTTAAATAGTTAAAGGGAAGTGATCATTTTGTGCTTACTCACACAAGCCAGTGAAAGCAGAGAGGAAATGAGATATATGGTCAAATTAACATAAGAGGCAGGCAACTAGAAAGACAGTGTTATTTAAGAACACGACAGTGACAAGGTGAGGGGTGGGAAACATTTCTGCCTGACTCACAAGAGACAGAGCTGTGGGGTCTTTTGAAGTTTTAATATGCAGTTAAAAGCAGAACACAAGCAAAACACAAGTTAAAGAAAACAAATCACAGCACTCAAAATATAAAAAGCAATAAACTAATACAAAATACAACAAATAAAAAGCAAACCAACCTTTCCCTCACAGCAAAGTGTAGCAGAGGGATTCTTCAGCCTCTTCTATAGCAACTGTCTAATTTCCCAAAGGTTCTAGTATCTCTGGTAAACCAAAGAACCATTCAACCTGTTTCCCCTTTACAAAAAGGAATGGGTTTTTATTCCAGGATGTTCCTGGTTCCTCAAAAGGAGGGCACTTCGAGACTTATTTTGGATCTTGCTCAGCTCAACACCTTTCTCAAGGTTCCTTCTTTTTGGCTGCTTAGTCTTCAAACTCTGTTTCCTCTTTTATTACCCCAGGCTTTTCTGGTGTCTTTGGATCTGAAAGATGCTTGCCTTCATATCCCTATTCACCCTTTATTCAAGATGTTTTTATGTTTCTCTTTGTATTTTACTCATTTTCAGTTATCTGCTTTGCCGTTTGGCCTTTCTACTGCCCCAAGGGTACTCACAAATAGCTCCTTTGATTGCCTTCTGCAGGCTTAAAGGCATTCAAAATTTTTCTTATCTAGATGATCCGTTGCATCAGGAGCTGTCTCCCAGTCATTTGTTACAGGATCTGCAATTCACCATCTCTCTTCTTCAAAGTATGGGGTTTACTATGAACTTTCAAAAGTCCATCCTGACTCCCTCTCAAGATCATGTGTATCTGGGATGCAGGATTCAGACAATGCCAATGTTGGCCCCTCTTCTGTCTCCAAAGTTATTGCCATTGACAACCTTCTTTCAGTCTCTTCTTCCTCTGACTGCCATGCCAGCCAGGGAGTTTCTTCAGACCCTGGAATTCATGGTCTTCTATTCCAGTGTTAGCTCTTACAGACTGCACATGTGGAAAGTTCAATGGTACCGCAAGTCAGTTTGGATGCAACATTGTCACCCTCTGGCATTCAGTGAACTACTCCTTCCCTGACTCAAGACAGAATTCAGTGGTGGATTCAAGAGTTCATACTCAACTCAAGCTAGCACTTTCAGCCTCCAGTCCCTTCCCAGGAGCTGCTCACTGATGCCTCTGACATGGGGTGGGGTTCTTTTGGTAACCTGAAAGTTCAGGGTCTCTGGCTTTCCCATCACAAGTCATGCCATATTAAACATCAAAGAGATGAGAGCTCTAATTCTGTCCCTTCAGAATTTTCACCTCATGTTCTCTCTGGGCCCTTGAAGGTCTACATAGACAACACTACAGTGATGTGGTATGTCAACTAGCAGGGGGGCACACAATCTTATCTCTTCTGCAGGATGGCACTTCAGGCTTGGCAAATGGCTCTTGGTTATGAATTAATTCTTCAGGGAGTAAATATTCCTTCGGAGCACATTCTAGTGGCAGACTCTCTGAGCAGGTCTAAAACACAGGGTCATGAATTGATGCTTCACAGAGACATGTTTCTAGACATTGTCCATTGGTGGGGTATTCCTCAGGTAGACCTATTTGCCTCCCCTGTAAACAGGCAGCTTCCTCCTTTTGTTCCAGAGTGCCACGTCATCTAGCATGGAAGACTGGCACCCTTTCTTTTCCTTGGAAGGGCTTGTTTCTTTATGTTTTCCCTCCTCTTTCTGTACTTCCAAGAATCCTACAGAACATTCACCTGGACTACACAAAAATCTTGCTAGTGACTCCCTTTTGGCTGACACAGTTCTGGATCCCCCTCTTAAAGCATCTGGTCATAGGTAGTCATCATAATTTACCTCACAGGTTGGATCTCCTCACAGAGGACAAGGGGTCTCTCATCCATCTCCACTTGTCCCCTTAACAACTGACATTGTGGGTGACAGGGTTTTGATCCCTTTCAGGCAACTCTTTTCTGAGGAAGTGCTCAGGGTTTTGCAGGAGTCAAGGAAATCCTCAAACAGAAAATCTTATGTGTCCAAATGGAAAAGATTTTCAGTCTGGTGCAATTCTTGTAACTAGGACCCTTTTTCAGTGGGGGTCCCTTTGGTCTTGTCTTATTTGTCTGAGTTGCTCCAGTCTAGCCTAGCCTATTCTTCTGTGAAGGCCCATTTGTCAGCCATTTCTGCTTGTCTGCCCTTGAATCCTTCTTTGACTTCTTGTTTTGAGGTCAAACAATTTCTTAACGGCATCCTGCATATTAGACCTCTAAGAAAACCTATTCCTTGAGAGCTTAATTTTGTTTTGGAAAAATTGACTCGGGTTCTTTTTGAGCCTGCAGGTTCTGCATCTTTGCAGCATTGTACCCAGAAGACTAGTTTGTTGATGGCTCTTTCTTCTGCTTGGAGGGTTTCTGAGCTACAGGCCATCATGGCCAGTCCTCCTTTTTCATTTTTTCACAGGCACAGGATGTCCCTTCGTACTAATAATTTTTTTATGCCGAAGGTAATAAATGAGTTGTCCTTTAATCAGTCTGCTAGTGAGAGGGTCCTGCACACCTTGGCTTTGTGTAGACAGCTCTGGTACTATTTAGATAAAACTAGGACTATTCATAAGTCTGATCAGCTTTTTGTTTCTTTTCTTCGCAGCTCATTGGGTTTGGCTGTTTCCTGGATATCTAATACCATTTCCTTTGTTATTCTTTTCATAGCAGATCTCTGTCTACTTCTGTCAGAGCTCATTCCACTTGTGTTGTTGCCTCATCTGGTGCATTCTTCAAAGGTCTGGACACCAATTCCATCCTTGAAGCTGCTACTTGGTCTTCATTCCATAGCTTTACAAAGCATTATAAGTTGGATATGGTTTCTAGGGGCAGAGCAGGTTTTGCTGGAACCATTTTATGTGGGTTTGTTGAGGTTTCATCTCAGTCTTCTACCTCCCATTCTGTTTCTTGAGCTTTTTACTCTCCTTGCTATGTGGAATACTGCATCAGTGATATAGAAGGACATAGTACAGTTGTGTAAAATCTTACCATAACAGTAGATGCCCTTCTCTTCACTGTTGTGGTATTTGCTCCCGCCCTCTAACCCCCTCTTGTTTGTTCTGCATTTTTTACTTCTGGATGTGCATGGACTCCTTTATCCTATGGAAACAGTTCTCTTCTGGGGCAATTCAGTTCAGGGTAGTTGCGTTAGTATGTCCCTTTTATGCCCTACATTATGTGCGAGGAGCATCGATGTGACATACAGCACATATAAGATCTTTAGGCTTTTGCATACTGACAAGCATTGGGCTGCTCTGGGAAGGGAGATCCTTTCAAAGTGGAATACTACAACAGTAAATTGAAAGACATCTACTGTTAGGGTAAGATTTTACACAACTGTACTTTCCAGTGTTTCCTGTCCTAGCCCTCTTTCTCTCTCCTTCTCTCTCTCTCTCTCTGTAAGAGTTAAGCTATAATAATAAAAAAAAAAAGTTTATTGTGGAAACAAAGGAAACAATCTTGCACAGGTTGCAACTGTTTCTCAGTATATTAGAATCAATCACCTGAGACTGGTGAATTTATTTGAAAATTTGAAGCATCATGACTAGCACTGTGAACTGACACATATGGGACCTGTTCAGGCATTGCTGACTCACAGGGCAAACACAGTGTAAGTTAAAGTAGAAAGTCACTGTGTTTTCTGCAATAAAATCAGTCAATCATTCCACACCTACAGAAGTGCTTAAACCTAAGCCAGGCACAAACTGCAGTCACAGAAACAAACATAAATACAATGCATAAAAATATCACATTATCAAATATATCAGAAGCAAAAGTAATTACTATATGAAGAAACGGAGTACATTTATAGTGAATAACAAATGGAAATTTGGAAAATTCCATTAAAAATACAGATCTGTGCAGCAAGGAAAGCTGTTGGTACAACAGTTTGCTAACAAGCATTACATGACAGTTAAGTTATAGTGTTTGTTTTTGGAGGAATTACTAGTGTCTAAAATTACCTTAACACAAGCTTTCATAACAGAGACCTCTCAGCTGCTCCCCTTTTAACAAAGTTTTCCAGTTTGGAAGTCATTTTCAGCAGCTGTATAGCTACTGCACTGTTTCTGGGCATAACAATATGTTCGGGCCATGAATACCCTTGCTAAGTCAAAGATGGAAATTCTGAGCTCATCTGTCAACAGATGCTGAAATTTGTCATCAGTCAAAATCAGCAATCTGTTCAGTAAGCGGACACAGTGAATGTATCATAACTGGGACAGTGCAGATCATAGCTAGAAATAAGCGATCTGATAAAAATAAAGGAAGATACATCTAAAAGATGTTATTGTATTTTGTTCAAGTAATAGGATTTACATAATAATGAGATAATGAACATATTTAAAGGAAGAGTGTATTAAAAATGATGTACAATTCATAGGCATGCTGACATTCTTTCTGCAAAGTTTTATTACATTGCTGATCTGTATGCAGCACAGACGTACATACTAATGCAAGTGTTAATGATTTCAGTACACCTTTCTCCCTCAAGAACCAGATGAGGGAATGAAAAAAGACTGGGTGAAGAAAGTGCAAATGTAAGTAGAATAGTGACACAGCAGATAATGTTGTTGCCTCACAGCAAGAAGCTCCCTAGTTCAATTTTTGGCTTGAGTGCCTTCTGTGCAAAGTTTTCATGTCCTCCCTGTGTTTATGGGGGTTTCCTCAGAGTGTTCTAGTTTCCCCCCTCATTTCAGGTGGATTGGATACCCTAAATTGGCTATAGGTGTGAGAGTGTGTTATGGAAGAACTATTGCGGCAGGGTGAGCCACCCAGTGATTAAACCTTGGCTCTAGATGATTCTCACTGGTGAAGTGACACCCTCACCCAATTTAGAAAAAGGGGTTAGGGATGGAAGAAAGAACAAATGGATTTTAAACATGTAAAAAGACAATGGGATGAAACAGTTTTTTTCTATAGACAGTCAGAGGAAAAGGCTATCAGACTCTTGAAAACAAAGGATCTGTATACATACATTTTCTTTTTTCAATACATTTATAATGTTTCATAATGGTATATCATTTTGGCAAAGAAGATGATTTAGCATATATATATATATATATATATATATATGCCATATATATATATATATATATATATATATATATATATATATATATATATGCTATACACATATATATATATATACTACACACACACACACACACACACACACACACACATATATATATATATATATATATATATATATATATACACTACATATATATATATATATATATATATATATATATATATATATCTATATATATCTATATATAGATCTATATATAGATATATATATATATATATATATATGGAACCCGGACACTTGCGCGAATTTAGCTTTCACCGAAAGTCAAATTAGTGCTCACACGTAACCGAAATTGCTGTTCATCGAAGCAGCAATTTCGGGTATGTGTGAGTGGTATGCCGGTCGCACTGCGGTGTGAGTAAGGGAATATTCCTTTACTTCACTGTAGTGTGACCTTGGAGTGAGAATATTTAAGTAGGGGGGGTGTGGGGGGCACAGCCCTTCACATTGTGGGGTGCAGGGGCGAAGCCCCCCTGCAAAAACATTTAATTAGTGGTTTTGTTTTTTTTTTGTTTTTTTCGCAGTTTAATGGAAGCACTTTTTCAGTTAAAGTGCTTTCATTAAACTGTGATCAGTATATATGGATTCAGACACTTGCTTTTTCGAGCAAGTGTCCTAGATCCATATATGTAGATATATATATATATATATATATATATATATATATATATATATATATATATATATAAATATATATAGATGGTTTACTATCAAGATTTCAAATGTCATGACATAATCCGTTCAAAATATCGCTTTCATAAAACCACTTCCTGCATACTAATTATTTATTTATTTATTGCATTTATTCACCGGGAATGTCCACTGGGCCAGAAAGGAGCCCATTTTCAGTGGAGGACCAGGGAGAAAAGCTGCACAAAGATACATACAAAGCTCCACAATGTACATACAGAGAGAATAAAACAAACGTCATATAGTACAGATACATTACATGAGACTTGCAAATAGAAGCCTTGCTGCAAGAAAAATACAATCATTTATGCATAAAAATCATGTAGTACAAATTACATTGCAGGAAGTTGTGTAACAGAAGCAACAGTGTTTGGAAAAGAAAAATGCAGTCATTGAGATGTAGAAGTGCTGACAGACATATTACACAAGAAAGTAGTGTAGCGAAGGGGATATACATATACATACAGAAATGTAACTGTGAGGAGATTGAGCACAAAGAGAATATAGAAGGGGATATAAGTTTGGAGATAGGATAGAATTGAAGAAAGTGACAGGGAAGCACTAAGTAGGCAGAAAGATGGAGATGTTATAGTTAGAGGTATAGCATTGGGAGGAGAAGTTAGGAGATGTGGTTGTGTGAATGGGAACAGGAGTAAATCCATTTAGAGGAGAGATGCAGTTTGAGGGAGGTTTTAAAGGAGGGTAGGTTGCTGATTGCTCTGAGTGAAGGGGGAGATTATTCCATGCCTTAGATACATGGTAAAAATACAACATTTGGCCGGCAGACAGCATGGGTTTCTCTATGAATAGTAACATTTTGTTTTTGGACCTAACGGGCCTATTTGGATGATATATGGATAGAAAGGAAGAGATGGAAGGGCACGTTTCAGGGTGGTAGATGAGCTTGTGTGCTGTAGTTAATTGTAAGAATGTGAGATAGTGTTGGGATTCTAGCCAATTAAGTTGGTGCAGAGAGGGACAATGATGGGTAAGATATTTAGCATCTGTGGCAAATTTGGCTATTTTGTTATAGCAAGAGTCTAGTTTGATTTGCAAGGAGGACTGCAGTTTTGTGGAGAAAGGAGCACCATATAGAAGTGTTGGAAGGAGGAAGTATGTAGCCAGAGCCTTTTTAGTGAAGAGACTGAGAGAGTAGTTGTACCTATACAGGTCACCTAGTTTTTGATGGGTTTTTTGATGTTACTACATATGTGAAGGTCAAATGTTAAGTTCTCATCAGTGATGACACCTAGTAATTTGGTGCTGGGGACAACGTCAATGATGGTGTTATTTTGGGAGTGAATGGAGAATAGTGACCTGTCTACAGAGCTAGATTTTAGTGGGGGGAAATATTAAAAATTTTGTTTTATTGGGGTTGAGAGCGGGGTGGTTCTGGGACATCCAGGTTTCAGTGGAAGTAAATGTTTCTTGGGTAAGATGCAGTAAGGTGGAGGCACATTTAGTTGAGCAGATGATAGTTGAGTCATCTGCATATTGGATGACTGTGCTATGATTCAGAGAGGAATGAAAGTTATTGACAAATATGCTGAACAAGAGGCGTCCTAGTATTGATCCTTGGGGGACACCTGTATTTGTGGTTATAAAAGGGGAGGAAGTGTGCAGCTGTTTAGTTGATTGCTCCCTGTTTGTGAGATCATTAGTAAACCATTGCAGGATAGGGGGACATAGCCCAAGATTAGTGAGTTTATTAAGTAAGAGTAAGTGTGATACGGTGTCAAATGCCTTTGACAGATCTAGCAATAATGCTGAGACTAAGCATCTAGCATCTTGTGCTCTGTTAACCATGTCTAGGAAGGTAATGAGGGCTGTGTTAGTACTATGTCCTGGCCTAAAGCCATGATGGGTGGGGGAGAGGATTTGGTGTTGCATCAGGTGACTGAGGAGTTGTGTATGGATACATTTGCCTAGAACATTTGAGATTGGAGAGAGAATAGCAATAGGGTGGAAATTTGAGATGTCAGAGCTATTGCCGCCTTTGTGAAGTGACAAAATAAATTATTTTTTCCAGATGTCAGGAATATAGAATTCCTGAATGGTTCTATTTATGAGGATGATGGCAAGATATGCAATGGAGGAGGCTGAGAGTTGTTAAGTATTCAGCTGGTAAGTTATCAGGGACTTTGGTACAAGGTTTGAGTTTTAGAAGAAGTTTTTTGATAGTGGAGGTGGGAATATGTGCAAGTGTGAAAGAAGGTAAAGGATTTGTAGGGGAGTAGAGAGGTGGAATTCTTGGTGAGCTGGTATTAGTAGGTGGGAAGGTGATGGGAAGGTAAGGGCCATATGCTACCCTACCCTCTAACAGGCATAAATCTAACCTACTAATCATTCACATAAATATTCGTAGCATCTCCAACAAACACGTCAATCTACATGCATTTATATCTCAATACTCCCCAGACATACTTGCCATAACGGAAACATGGTTGAAACCCAGTATCCTAAATGAAGAAATCCTGCCTCCAGGTTACAGTATCTTAAGACTAGTCATAACAGGAAGGAAAGGAGGTAGAGTTGCAATTCTGATTAAAAATACACTCAACCTTCAACTTGTACAACTCATTGCCAACATTCCAAAATGCAGAGACCTTAGGCTCCACGCTAACGATAAACAATACAAAGAGAATTAACGTTCTCTGTAGTTATATTCTTCCAGGAAACAACTCCCCATTAAATGAGGAGACCCTCCAGTGGGTCACAAACAACCTTCCACAAGAGACCATTATATTAGGTGATCTAAATATCAACTGGTCAACCTGAAACTCCAACAACCCCACCAATTACATTAACCTCTTTGGATTTACCCAACTTATCCAGGAACCTACTAGAACATATAAAAAATCTCATAAACATTTTATTCTTGACTGGATACTAGTAAACTATCCCAAATCTAACTACACATCTGGCTGCCTTTCAGATGGCCTCAGCGACCACCACCCCCATCTTTCTCCTAAGGAAACGTGCCACTATTCCAAAACCCATAACATATAGACAAGTTAGAGATGAGCGCAACTTAAAACCCCAAGAACTAAACACTATATTAAAACTATGTAACTGGAAACCACTTTTATCCTTGGATTAGACCAAGCAGTCGACTACTTTATCAGCACATTTATCAATGTCCTTAATACTTATTGCACCCATTAGAAAAAGTAGGGCAAGAACAAATTATGCTCCATGGCTTGCCAGGGATACTTGAGCCTTATTAAAATCTAGAGACAAAGCCTGGAAACAATGGAAAAAAGACAACCCCCCCCCAAAAAAAAATAGGCAAAGATATCAACTACTTAGGAATCAGGCCAAAAAGCAGACAAATCTAGACAAACAGAACTATTTCCTAGGAATACAAAATGTTAAAAGACCCCCAAAAAGTTTGGCAAGCCATCAACTCCCTCTTAAAACCTGGAAAAACAACCACCCCCTCTCCTACCTCCTCCAATAACAACAGTGGCATAGCCTCCCAATTTAATCATCACTTTATAGACTCTATCCAGTCACTATCTAAAAAACTATTTTCAAACAACTCCTCACTCACCCCATCAAAAAAACCCAAAAATCTACCCTCCTTTATTCTCTCACCCATTCCCACTTCCTCCATTAAAAAAACTCCTCCTAAAACTTAAACCTACTACTCTCACAGCTGATAATATACCTGCTAACTTCCTAAGAATAGCCACCGAATCCTTATCCTACCCTATTTATATTCTTATCAACTGGTCTATTCAGGAAGCCTATGTTCCTCAGCTCTGGAAGGTTTCACATATCATTCCCCTCCACAAAGGTGGAAACTCCTATGACTTCTCTAACAACCACCCCATCGCCATCCTGTCTCCCCTTTCTAAACCTCTCAAGAAATGTATTCACACACAAGTCATGCAATTCCTTACTGCTAATAAACTTTTCTCCCCCACACAACATGGTGTTCGCCTTCACCAGAGTGCAACCACTGCTCTCCTCTCTTTTACACATCAGGTCAACCAGTACAGAAATGAAAATAACTGTTTCCACCATATTTCTAGATCTATCAAAAGTATTTGATATGGTCTCACACCAAATACTACTAAATTTCTAGCTGCCCTATCCTTTGCTCTTACTACTGTAGATTGGTTCAGAAACTACCTATCCAACAGACAGCAGTCCATTCAATGGCAAGGAGTTATATCTCCTCAACTTCCAACAACCATAGGTGTTCCACAGGGCTCAATCTTGGGTCCACTTATTTTCTCTGTCTTTACAAACAATCTTGCTACTGCTACCCCAGCAAACCTCACTCATACAGTATGCAGATGACTCAACACTTATCTGCACATCCTCATGCATTACCACCTTACAAAAGCTTACCCAAGAATCCTTTAGCTCCACAGAATGATGGATGACAAACATCTAGCTTATTCTCAACCCAAACAAGACCAAATTACTTCTATTCTCTCCTAATAAATCCAAACCCACCACCCCCCTTTCTCCATCAACTCTAATAATGTCACTGTCATCTCTCCAACTAGCCATACTAAACTCCTTGGAGTAGAAATAGATAACCTTTA
The DNA here is from genome assembly GCF_019279795.1 of Protopterus annectens. Lineage (NCBI taxonomy): Eukaryota > Metazoa > Chordata > Ceratodontiformes > Protopteridae > Protopterus > Protopterus annectens. Next base: position 1,051,686,741 of record NC_056733.1, read on the forward strand.
CTTTGATGTCCACATAGCCCAAACCATTACAAAGGTGCACAAAAAATGGGAACTCTCTATAGACATAAAAAATGTCTCACAGACAAGGCAAGAATCACCCTCACCCAAACCCATCTGCTGTCTACTCTGATGTATGCTGCACTTATCCTAACCCAAACCAGAAAAACAGATCTGATCACACTTGAGTCATGCTATAATACAATTGCTAGGTTTGCTATCAACTGTCCCTATAGAATCCATCATTGTCAGGCTCTAAGGGATTTGCAATGGCTAGAACTTCTGCAGCTACTTAGCTATCAATAACTTGTCACAGCCTTCAGCATCCTCACTTACCCTGACAAAACTCCTGCCCTAAATAACTTACTATCTCACTATTCTACCAAACGCCCACTTCGGTCTGCTAACAAGTCTCCTTAGTATTACTAGAGCATATAACACAGCAGGGAAGGCAGTACATTCTCATCCTTAGTATTACTAGAGTCAATAACACAGCAAGGAAAGCAGTACTTCCTCATCCTTAGTATTACTAGAGCCAATAACACAACAGGGAAAGCAGTACTTCCTCATCCTTAGTATTACTAGAGCCAATAACACAACAGGGAAAGCAGTACTTCCTCATCCTTAGTATTACTAGAGCCAATAACACAGCAGGTAAAGTGGTACTTTCTCATCCTTAGTATTACTAGAGCCAATAACACAGCAGGGAAAGCAGTACTTTCTCATCCTTAGTATTACTAGAGCAAATAACACAGCAGGAAAGCAGTACTTTCTCATCCTTAGTATTGCTAGAGCAAATAACACAACAGGGAAAGCAGTACTTCCTCATCCTTAGTATTACTAGAGCCAATAACACAGCAGGAAAGCAATACTTTCTCATCCTTAGTGTTACTAGAGCAAATAACACAGCAGGAAAGCAGTACTTTCTCATCCTTAGTATTGCTAGAGCAAATAACACAACAGGGAAAGCAGTACTTCCTCATCCTTAGTATTACTAGAGCCAATAACACAGCAGGAAAGCAATACTTTCTCATCCTTAGTGTTACTAGAGCAAATAACACAGCAGCAGGAAAGCAGTACTTTCTCATCTTTAGTATTACTAGCGCCAATAACACAGCAGGGAAAGCAGTACTTTATCACACCACATGAAAAGCCTACTTCTATTACTTCTGCCTCCTCTACCCAGATTTTCAAACACTTACTCAAGCTTCATCTTACTAAAAACTGTATATGTCCATGCATCACATAAATACTCCTATCTTCCCCCTCTCCCCTTTACCTAATTTTCAGGATTACATACTTTTAATAGCTGTAGCCTGTCAACCTGAGGAACAAATAACACTGGATATTGTAAATATACTTGTCAATACTACTGTATTTGTTAATGTGTGACTGATTTATGTTTTTCTTGTTTGTCCTTCATCTTTTTAATTATTGTTAAATAAATTGTGGAGCTTCTCTCCCTGGGCCTCCACTGTAAATGGACCTCTGTGCAGTCTATCCTTGTTAGCTAATGTAAAATACAATAAAAAAATAAATACAATTTTTATGGTGTTGATGAAGTAATTGTTAAAGAGGGAAGCTATTTCAGATGGAGTTTTTTCTGGGTTTGGACATGGATTGTTAGATCCAGGGTGAAGTAGGGAGTTGATTACACCCCAGAATTTCTTGGGGTTTAGTATAATTTGGTCTTGGATGGCTTGAAAGTAATCTTTTTTTTTTGATAACTAAGCATTTGGCCTGGTTACGGAGTTGTTTGTATAGATTGAGGTTAGTCGGAATGTCAAAGTGCATGTAGAGAAAAGATTGCATTCGCACTTTTGATATATTGTGTTTGCAGTTTCTTACTGCAAATCATGTGACATAACATTTTTTCAGGGGGGCAAGCCACCCTGCATCCCCATGTGGGGTGGTGCACCCCCACACTCCCTGCAAATTATATATTCCAACTCCAAGATCACACTACAGTGGGGAAAAGGGTAATTTCCCAATCACCACTGTAGCGTGATCGTTAGTTGAAACGTCAACTACATATGTGCAAATGCACAGTGGCATTCTTTGTACCAACCACTCACAATAGTGCAGGTCAGCAACACGGGAAGTAGCCTAATGACTTTCGACATTCCTGTGTTCGACAAAGCTGTACTCTACATTTTGATAGCAATTCATATACACACACACACACATATATATATATATATATATATATATATATATATATATATATATATATATATATACACACACACACACAATTCTTATAGAAGGGTTGTTTTCTTGCAGCTTGAGTCATTTGTTAAGTGTGTTTTTTATACTAGTTATGCTATGGATTAACTATATGCTAACTAGGAGATCGGAATACTAAATGTAACATATCGGTTTTCTTCAGAGACAACTAACTTTTTCTGTTTCTTAACAAGAGGGTGAAAGAGAACAGGAATCTGCAGTGGTGTCATTTATATGTTCCTGAAAACTGCATTTCTTGAGAACCATTGGGATCTCAGCAGGTTTGAGTAATATAAGAATACAAGTGGTTATATTACTAATAATGGCATGTGTTAGGTGTAAGTATTAACTAATTTGTATACTTAGTTCATTCATGCATTCATTCATTCTCTAATTACCTATTTAATCTAATTTATGTTCATATCTTAACATGCATGCATACAAGGCAGATACAAACCAGTCCTGAACAGGGCTCTTGTGTATTGCAGGATTGGAAGTATAGATGGCTCATTCAGTGTATCAAGCCATTCCCTGAATTGGTGCCTCCTGAGGGACAAAAAAAAAAGGTCTGTGATCTTATTTGGGGTCATTCAGGTCCCATTTCTGTACCTCACCTCTACTCTTCCTTCCACAGCTGAAAAAAAATTATATTTCTTAAACTGTAGCAAACTGTTTGCTACAATAAAACAAATAGATGCTATTGTTTATGCTACATACAGAGATCTATAAAGCTCAGATTTGTGTAAAAAAATTTTTTTTTAAAAACCAGTATGCACTATTACGAACAAGTGATCATGATCTGATGATCATGCCCTCTAACAATGGCAGCTGCCCCATTTGCCCCACCTTGCTACACTACTGTGTGGCACACATGCACACACTCAGTCATGGTATATAGACCTACAGGCAATTTGAAGGATGATACTTGCCCTGTGGCATATCTTTGGAATTTATAAGAAAGCCAGGAATCACACTCATAACCCATGCAAACACAGGGAGGCCATGCAGACTTCACAAAGAAGGTACCTCATCCTTGAAACAATTGCTATGGGGCAGCAATGCTAACCATTATCACAATGTGCAGTCTTGACCGAACTAAGGTATATTAGAATGTTAATAGTGTCAGCATGCCAACACAGTTTATGTTTAGTCAAAATCTAGGTGCTATGATTTTGTAACTTTGACTATGAATATTTTTAAAGGTCATCATCCTTTGATTCTGAATAACAGGAGACTCATAGATTTTAACAGCTCCCTATGAATTTATTCAAAATGTTTTGAGACAACTGCCATCCCAGAGCATTTTAACTAAAATCACTTTGCATGCTTACATGTACAGGCACATTTTTCTCTGTCGATCATATTTTGGATACTTCAAACAGTGAGATAACCATGTAAACCTTGAATCAGAAAAAGTATATAAACCCAAGAAAGTCTGTATATAATTTTATGTTGCCTTTATGTATTTCTACATATGCCATCTTAATATAATATTGTTTATTTAAATAACTTGACTACATAACTTGCTGATATTATTTAAAGGTTAGAGCTCTGAGTCGAGTTTTTATGCAGTCTACCTGACAAAGCTTTGGCAAAAGCACTTGTAGGATTTCAGTAAAGAGTTTTATACGACCATATGGTTATTGGTTGGACTTTCTTGGATATATATTTGGATACTTAATCAAAGTCATTATAAAGGCAATATTTAGAAGGGGCATTAGACATGGAATAGAATCATAATAGTGTGCAGCGAAAGTACAATGAATAGAGCAAATTTAGAGAAAACTGAGAACAGGGACTTTTGTGCTGGAGTCAAGCAGCACTAAATAAACACTCTGTTCCAAATTGTTTTAATAAATGTGTGCTGTGTAGTAAACTGGAAAGTTTCACATATTGAATCTGCCCGATATGATTCTTATGTGACAGCCCAGAGGACTAAAGCTCTTTGGTGTTAATGATCTGCTTCCTGCTATCAGGATGCACAGCCTGATTCTTTCTACCTTTATTTGCCTACAGTTAACCAAACACTACTCCCAGGTTGCCTCTGAGAAGGGATGATTTGTTCGGTGGGCTGTTTGTATCCTAAACAGAAGCCATATTTGATTTGTACCTGTGAATTTCATACACATTAAGATCTTTACAGATAGTTTCATGGAAATCGTAAAATACGTCAAGACAGCATTTTTAATTCTAAGCAGTTAACAGGCTCTTAGGTGTTATGTGTAGAAATACAGGACAGCAATGATGTCTTTTTAAATGTGGTAAAAAGTTTCTGATAATTCTTTTTGTTGCACTTTTGCTGTTTCTAAAGGAAAAATAAACAATTATTCATTTGCTGCATCCATTTCTTATTTATTATACAACTTTTGAAGCACTAATGCAGTGCAAAAGTGAATATGCTTTGCCACTTTAGTGCACTCCATTTTGCAGTGAGCTGTGCATTTGCACCTTTCCTCTATTTGCCTGATGTACACCCAGCCCAAGTCACCTCAGGTACTCTTGTCATTGAATCTTGTTGAACTTTAGTCCAAAAAAGTGCCACAGTCTAGGGTCAAGGAAAAATGTGATTCATTAAACAATGAGGGTGCAGGAAAACTGTCAGATTATTTTGCAAAAACCTTTTAGTGGCGAGTGAGATGTTATTAAAGAGCAGCATAACCCCTTTAAAGAACACTACACCCTACATAAATGGACAAAATGTATCATTTTACAGTATGGTACTACCAGCTTTGACAGGCACCAAACCCATGCGTATCCTCCAAACTGTGAGCAAACAGTACCCACCATTGCAGCAGATACACCTGCAAACTATGGGCCTGATTCTGAACGTCTGTCGTGAGGTGTACCCAAGAAGTGCACCTTTTCAGTAACCATTTCAGATTCAGAGATAGTCCTACCATGGTGCTGCTACACAAAGATGTGCAGGAAGGCAGTGGCCAGTCTCTGTGGCCTAGTACAAATGCTAATGAGGCATTCTTGGACAATTAGTTTGCCTTGTACTCTACCCCTGGAAATGATTGCTTTAAGGCATTGGTGCAGCCAGTAAAGTTACAATGGCCACCAATTTTAATGAACATGGCCAAAAAGTAATGTTCAAACATTCATTAAAGGTAAATGCCAGGGAGTGTAGCCAACAGGTGGTGTTCATGGCTGTGAGTGTGTGTCTGTGTCCCTGTGTGTCACATATATGTTTGTGTGTGTGTGTGTGTGTGTGTCTGTGTCTGTGTGTGTGCATATGTGTGTGTGTGTGTGTGTGTGTGTGTGTGTGTGTGTGTGTGTGTGTGTGTGTGTGTGTGTGTGTGTGTGTGTGTTTCCCTGTATGTCACATATATGTTTGTGTGTGTGTGTGTGTGTCTGTGTCTGTGTGTGTGCATATGTGTGTGTGTGTGTGTGTGTGTGTGTGTGTGTGTGTGTGTGCGTGTGTGCGTGTGTGCGTGTGTGTGTGTGTGTGTGTGTGTGTGTGTGTGTGTGTGCCTGTGTCTGTGTCTGTGTGTGTATGAGTAAATCATTCAACACTAGGGAACACAGTGGACGTCAGGTATAAGTCTTTATATCATGCCTTAAAGACACTTACAAATTACAAAATAAAGTGTTGCAGCATGAAAGACATGAGGAAGAGGAATAATAAACACCAGGTATAATCTGTGTGATGTGCTGTTAAGGCACTTAAAAACATTCAACCCCTGTATGCGTGCAACTCTCACAGACAATTTTGTACAGTATCCCATGTGTCCCACGAGGTACCACTGGTCCTTTAAAATATTGCCTTAAGTCTTTCAACATAAGAAAAGAATGTAAAGTAAAAGGGGGGAAGTTTCAACCCCTGCACACAATACTGAAATAAGTAATGCTAACCCAATATGAAAACCAATCAAGTTAGCATAGCAGTGTTTATATAGTTATCTATATATATATATATGTATATATATATATATATATATATATATATATATATATGTGGTTCTAGGTTATAACATCGACAGCTGCTTTCACCGACAACACAAACATCGACACCACATAATCGACAAACCATAAACACGAAACCTCACATGCCCGACAAACAAATAACCGACGGTCCACAAACACGAAACCCCATACGCTGCACACACCACAATAACAACAATCAACTAACAAAACACATCCCGTCCAAAAACCACACACAGAACACAAGCACACCAAAATCCTCACAAACCCACACTAAACCTCACATACACAACTATGTACAACCCTAACCCAAACCCTTACCCTAAGGTCCGTCACTATCGCACACTCAGCTAACCCGCGCCCTAACCCTAACTCACTTAACCCGCCCCTAACCCAAAATATACTACTACCGCACACTTACCTAACCCGCGCCCTAACCCTAACTCACTTAACCCGCCCCTAACCCAAAAAATACTACTACCGCACACTTACCTAACCCGCGCCCTAACCCTAACTCACTTAACCCGCCCCTAACCCAAAAATACTACTACCGCACACTTACCTAACCCGTGCACTGACCCTAAATCACTAAACCCACCCCTAACCCAAACACTATCACTACCGCACATTTACCTAACCTGTGCACTGACCCTAAATCACTAAACCCACCCCTATCCCCACAGACTGTCACTATCCACACTTACCTTACTCGCACCCTAACGTCCGTCACCACCGCATACTCACACAGCCTTCTTTCCAAGTCACTATCCTTGGCGTCGGCGTTTTCATCCGTAGCGTCGGTCTTCCACATGTCGATCATCTGGTGCCTGCTAATCCATTGTCGGTGATGTCGGCTGTCGATGTTCTAACCTAGAACCATATATATATATATATATATATATATATATATATATATATATATAAAATATTTACACAAGACTTTAATGTTCATAGGTAAGTGCTAACCTAACTGCTCTTGTGGGCTATTTTAAGCCAACTTCCCTTCCAAAGGTGCACTTGAGTGTATTGTTTCAGTAAACACTTTAACCATTACACCAACTACCCCAACCCATGCATTATTCAACAACTGTAGTAGTCTGCGAGTTATGAGAAGGGCATCTATAACAGGCAACAGTAGGAGGGTTCTGTAAAATCTGAACCTGACAGTTGAGACAATTGGGAGTGTGTCTGTGTGCACTGTGGGGAGGTCTCAGTGTACAGCCAGGAGGAACACTAAATAACATAATGGATAACATTTCCACTGTTGCCAGAATCAACTAAAAAATATGATACAGCACCAGGTCTGGCACCACAATGTACTTGATAAATGTTATGAGGAATGAAACTCCAGTGTCTGCTATTATTGATTGACCGTAATGATCCATGGTTTATTAAGGCAGGGAGACAAATAAGAACAGACATCAGGGACATTATATCAGCAAAGAGACAGGTAAGAGTTATGTCAGTTTGTGTGTGTGTGTGTGTGTGTGTGTGTGTGTGTGTGTGTGTGTGTGTGTGTGTGTGTGTGTGTGTGTGTATGTGTATGGGAGCATGACTGGAGGGAGGTGACTGTTGCATTGGGGTGCATGGACTACTGGTGTCGAATACTACAAGAAAGTTCTGATTTGTACTCTCAGTAGTTAAGCTCGATTCAAAGACATGTAAATTAGCCAATAATGAGATATTTCCTTATTGCAGTTAACACGTCTCCGAAATGGAGTTTTCTACATCATGAAAACATTCCCTTACCACTGACGATGGGGTTCTTTCTGAAATCCGTGGTTTGGAACAAAGCACTATGTTTACTACATTACTTGATTGGTAGCACTTCCAAGTACCCCTGAAAAGAAGTGCTTACTCTTAGTAGGTCTACAGGGTTGCTAAAGAATACTTAGGGCTTGAACTATTCTAGGGACAGGGACACCAGATTTTAAACAGCACATAACTAATAAACTCACGGTTGCGTACAAAACAAAATAATGTTGGTATCCATTTCCGTGTTCAGGTCAGTATGTTCCTACTGGGACGCTAGAGCGGATACCTTCTTTCATCTACAGAAAGAAAGACTCATGTTTGAACTTGCAAAAAGGGAATACATAGCACAGTAAACTCAAGTGCACTAACTTTGATAATGTTTGTAAACTACAAAATATTGTAAATATGAATTTATGCTTTGAAGTTAATGATCATTATGCAACATTGCTTTCTTGTGTTTTTTACTGCTTCATTTCTCCTATAGATCTTGTAGGGTACTTTGCATTTTTAATTAATCAGGGTCATCTGTGGAGAAAAGTTTCACATGCTTTCATTTACACGGGTGTAAAAAAATGGACAGGTATCTTGTGTTTTTAATTTGCTGTCAGCGCCTTTTGAGGAGAAATGTTTAAAAAATCTTTATGTATCAAACTGAAGAGGAAATAAATGGATTTAGTACATATGGCATGATATATTGGCACCAGCTAGACTCACAGCAATGGTATGGTGTCTACCCAATATTTCTAATTAATTTATATCAAAAATATTTCCAAAGATTGATACATCTTCTCTTGATACATCTGCTCTTTTTGGACATTCTATCAGTAAATGATAATATTGTGTCAGGTAAGCATCGACATCAAGTGCAACTAGACAAGTGTGGACATTACTTACCATGCAAGAGGCCATGGACTGGCCAGGATAACCGATTTTCATTTGATAGGGAGGGAAGTGAGATGGTATGTTAACAAACAGCATGCACTTTCAATTTCATATTCAGTTAGGGATTAGGTTTCCTTTACATATACAGTAATTATTTCATCAGTGCAGCAACTGTACTAATGAAGCATTTAACCTTAAGTCATTTCAATAAGAGTGTTTTTTTTTCTGTTTTTGGTCTTTGTGACTTTAGGATTGAATTAAATGAAATTAAAGAAAGAGGACTGCATTATGCAATTATAAAATTAAAAGTGGTTAAACTCTTTATGTTATATGAAACAAAATATAAAAAAAGAGGTGATAGTAAGGGTTTACACATTTTATTCACACGTACACACTCAACATTATTTATGATGTTCTAAATTATACACTAGGCCATATCAATCACATTCTGAATTAACTGGGCTACTTTATTACTTTACAGATGCTTCACTAGATTGCCAAGGGCTTCTGTCATTATGAAGTTAAGCTTATTGATAATGTAGTTTTAATTGTACTCCGTTATTTTCACTTCTAAAATTAATGCTAGGTCAAGCTGCTTGAACTGCTTATTAAAAAATCAAAATCATTATTCTGTAACATTATCTCAGTGCTGTCCATTTCTATGAATATTTATTCTGCTCATATACAAAAAAATACATAAGTAAAATAAATATTGAGGCATGGCTGAGTACTTCATACGGATCCATTTATTCTTATCAGTAACATTTTAGTGTATGATGCATGGCCATAGCTGATGTATGTTCCCTTACCCCCCCATCCTATACATATTTACTTGATAATTTTTCACTTTGGGCTGGTTATTATGGCATTTTAAACACATGGTACTGTAACAACTGTGCTTAATAGATCGTTACTGACCCTGTATGTGTGCATTCCATTTTCTTACTGTCTATATTTAATTTTGTCAATTCTTATGTTCATATGCTCATAGGTTCATAGGTGCTTACTAGGCTATTGATTTGCAAGTATTTTAAGATGCCTTGCTTTACATTCCCATGTCAGTTTTATCCCTTATACTGTGCATGCAAATAACCTAGCCATAAGCCAAATAAGGGTATGTTAGGACCTTTACGTGTTTCCCCAATCCATGAGGTTCAGGGGTGCTAACCCAGGGTCAATTTGTAGTTACCATGCATTCATCTAAAATACATTTGAATACAGTAACAGACATACTTTGCTTTGTGTGGAGGGGCAGATGGTTCCATAGAAGCAGTATTGTCTATGAAACACGCCAGTCCCTGCAACCTGTGCTATCTATTTTGCAAACAAGACTAAAACTGAACAAGCAAACAGACAATGATGTAGGTGATCATATATCCTTGAATATGTATCATTTCTGCCTTGTAAAAGGCACATTTTGGCTGCTCACCTTGGTTGAGTCCATTGCAAGGGTTACCAATGCCAATGATAGGGGGGGCAGGCAGTCCACACTGCTTATGTCTTTCACACTATTCCCAGTGCTGGGATTATTGACAAAGTCTCCCAACTCAACATTAACCCATACGTAATTTGCTGGATTTGTGATTGGCTGTCTTGAAGAACCTATACTGTTAAGGTAGGGGTATTTCTCATAGGTATAAAAATGTCTTTAGTGGTGTCCAAAAAGGGTCTGTCCTCAGTGCCTCCTCTTTGGTATATATTTCTGTGACATAAAAGCCGATATCAAGAGACTTTGACTAACCGAGTTCATTGATGATTGTCAGCTGGGGATGTTGTCAAATCCCATTCCTAAATTCAAAGTCTCCAACAACAGCTGAACCAAACACCTGCTTGGTATATTAATCATGGGCTTACGGCCTACCCTTAAAGCCAAGTAATGCAGCATAGTTTCTTTGGTAAATTTAGCATCAATAATGCTTACCATCAAGGACTGGGTACATATGTTGATAACAGACTCTCCTTTGATCATCATGTCTCTGTGGTGATTAATAAATCCTTCTACCTTGCACAACTTTTCCTTCATGCCATCAAATCAAGGTCCAAAGAAGTTATAGTCCCACTTCAAGCACTCCTCCCTTGCTAAGCCATCACTGTATATAATGCACTCTTCAGCATGTAAAACAACAAACACCTAAACAAACTTGAGATACCTCAATGTTTACTCACCAAACATATCTTAGGTTTCAGTACCCTTAATTAATCTGATAGACTAAAATCTTTTGTTAAGACTGTGTTAACTTCATCAGACAAAATTAAAAACACAAAGCAGCCATTTAAGTACATATAAAATCAATCTGATTGGGCACAGGGGAAAAAAAAATAGCTGATTATTAGTAAGAGAAAAGCACATATAGTTAACCCTTTAGTGAATGTGTTTCATCCTGAATATACGTTAAAAAGTATGTTAAAAATATATATCTAAAGAATTTTTATGTATACACACATGTAAATCATTACATCTAAGTCAAACATTGGAGCAAGACAGTTCAAAACCTTAAATTAATATCTTAAGACTCATACTTGTGTTTATTGCATGGGACCACTTCACAGACTAATGTAAGCAGTGGCAGTATTTTTAGAATTAGTTCTACCTACAACCCCCCTCTACATCCTAAGCTTGCAACATATGAAAAATTGTGTGAGCTTGACCTATACAATTTAAATAGTTTAAATAAGAGTAACTACAGGCCAGCCCACAATTTAGTTAACATGAACCAGGGAGAGTGCAACAGTTTATTAGTGTTGCAAGAACAAGATGTGAGAGTCATGAAAACCTGATAAGTGGAAAGGTATGGTAATTATGGATTCTTCCACATACACTGCTAAGATGTTGACTATTCTGAACACTACAAACTACATAGTGGTCTCTCTAAATGAGTTAAACACTGCATATAGAAAAATCTATGGCCAACTGGCAGATATATTTTTGGAGGTAAGAATTGACCTTTCCTTATACAATTATCTGAACATTATTAGTCCAAGAGTTCCAGTGTTTTTTGGTATCCCCAAAATCCACAAGGGTCTCTCAGATCCCCCCATGAGACCCTTAGTGGATGGAAGGGATTCCATTACCATGGCTTGTGCCCAATATTTAGATCACAAGCTTAAGAAAATGTTGCAAAAGGAAACCCAAATATGCAAAAATTCCTGGACCTTATTGGAACAGGTTAATGGAACAGGTTAACAAAATTGATTACAATGTGAACGACATATTGGTCACAATAGATGACAAATATTTGTATACTGTCATTCCAAAAAAATATCGGCATAGAATGGGTTGGTGATTTGTTGTTAGAATACAAAGTGGATCAGGAGAAGATAAATTTAATTCTAGAATTGTTGGAGATTGTTCTAACCAGCAATTATTTCTCCTTTAATGACAGATACTTTTTGCATACAGCTGGAGTGGCCATGGTATCAGCTTGTGGTGGGACATTTGCAAACATGGTCATGGCACACTGGAAGAGGAGCTTTGTATTCTAGTTCCACTACCATTCTTGTATTAAATTGTACTACAGGTACCAGGATGACATCAGTTTAATTTGGAAGGGGTTGTCTTCTGAGCTGGACGAGTTTTTGGAATATCTCAACACCACAACTACATTTTTACAGTTCACTTAGGTTATTAATCTAGATCACATGGATTACCTTGACGTACATTTGTATAAAGACACACACAATGGAAGGTATGCCACCAGAATCCATAGAAAAGAAACCTATTTGAATTATTTTCTGCACTACACTAGCTCCCATCCCAAACACCAAAAGAGGTCAGTGGTAAAAGAGCAACTTGTCCGAGCTGCCCGTATTATCTCCGGGGAGGAGGATTTTATTTCAGAGTGTAGGAATTTGAAATCCATGTTCTCAATGAGGGCTTATCCAGCTGAGTTGCTCAACAAGCTTACAAATGAAGAATAGGTCACTTCAAGGCCATAGTTGGGGTTCATATTTTAGATAATAGCTTGACCAACATGGAGATGAGAAGATCAGATAAGAATAGGAGCCCCTTCCTTAGATCTTTGATAGTCACATACAGATCTTATTCACACAGCCTGATGTCAATTTTGTTTATAAAAATTGGGACATTTTAATGGAAGATTTAGACATCAGAACTCATCTAGGTGGCAAACCAGTAGTAACATATAGGAGGGGTTCAAACTTGAAAGACCTTGTTAGGAAAAGGCATACACACACTACAACAGGCCGTTTGGGCACGTACAAATGTGGGTCTTGCAACTGGTGTCACAAAGTTAAAACTGGTAGTATGTTTACAATAAACAACATGGATTGTAATATAAAAGAGAAATATAATTGCTCTTTGAAGGCAGTTGTCTATGTGGCTACATGTGACCAGTGCTTGGCGTTCTATATAGGCAAACCGGAAAGAAAATTTAGTGCTAGAATTTATGAACATGACTATGGCTTTAGGAAGAAAAATTTGAATAATGAACTAGCCAGGCACACTCATGACAACATCAACCATAACTTCAGGTTTATGGCTATTGACCCCGTGAACATTAGTGATAAGAAACCTTGGGGACTCCTGTTAGAGTTAAAGGAAGTTAGGTGGCAGATTTTATTGCATGCAGATAAATGGCCAGGTATTAATGACAGGATGTCCATCACTCCTGTTTTAAAACTAAAGGCCCTTAAAAGGAACAAAATAGTACAAAGGAAAGTGTTTGGCATAAGCACTTCACTTGGTTATGATTTTATAACAGCTTTATTTCAAGTGTGAGTCTTAAGATACTAATGTAAGGTTTTGAACTGTCTTGTTCCAGCTTTTGGCTTAGATATAATGATTTACATGTGTGCATACATAAAAATTCTTTAGATATATATTTTTCACATAGTTTTTACCATATATTCAGGATGAAACACATTCACTAAAGGGTTAACTATATGTGATTTTCTCTTACGAATAATCAGCTAGTTTTTTTCCCCTGTGCCCAATCAGGTTTATTTTATATGTATTTAAATGGTTGCTTTGTGTTTTTAACTTTGCCTGATGAAGTTAACACAGTCTTAACGAAAGTATTTACGGATTTTATCTTTCTTGTTTTTATTAATATTAAACTACAGTTTTCTACACTATATTTCATGTTTGGTGCTTTTTGGGACTCTACCTGCCAGTTTTCCACTTTTATTTGGTTTGTTTCAGCATTTATTTTTTCTAGTTAGACTAAAAGCTTTCTTGTACTCAGTGTTCTACAGACTCCTGAAGGGTGATCACTCCTTCGCTTTCTGTTCTATGAATGACCCAGCACTCTTTGAACTCCTTCACCTACACAGAGTAAGTGGCAAAGCAAACACCCATTCTAGAGACGTATACACTGTTATAGCAACAAAACCAGACATCATGATGGATACCTAACCCATCTTATATCCCATTTCTGGAATAGGCTGCCTTTGCATATCAAGCAGAGCACTTCCATAGCAACTTTTAAAGCCAGTCCGGATGACTGGATGGGTGATCATAAATCTTCACCAAGAATGTGTAGTCTACTTAACATTGGGCGCCACTGGTCTCCCACCAATGCTGGGTGATGTGGCTGAACTTCTTGATGGTCTCCTTTGACTGAATGTTTAGGAGGAACCTACAAACCTAGGAACCTATGAGATCCTTTGAGTGAGTGTTTAAGACACCATTGGACTTACAACTGCGTAATATGTCTGAAAGAACAGAGCCTACTGAAGCACTATACATAAGGCAATGGTCAACTGTCAGTAGCCTGTATGATACAAAGAAGGTTTGAGATTTTTTTTAGTGTGTCTTCAAACTGCCTCTGTTCAGAATGATGGCACAGTAATTCCTGAGCTGGTATATTATATTTAAGTGTATGTTAATTAATGGGATCAGCTTATTGTGTACGACAGTCAATGTTTTCCACTACATCTGTACTCCTCCAGAAAGTGTGATGATACCTGTGGGAGTGGAAATGAACAAGCAACTGATGTGGGCAGAAGTTGTTATGAAAGGTAGTCCCTATAGATGTTGCCTAACAAGTAACACAATGAAGATAATGTGCCTTGTATGGAGTGAGTTGAACAAAGTTTACATCATGCAACGTTTACTTGAGTTTTTGTTTATATACTTTCATTTTAATGGCACTTAATGGTAATTAGTTTAGTATTTAGGAGTATTAACAAATTAATCTTATATATTTTACTCTGTAAGTAATACTGTCTATTAATATACTATATTTTATTAGTTTATTTGTGTATTTTTAATGAGTTGTTTCTGAAAAGTGTATGTTGTAATCTAGCTCACTTAACTTTTAAACAAATTTGTTAAAATAAAATATTTTTTTAGAGTACTGAATGACTGAAGGCTTTGAAATATAACTTTGGTGATGCTTCTCTTACCAATATGCTCCTTGACTTGGCTATTTTTTGCATAAAACAGTTTTTCATTTTTATGTCAACACCTATAAACACACAAAATTCATGACTGTGATTCCTTGCTTTAATCCATCCTGTACTTATTTATTTGTGGAACATTTTTAAGAACTGTACAGCTATAGTCAAAACTTTTTTCAGAAAGAATGTGGCTTCTTATTTTTAATATACATGTTATTTTATGTTTTTTGTAAAAGTGGTAGCTATGAGTTTTTGAAATTTTTGAACCTGGATGTTTAATAAACAGTTCTAAGCGTGCCATCCATGAACCTCTCTGCAAACTGTTGAGCCTAAGCTTTGGTGAAGGATTTGTTCCGGAATTATGGCACATCCCAGCAGTAATGCCCTTTCACAGTCAAGAAGAAAGTACACCCGCTAGAAGTGCTCTTCACCCTGGAGAACACTGATGTCTTTGCAGTTACAGAAACATGGTTCAAATCCAAGGAAAACACTCTTGCAGTGCATGGCTATAACACCTATCACATGTTCTGTTCACCCATTGAACATGAAAGAGCAAAAGGCAGACATGCATCTACATAAAGGATAAGCTCACCTCAAGGCTGGTCAAACAATATGACATGCTTGTTCTACTCCATGTTCAACTAACCATGGAAAAATCCATTACCATATTCTTGCTACTTACAGGTCCTTGTCTGTGAACCAGGCAACCCGCACATCATACCTAGAGTTACTTGAATTACTCACTGACCAGCTCAATACCACTCTCATGGGTGATTTCCACTATCCCTCCATTAACTGGGAGGCATACAAGCCCACTAACAGACAGGCTAAAAGATTTGTTCACTTTATGAATTCAAAGGTCCTTGAGCAGCTAGTCTGCACTCCCACTAGGGGATCCTAGATCTGGTACTCACAGATATTTATTTATTTAACATTTGTTGACTGGGAAAATCCAACTAGGAAGAGCCTATTTTCAGCAGAGGCCTGGGAAGAAATGCTCCAGATACTTGTCTTTGGAATGTGGGAGGAAAATTGACTACCCACAGGAAATCCGCATGAACACAGAAAGGACATGCAGACTCCACACAGAAGGCACACTAGGCAAGAATCGAACCAGTGAACCCCTTGCTGTGAGGTGATAACATTAATTGCTGCACCACTGCTGCACCCAGGGGAGAGTGCTGAACCCCCCCCCCCCCCCATGTGATGTCCTCACCAGTAAGATCAAAAAATGGTCTCCCTGGAAATTAAGGTAAAACTGGACCCTCCCCACTGAATCCCCAAAACTTTATGAACTTTTCTAAGACAAACTACCTTCTATTAATTGACAGCATAGCCAGATTCCCAGCAACCCCAAATCTCAAAAACAGAGAAGCTTGTGCAGAGGAATATACTATACGACCACATAAACAACTGCATATAAATGGCAATACCAGACCGAAGTAAGCCCCAGGTCACCAGGTCAAACTGCAGCAACAAGCCACCCTGGTTTGTACAAGAAAAGAAAGAAAAGTAAGATGGAACAGCACAACACCACAGCCCCTCGTTAGTATAAACAAGTGAATCAAAGAAGAAGTCAAGTCTCTGAAAGCAAACTTTCAGGTAAAAATATCCCCCAAAGCTAAGAATAACAGTAAGACATTTTTCAGTTATGTCTGCAGTCTAAAGGTCAGTGCCCAACAATGTGCAGAATTAGTTGTAGATGGCATCACCTATACTCAGCCAGAAAATATAGCAAACCTGTTGGCTGATAAATTTCACCTCCCCATCAACCCCCGTTTTCTCCTAAGAAATAGCCTCCACCACTCCTCTATCAGTTAAAATGAATGAACAGGTTGCCACTGCCCTCTCTAAAGCTAAAAACACAGCTTCAATGGGGCCTAACAATATACCTTATTGCCTCTTAAATAGCTTAAATCAGGATCTATCAGGCCCAGTAGGATCTCTATTTAACCACAGCCTTAGGACCTGCTTCATTTCAACAGAATGGAGAACATCTACAGTCATCGCTCTGCATAAGGCAGGACCATCAACTGACCCTGGAAATTACAGACCCATAAGCTTGACTAGTCTTATTTGTAAGGCTATGAAAAAAATAATCATAGAACTAATAAATAATTACACATGAAACCTGCAAACACTGGACCTGACCCAGTTCAGCTTTGTCAAGAGAAAGTTATGACTACTAAATCTGGTGGACTTCTTTGAGAAAGTCACTAAAAACATGGATAAGTACAAAACAGTTCATACCACCTACCTCTACCTGGCCAAGGCATTTTGATGCAGTTCTCCACTTGGGTAGTTACATGTAAACTCACAAAACTGGGCATAAATCCCTATGTCAGCAGAGGGATAGCCAATTAACTCAAGGCAGGACATGTGGTTAAAGTGGGTGATTCCAGTTCCATCAAGTGACCAGTTACTAATGGTGTGCCACAGAATTAGTGATGGGACCACTCATGTTCATAATATACTTCTTATACACCAAGGCCAACGTGGAAGGCCTACAGATGACAAAGTTTAAAAACAGGTGCATGCTGGGGGCAATCATTAAATTCCCCAGTAATGTAGATATCCTTCAGGAGGGTCTAAATCAGGAAAATGATTGGTATCAGAACTCTAACCTGAAACTAAATGTGAAGAAATTCATTATCAATCCTTTTGGGAAATCACTTACCCCTGCCAATTTATAATATTAAAACAGACCCCTAACAGTAGACTCAGAGGTGAGGAATCAAGGTTCCCAGATAGATAGAAGCTCAAACATTGAGTGTCATGAGTCCTTCTATGTGGCACAACTTTTAAGTAAAGGTATGAGATCCAGATCCAGAGGATTATAGACCCACTGTACGCAGCCCTCATTAGACCAATAATTAAGTACAATGTACCATCTGACATGTACTTGACTAGGCACTTATAACAGCAGGGTTGACCTCAAAGGTTCATCACTAAGAAAATACAGGGTGATAACAACATGTCCTATGTGGGTAGACTGAAAGCCCTTTCTTATCGACTATTAAGGGGTGACCTATGCGTGACCTATAAGGCACTCACAAATCCAGCCTTGATGGAGCTACTACACATCTGCAAAACAAACAGTAAAGTCAAAGTCAAAGTAAACGGTATTATCAGTCAGACTATACCACATGTGCATCTCTGAGCAAAATTATGTTACTCCATCTCAAGTGGAGGCATTATTATATATAGACTATCTACAACACAAAAGATACTCTTGACATGACACAGATTATTGTCCTAAACTCTAGCTACTATGCATATAGAAATAGAAATTACATGTATAGGAAATGTTTCCACAGTTATCAATATTGCTCAGTTATGATTGCTAGCCATCATTTGATTTAGTACACTGGAAAAAGAATTTAAGAATATCAAGTGGAGTTATTGCACAGAAATATTATTACAAAAGAATTATGAGATATTGCTGTCAGAGTTCTGATTTTGTCAAAGTGAGGAGTTAGTATGAATTTAATTGTCTCATAGCCTGTGGGGAAAAAAGCTCTTGTTGAATCTGGATGTTTTGCATCTCATACTGTGATAGCATTTAGCAGAAGGTAAATAGGTGAACAGTCCATGGGCAGGGTGGGTAGGATCTCTGGTTATCTTGTTGATCCTGCTGAGACACCTCAAGTGGTGAAAGTCCTGGATAGCTGGGTGTAGGTCCTATTGATTTTCTCTGTTACCTTAATCACTTTCTGGAGAGCCTTTTGGTCTGAGGTGGAACAGTTACAGTACCAAGATGTGAGACTGTTGGTTATTATAGCAATAACCCACGCCTGGGTGTGGGTAATGCTAACTTTACCCACAGTTGGCGTGGTTTAGTCCCGAGGGCGAAGCCCGATGGACCAAACAAAGCCAACCGTGGGTAAATTTAGCATTACCCACACCCAGAAGTGGGTTATTGCTATTATACCATGACATTATTTAAGAAAAGAAACTATTACTTTTCTTAAATAATGGCATAGTATAATGCCTGTTTACTGCCCTTCCGCAGATGTCTGGCATCCGGCAGTTCTGATGTACTTGCGCCTGAGCAGTACATCAGAGTTGTGGGCAAGCAACGGAGAAAGCAAGATCTCCGTTGCTTTTTATGTCTCGCTATGTTAAATGAGTTTAACAGACGGGGACAGTTTTAAAATAAGCAACGGACATCTCCGTTGCTTATTTTAAACTGCCTCGCTATGTTAAACTCATTTAACATAGCGAACACTAAAAAGCAACGGAGATCTTGCTTTCTCCGTTGTTTAAAACACTGTCTTGCTATGTTAAATGGGTTTAACATAGCAAGACAGCTTTAAAATAAGCAACGGAGATCTCTGTTGCTTATTTTAAAGCTGTCTCGCTATGTTAAACCCATTTAACATAGCGAGACAGTGTTTTAAAAAAAAGAGTTATACTAATGGAAAAAAGTCCGCGACGGACCTTTTTCCATTAGTATAACTCGATTTACAACAGGCACGCTGGCCAATCAGCGTGCACGTTTTGGGGGGGTCATGGTATAATATGCTATCTGTGGTGTCCCTGTAAATGGTAGGATCAGTGAGGAGGTTTGGCCTTCTCATCTTTTGTAGGAAATGAAGACATTGCTGTGCTTTCCTTACAACGGCAGTAGCATTTATGCTCCGTGGTAGAACTTTGTGCTTTCCACACTCTCTACTATTTTGTTATTGATTGTTAGTAGAAAGTGTGCTTTGTGCCGTCATCTGAAATCAACAGTAATCTCCTTGCTCTTGGTCACATTTAGTGCAAGGTTGTTTTTGTCGCACCAGACGATGTGTTTACTCTCATCATCCCTGTAGACTGATTCATCCTCATCACTAATGGGACCTAATACAGTTGTGTCATCTGTGAACTTGATGTGGATTGAGTTGAGCTTGGTGGTACAGTACTGAGTCAACAAGGTGAACAACAGAGGGCTCAGGATGCAGCCCTGTTGAACCCCCATGTCCACGGTAATGCTCTTTGAGGAGTTTTTACCCATATGTACTGTCTGTGGTCTATCTATGAGGAAGTCCAGTTTCCAGTTGTGAATAGGAGTGTTTATTCCCGTTTGGTCCAGCTTCCTCTATTGAATGTTGGAGGAATCATTGTACTGAAGGCTGAGCTAAAGTCTATGAACAACATTCGCACATAACAGTTCTTTTTTCCAGGTGGGCCACGGATAAGTGAAGTGACATTGATAGTGTCTTCTATGGATTGGTTTGGTCAATTTGCAAACTGAATTGGATCCGTGGATGCAGGGAGACTGGATGCTATGTAGTCCTTGACCAGCATCTCAAAGCACTTCATTGCTGTCGAAGTGAGTGCTATTGGGTTTGTAGTCATTTAGAGTTGATGGTGGGGACTTCCTTTGTATAGGTATTATGGTTGTGGTTTTAAAGCATTTGGGTATGACCACCTGATTTAGTGAGAGGTTACAGATATCTGTGAGAATTGTGTCAGTTGGCCCATGCATTCTTTAAGCACTCATCCCAGGATATTGTCAGCTCCAGTCACTTTTCTTAGGTTGACTCTGTAGAGGGTTCTTCTAACATCAGCAGGGTTGAGGTGTAGTAGCTAAGCTTCTTGATTTGTGGTGGCTTTCATTACAGTTGTGTTATTTTTTTCCGCAAACCTGTTAAAGAAGGTGTTGAGCAGTACAAGGGTCACCCATTCTAAGGATCTAAATTTAGTCAGTGAATCAAACAGAACATGCTGAAGAGATAGATATGAGTCTCAGAGATTGTCCCTACTTTGGAACAGGCTTTGTAGTCACATCAAGCAGAATCCTTCCCTGGCCCTCTTCAAGACCAGTCTGGACTGATGGATGGGGAAAGGTCAATTCACACCTGGGGTGGTGCTTGTGTCCCTTATGGATAGAAGTAATCTGTGAAATCTGTAAACTACTCAAAGCACAGGGACAAACCCATGCCATTATCCTGCTTCCAGGGCCCATATACTGTGTATAACTGGGTTACATTTTCTAGACTTGTAAAGGGTCTTGAGCTGTGAGCCTAATAATCTCACATTATCTCCTATGAACCTATGAATGTGGCCCTACTATGGGCCTCATTAATTATAGACCTATAAGCCTTCCAAGTCTGATCTGCAGTGCTTTGGAATGTGTTAAAACTGACCTTATCAATTATGATTTCCAGATTTTATCAAGTCCAGTCTGCAGTGTTGTGGAACATATTAAAACTGACCTTATCGATTATGATATCCAAACTTTTTCTGGCTTTGATAATGACCAGTTTGTCTTAATGAAAATAAGAGCCTGCCTACAGAATTGAGTTAACTTCTTCATATGTCCATGTGCTCATAGGTTCATAGGTTATACTAGGCTAATGACAACTAGGGCCCATATAACCCTAGCTGTGCAACCCAAATGTGACCTACAAATTTGATTTATATAGGGAGTGATTTACTGACTGCCTCTGTCCATCAGAGACATAGGTGCCAATCCAGGGTTGAATTTCTCATGTATCCAAGTTGTGCTTAAATAGGGATCAGTAGGAACTCTGTTTCACTTGGATGGGGAGCCTTTTCCAGAGAATGGGAATTCTCTGAGAAAGATATCTGTCTCTCCAACATGTCCTATTTATACTGAAAGCAAAATTTAGGATTTTAATCTGGTAGTTCTGATGCTGTTTGTTTTGCAGATGTGAAAAGGTAATCAAAACAGGGTCCAGATCGCCTTGTATGCCAGGCAAGGATCACCTCTCAGAAGTTTGTATGATACCGGGGTAAATATATATGGCTTTTAAAGCAATCAGCTTAGAATATTGTGTTTACTCCCTGTATTCATTTTGTAAGCTACCTTTGCAGCAATCAGCTTAGGATATTGTGTTTACTCCCAGTATTCATTCTGTAAGGAACATTTGTGAACATTCCATTTGCTATGTGTGTCTGAACAGGTCCATGCTGAAGGGGACATTATACCCTATTATCAGAGGTGAGTAACGTGGTGTGATGATCTCTATGGACTTAAATGCCATGCCCTTACTAATATGTTGAGCAACATAAAAGGATTTTCTTACTACCTTTGGCACATGTTGGTCGAAGGGTAGGTTACTATCTACATGAGTTCCCAGATTGCTGATAACTGAATCAATGTATTCATGACAAAGTCAATCTGGGTGGCAGACTACCCAAAAGGTACTATAATGCATTTATAGGTACTGAGTTTTAAGCCATGGCTATGGTACAAGCATTTGTTTATGTTAGACCTTCCTGAAGGCTGTTCTCATCTTGGGGAGTCAGTGACTGCTCCCAGTTTGCAATCATCTACGAACTTGGTTAGCCAGAGGCCTTTGATCTTGACACCAAGAAGTAGATCCCAAAAATGCTAAAGTGGAGTTGGCCTAGCACAATGCCATGGGAGACTCCACTGGTGACCAACCTCTTTGAGGAGGTGGCATCATCTATTTTAACTTCCTGGGTCCTATTCTTGAGCCATCTAGTTATCTAACACATTATAAAGGGGTTTATACCTAGTATGGCAACTTTGTTAATAATGCCATTGTGAGATATTGTATCAAATGCTTTAGCCAAATCTAGTTAGGGAGTATGCACCATTTTCCCCTCATCCACCAGATTCAGTAAGCATGACCTTCCTTTGACAAAGCCAAACTGGGATGAATCCAGTGTCTGGAGGTCTCCTATGTTCTTGCTGATAATTTCCATGATAATTATTTCCATGGCTTTGCAAATAAGACTAGTCAGACTAATGGGTCTGTAGTTTCTAGGATATGTTGAAGGTCCTCCCTTATAAAGGGGATGACTCTCCCAGTCCTCCATTCATAAGGCACAAAGCCTGTTTAAAGATTATAGTTAAATAATGACTCCAGGGTACTTGTTAAGTCATATTTTAGACTGTTCAAGATGCATCCTGTGATGTTATCAAGGCCCATTGTGGACATGTTTTTGGCTTTAGTGACTGCAGCTAGTACCTGCTCCCTAATTATAGTTTGAGGGGTTATGGAATTTTTGGGGGGTGCTTAAGGTAAGAGAGAGGTAAAGTTGGAACTGAATATGTCCTCTAACATGTTTGCTATACTGCCAGGCTTGGTGAATATGGCATTGCTGTGTGCTGCCCTTGAGGTTTCTGACATAGCTGTAGATGGCCTAATGGTTATTTTTCACCTGGAGGGCTACCGTGACCTCAAAGTTGGCTTTGCTTGACTTAATTAACCCTCTTAATTGCCTGTTTAGCATGATGAGTGAGTTTTTGTCTTTACCTTCCTTCATGAGGGTCACTCAGGCTTTTGACAGAGCAGGTCTTGCTTTGGCCAAGGATTCTGACACTATACCCCATGCAGACATAGAAAGAAAGCTTCATGCTTTAAAAATAGATCACTGCATAGAAAGATGGTTGGCAAGCTAGTCTAAAGAACCCATTTAGTTCATATATCAAACACTTTATCTGAGCACAAAAAGGTAATCTGTAGAGTCTATTAGGGATCTGTGTTGAGACCCATCCTTTTTGGCATTTACTTCTCTGATTTCCAGACCAGGAAACAGGATATCTGGTTAACTAAGATTGCAGACAACTGCAGACTGGGTATTATTGTTAGGATCTTCTCTGACAGCTGGACATTTAAAAATAACTTATGTCAGTAAGTATCTAGCATACTGAAAGCTGGCTCAAATTAAATGTGTAACAGTGTAGTATTATTGCATTTGCCACAGAAACCCTACCATGATCATATAATATAGACAATACCCAACTCGATAACTAAAATGTACTCAGGGGCTTTGAAACCTGAGTTTACAGCACCCTCTCTTTTGATCATAATTTAGCAATTGTAGTCAGAAAGTTCATCTACTTATCACAGCTGACAACCAAGTGTATATCATCCAGATCTGAAAAAGTCATTGTTCCCTTCTATTCACAATTGATTAGACCAACCACTGAATATAATGTCTTCTTTAGGACGCACTATACTAGACACATCAAACAACTAAAGAAGACCTAAAGGTTCCTAACCAAGAAAATTAGCGGCTTAAAGACCCTAATCTATCAAGAGGACCTAGAAGTCCTATCCTTTTTCTCAGTATTTTCTAAACTCTTGAGGGGTGACCTGTGCCTCATCTACTGCACCATTAGAGATCCATTTATTCTAAATTTCATGGATCTTTAAAAGTCTAATAATTCCATAAGCATCAGAAGGAGGGACCTAAATCTCCACCGGCATATAAATAGAAAATGATGGAGAAATACATTCCCTATATATATATATATATATATATATATATATATATATATATATATATATATAGCCAAATCAAAGGAAGGTGCTGGCAGTACAAATAAACACGAACAAAGCACCAAATGAGCCAACGAAGATGTAAACAGTTTATTTGGCTAAAAGCAGCACTCCAAAGCACTCCAAAGCAAAACCTCATACAAATCCATTCTGTATCATTAAGAATACTGGACATCTTTCCATCATATATAATTCGGTCCATGAAAACCACACCGCCACCTTTATCTGGTTTCATGACTCTAATATATTTGTCCTTCCCTAGGTTCATAAGAATTTCTTCTTCATTCTGTGTCAGATTAGGACAAATATAATGTTTATTCAATGATTTTCTTAGTTCTTGTTCAATATTCATCTCAAAATTTTTTAACTGTGGATGCAGTGGGGGGTTGAAGGTACTCTTACGTCTAAGTGTATTCCCTGTTTCCATATTGCACTTGTCTTTAAAAAACAATTCTAAATTTTTCTTTCTAATAAATAATTTAATATCCACCAAAAGCTTGAACATATTAGTCTTTCTTTGTGGTATGAAACCAAAGCCTTTTGAAAAAAGGTCAAAATGGGCCCTTGTGAGTGTAGTATTAGAATAATTAAATATGTTAAAATCATTAAAAGTCCATGTTTTCCCATTATTAATAATATCTAAAAGCGGTTCCATTGTTCCTGCCTCCAGTCTGGGTGTCCCCCCCTCCCTCTGTAGTTTTTTGAATTATAATTCACAGGCTCCTTTTGCATTAACCTTTCTGATCTACGCAAAGGGGGAAACTCATCAAGATCAATTACTTCATCCACTAGTGATGAATTAGTCTGCCCAGCAGGAACATCAGGGACATTATATGAATCATAATTCACCTTTCTACCCCAAAATTTTGGTTTAGGGTATTGTATCATAGTTTTGTACTCATTTACATCCCTCTATTACTTTGCCAGGGAACCAAGAAGGACTAGCACATATAGCTTCGAATGAAGATACGCCTTTACGGAACAGGAATTGCAACAATGGTGCTAATAATGGTGCTAACAGTGGAAACGAACATGAGGAATCCAATTTGGACTTATTAAATGATTTTCCTAGGTTTTCGTTTGACGAGACGGATGAAAGGCGTCCAAGAGAACAGCGAGGTTGTAGTGGTAGATTTAAAGAAACAAACCATATACATGGAACTAAACAAGGTACTGACAAACTATTTTCTGATGTGGTCAATGTTAAATTTGACTTTGCAAATAACAAAAAAATGCCCAAGGCCACAGGCAACTACAGACAAAAGTTAAATGATTTACATTATTATTTACACAAACTGAAAATGTTGGAAATGGACAATGCCTATCTTAAATATTGTTTAAAACTAGAAATTGTGCCTAAAGGCTTAAGGGTAAGCAAATACCCAAATAATGTGTATGAGGGTACTGAATTTCACAAGAATTTGATTAAAGCTTTTGACAATTGTGGGTTTGCAATTATGCAAGCTATAATTTTGAATAATGAATGTGAAATTGCAAAGCTGACTGATATTGTAGAAAACATTAATAAGGCTGTTGTCAATGACCTTATGTTTACAGTCACGGAACAAAAAGATAAATACAAGAAGTTATTGGAGGATATTGAATCACAATGTTTTGAAGTGCAACACAGGAAAGTAAATAAGATAGACAGGGATGTAAATGAGTACAAAACTATGATACAATACCCTAAACCAAAATTTTGGGGTAGAAAGGTGAATTATGATTCATATAATGTCCCTGATGTTCCTGCTGGGCAGACTAATTCATCACTAGTGGATGAAGTAATTGATCTTGATGAGTTTCCCCCTTTGCGTAGATCAGAAAGGTTAATGCAAAAGGAGCCTGTGAATTATAATTCAAAAAACTACAGAGGGAGGGGGGGACACCCAGACTGGAGGCAGGAACAATGGAACCGCTTTTAGATATTATTAATAATGGGAAAACATGGACTTTTAATGATTTTAACATATTTAATTATTCTAATACTACACTCACAAGGGCCCATTTTGACCTTTTTTCAAAAGGCTTTGGTTTCATACCACAAAGAAAGACTAATATGTTCAAGCTTTTGGTGGATATTAAATTATTTATTAGAAAGAAAAATTTAGAATTGTTTTTTAAAGACAAGTGCAATATGGAAACAGGGAATACACTTAGACGTAAGAGTACCTTCAACCCCCCACTGCATCCACAGTTAAAAAATTTTGAGATGAATATTGAACAAGAACTAAGGAAATCATTGAATAAACATTATATTTGTCCTAATCTGACACAGAATGAAGAAGAAATTCTTATGAACCTCGGGAAGGACAAATATATTAGAGTCATGAAACCAGATAAAGGTGGCGGTGTGGTTTTCATGGACCGAATTATATATGATGGAAAGATGTCCAGTATTCTTAATGATACAGAATGGATTTGTATGAGGTTTTGCTTTGGAGTGCTTTGGAGTGCTGCTTTTAGCCAAATAAACTGTTTACATCTTCGTTGGCTCATTTGGTGCTTTGTTCATGTTTATATATATATATAGCCCCTCGCTGACCCTCTTCAAGCAAAATTTGGACGCGTGGATGGGAAATCGCAAACTGACCCCTGGGATCTCTCCTGTGTCCCTGCTAGACAGAGGCACAGTAAACTAATCCTAAAAGGGTACCTTCTGTGACCTACTTTAGAGAGGCACAGTAGTCTAATCTAATAGGGAGGCGGACGCCAAATACACTCTGGCTAGGCTTATAAATGCCCTAGGGCAGATAGCCTAGTATCTACCTATGAACCTATGAACCTACTATGCAGGGCTTCCCATATCTCAGGAATAATGTTCCCCATACAGGTTAGGCAATGCATCATGTTGTCATGCTTCAAACAGAACCGAAAAAATTTGATAGGTGTCCCAAAATGTATCCAAGGACTTACTGGCCTAGCCCTTTCCTTGAAAACATGGGTATGGTATGAAGGTGGGTATTAAAAAGGTGTTAGTGGCTAGGAGATTAAATAGCTTTGTAACTCCCACTACAGAATGAACTGGCACCCCACCTAAGTACCATGTTCAATCATAGCCTCACCTCAGGCTATGTGCCCACTGAATGGTGCACAGTGACAGTTATTCCACTCCACAAAGGGGGAGCCACCACAGACCCCAGAAACTACCGCCGCATTAGCCTAACGAGCCTGGTCTGCAAGGCTATGGAGCGTATCATCATGGAACTTATAAACAATGACATTGGTAATCTCCAAACTCAGGACCCCACCCAGTTCGGGTTTGTAAAAGGCAGATCATGTCTCCTAAACCTGATAGACTTCTTTGAAGCAGTCACCAAAGCCCTAGATGAGGGTAAGGTGGTTCACACAGCCTATCTAGATCTTGCCAAGGCTTTTGACACCATCCCCCACTCTGGAATTATAGATAAACTCACTAAACTAGGTATAAATCCCTATGTCACAAGATGGGTTGCCAACTGGCTCACTGACAGAACCCACACTGTGAAAGTAACAGACTCCAAATCCAGCTTCAGACCAGTGACAAGTGGAGTACCACAGGGTTCAGTCCTGTGTCCTCTCCTGTTTGGTATCTACTTCTCTGAAGTACAGGCCAACACAGAAGGTCTTTGGCTAATGAAGTTCACAGATGACTGCAAACTAGGAGCCATAATCAAAACTCCAAAAGATGTGGACATCCTACAAAAGGGCCTTGCTGAGACAGATGCCTGGTGTCAAAGCCATGGCCTCAAGCTCAATGCCAAAAAGTGCATTGTCATTCCTTTTGGTAAAAACCCAGTACCCATGAACTACCACATAGGTGGTAGGCTACTTAACACCGAAAGTGTGATAAGAGACCTTGGGACACAGGTGGACAGTAGTCTCTCCTTTGATAATCACATCGCCACAGTAGTCAGGAAATCCTTCTATGTGGCACACCTCATCACAAAAGGTTTCTCATCCAGGAAAAAAGAGGTCATTGTTCCCCTCTACTTGTCACTCATTAGACCCATTATAGAGTGCAATGCCCCTTTTGGTATGTACCTCAGAAGACATCTACAACAACTGGAAAGGCCACAGAAATACCTCACAAAGAGGATTACCGGCCTCAAAGAGATGCCCTATGCAGAACATCTCAAAAAACTGCAGCTTTACTCCGTTGCATATCGCCTACTCAGAGGCAATCTCTGCCTAACACACAAAGCTATGTCAAACCCAGAGCTTTTAGACATGCTCCACTTAAAGAAATCTCAATCCCTACAAGCTACATGCTCTAGGGACCTAAACCTCTTCACCACAATAAACAGAACATGCTGGAGGGATAGATTCCTGTCCCAGAGACTTCCCATACTCTGGAACAAACTACCTATCTATATCAAACAAAGCTCCTCATTAGCACTGTTCAAGAAAAATCTTGATGATTGGATGGGAGATAGGAAATTCACCCCGGGATCACTTCTGTGGCTCTGCTCGACAGTGGCACAGGAAAATAATTTTCTTGGGTGGCGAAAGCCAGGGTATCTTTCGCTAGGCTTATATAGGCCCTAGGGCCAATAGCCTTGTACCTACCTATGAACCTATGAAACTAAGTCAATGAATCTTACAAATTGTTTTGATATCATCTTTATTTATAAAGTGCATGATTCACAAATTATTTACTTGAATTTGACTTTGGTATGAGAACCTGGTCACCATATAGTGAGCAAGCTATACCAGAAATTAAATGTTTTTGCCTTATTAGCTTGTACTGAGCATCTTATTAGCTGCTACTGACGATCAAATGTTTACCATATCCTGACTCCTGACTGGAAATTAGTTAGAGCTAAACATTTCCACAGCAGGAGCTTACCTTACCTCCTGATTAATTTTGGTAATGTAATGTAAATATTTTTGGCTAGGAACTAGGAAAAGAGCACTATATTAAAGGCGTATTGGAAGGGTTGTGACTTCTGTAGAAAGCATTTAGTCTCTAAGCCTCTCACCTAACACTTGTAATAGGACTTTGTGGTCAGTAAAGATGGCCACATTGAGATAGTTTTTATATTCTTGAGCATCCTGGATTAAGTGGCACTGTTGTTCAATAATAAAAGACGTATGAATCATGCTTGGAGACGGATGTTACTGAAGTCCTTTGTTGCACTAAATTTTCTTTTTTTTCCAGGGTAAGAATATTTTTGATAACTTTTTTTCAGTAACCAGTGTTTGATGTTACACTACCTGCAGTGGTGGTGCTGCAGTAGCGTTGTCACCTCACAATTAGACATTGCCCGTTCGATTCTCAGTTAGATCGTCTTCTGCGTGGCGACATGCATGAATGGGCATTCCTTCGTTGAAGTTTGTGCATTAGTCCCGGCAAGCCAGCACGTAAAACTCTACCACCAATCATTAGCGGACCGGAGTTCCGCTGTGGCGACCCCTAACCAGGAAAAGCCGATAGACACAGACAGTGTTTGATGTTACACTCTCCCTCAAGCTAGTAGGGGTTCTTCCTCTTGAGAAGGAGGCAGAGTGCATTCTTATCTTCTTCATGGAATAAATGGAAGTTCTTTTCATTCTTTGGATAATTTTACTTGCACTAGTAAGCAAGTAGTTTATGCGTAAATTGTCCTTGTGATCATAAAATGGGGAAAGTAAAAGTCAATTCAAGCTTAGATTATAAGAACATGTAGGTTTAGAGACTGCTGCCATGGGGAAACCAGTTTGGAATTATTTTCTTTCCTCCTAATTTATGTGGGTTTGTTTTATTTCTTTTTTTATTTTTAAGTTATTGTTCTAGCCATTTTAAAAGTTCTTGGTCAGGACCAGTTGCTGAGATTTATTTGCCATTCGCTGTCTGCAAATGGACTATGGCTGGGAATCAGAAAAAGGCATTTTGCTTACCCAAAGCAGGTTGGTTAAATATCACAACAGTTTGAAAATCTAGTTTGCAGACAGCTATGGCTGCAATTTAAAAGACATGGGGCCGGATTCACGAAGGCTTGCACGGAGTCTAAGAGTAGTGTAAGACTCCATGCAGCCTTCGCGATCCAGGAACAGCCCAAAGTCCGTGTAAGAGTCAAGCTAAAACGGCTCTTACATGGAGTGGGCGTGGATAAGCTAATCACCTCACTTGCAGCCGAATAGCATGCAAATGAGGCTGATTAGCGATCCAGGAAGCCCAGAACAGCCCGTGTAAGAGCCGTTTTAGCTGCAGAAATGTACTCAGTTGACAACTGAGTACGTTTCTGCAAAAACGGCACTGGAGCCATGTCAGCTCCCAATAAAGGGTGCATATGTATCAGGCAACATGCCAATGGCCAAATATGTGGCCATTGGCAAGGTAACCTGATGCAAATATATGGGAAATATAATTTTTTTTTTCGGCGATTGCCGATGTTTAAACCCAGCGCAGCCCCGTGCAAACGGGCTGCGCTGTATAGAACATAAAAACGAAGGTTTTAAACCTACAAATGTAGGTTTTATGCAATACATGGAATGTCAATGCAGGGACCAGCAGAGCAAAACCAACATGGCCACCGTGTAGTGGTTGCTAAGGGGGGAAGCTGAGTCTAAGAGATGTAACTAAGCATTAGTAGGCAATATGATGCAAATGAGTGTAAGGATACTGAATTCCACTGTCACATAGCAAATGAGCACATTCTGAGTAGTGTAAGAATTACATAAGGGGGAGGAACAGAGTAGGAGATAGGTGACATCACAGGGGGGAATGGTAGAAAGAAATGCAGTTCATTGGAGGTTAGAGTTACATGACAGATGTCAGACAGATATCAAGGAAAGAGGTGTGCCACTAAGTAAACATGAGAAAGTCAAGAAATGGAAGGTGTACACTGTTGCCTACACCAAAGTTTCTTGCTGGACGTGTATGCGCACGTGTGCACGCCACGAAGCGTGAGTAAGGCAGTGTGCGCGCGGGTAAGGCAGTGTGCGGGCGTGTAAGGCAGACTAAGCATGTGGGAGCGTGTTGGGAGATGTTTAACACCGTTTGCGCGGGCGTGCACGCGTTTAAAACCGAATAAGCAGATTCTGAACTGTGTAAGTATGTGTGCGCGCGTGTAAGCCACTGTGAGCGTGTTTCTGCTGGTTTGCACATGGTTCCACCCTGAGGAAACAGAAAGGAAAAAGGAAGCAACAGATGTAGTAGGAAGTTAGCAGGGAATACTGCTGGAGCTAGCAGGTGAAAACAATTAGATGCAGGCAATTACACAGGCAGAATACTAGCCCAGCCCAGCACTTAAAATTCTGCAAACAGCAGTGCAGAATGTTTCTCTCAAGAGACACTGCAAGACAGGAGTTAAGTTATCAGAAGTGAAAACTGA
The DNA here is from genome assembly GCF_019279795.1 of Protopterus annectens. Taxonomy (NCBI): domain Eukaryota; kingdom Metazoa; phylum Chordata; order Ceratodontiformes; family Protopteridae; genus Protopterus; species Protopterus annectens. The sequence continues at coordinate 1,051,718,443 of NC_056733.1, forward strand.
AAAAGCTGAACTCAGAGCAGAAATGTTAGGGGCTGCCATAGCTGTCATAATGAGACATAGGCGACTTGCTGAGGGTGGTGACAATGCAGATGGTGCCAGACAACCCACAGTGAGGAGACGGAGAAGAGTGTACAGGCCCAGGGTCACCTACCATGGGTTACATGAGCTGGAGATAGTAGAGCGCTATAGAGTGGACAGAGACCTCCTGCAGCAAATAGTGGAGCTGTGCAGGCCACGCCTCACACACAGAACCAACAGAGGGGAACCCATCCCAGTAGAAACCAAGGTATGTGTTGGCCTAAGAATACTAGCAACAGGTACCTTCCAGAGACCAACTGGTGATATGATGGGGATATCACAGGCATCAGCCTCCAGGGTACTGCACCAGTTCCTGGATGCCATGTCAGCACATGTCGGTGATCATGTATATTTCCCCAATGCCCGTGAGGTATTGGCCAGCAATATGCGTCTCTTCCAGAAAATAGCGGAATACCCTGAGGTAGTGGGTGCAATAGACTGCACGCACATACGCATCAAAGCACCAGCCGGTGAGCGGGGTAGGGCATACATCAACCGCAAGGGCTTCCCCTCCATCAACTGCCAGGTCGTGTGTGATGCCCAGGGCATAATAATGAATGTGTGTGCTGGCTGTCCTGGGAGCTACCATGATTCCCACATCTGGCATTTGACGCAGCTGTACCATACATTTGCCAATGGGGACATCCTGCAAGGACACCTAGTGGGGGATGCATGTTATGCACTGGAGCCGTGGCTGATGACACCCATCAGAAATGCATACACACCTGAACAGGAACGCCATAATGAGGCACACGCACAAACACGTAATGTAATAGAGCATGTGTTTGGGCTGCTCAAGTCACGGTTCCGGTGTCTGGACACATCTGGTGGAGCCTTGCAGTACACACCAACTACATGTACCCAAATTGTCATAGTATGTGCTATGCTACATAATATGATCTTGCGAAAACAGCTGCAGCAGGACCAGCATAGGGCTGGGCCAAACAGCCCCCCACCATTGCCAAGGCCATCACAGGCAGAGCGTGACTCGGAGGAGGAACAACCTGAGCCTGCCCCAGTAGGCAGAAGGAGGCATGCCCAGTATGCCCTGGCCTTGGCAAAAAGGCAACGCATAGCACATACATTGGCTCAGTAGGAACCTTGGGAATGATACCGCTCTCTGACTCACTCATATAGTAACAGGGATGCCTAACGTGACACAACCTGCTCTCAAACATGTACAGGGAAGTGTAATATGCGCATCCGACAGAGACAGCCCTGCAGCACCACCTGAGGCATGAATGCTATGTGTTAAGTAATGTAACACCATGTACTATATGCACACCTGAGGACCCTGACTAACATCCTACCCTCACCAAGCATCATGCCACAACATGACAACGAGATGATCAAGTGCAACAATTGACTGAAGTATCGCAGTTAGTCAAAGGGGACCCAATGTGTGCCAGTCTGGGATGACATGCTGAGCATGACATGATGCACCACCTGCTAGGACTGGCGTGCCCCTATCAGAGCAGACCGTATGGATACTGGCAAAGGCTGTTGTCACCCACAGTGTGCCCTGAATAGGTAAGGCTCAAAACACAAACCTATCTCCATAGGTACCAGAAGGGATAAGAATAAGATAAGGGATAAGTTGAAACAGCAAGATGCATGCAGTCTAAACTCACCCAGTATGGAGAATGTTGATAACTGTGCTGTAACAGAAAACTGAGGCAAGGCTCACAACAGCACCCTAACACTACCAGGTTACACCTCATACTGTGCTGTACAGCCTCAAAACTTGGAACAAGCTACAAAAGGAGGGTGACTAGCAAGAATTGTCAAGGATAACCACACCCCATGTCGGTACCACAACAAAAGCAGCATGGACTAGCCATGCTCAAGTAACAGTGGCTAAAACTGCCCCCCAGTTTATAGCCTGCTACAGACTACTGTCCCAACACCAGGAACTGCATCCGCCTATGCTGGAATACATGAATATATCAAGTCCTCCAAACCACATTATATTGGGTGACTGCAAATACCCAGACATAGACTGGGAGCATTATACTAGCTCCAACAGTGTAGGACAAAAGTTCATAGAATCCACAAACCAAAAGGCCCAGGAACAACGTACCACTCCCACAAGAGGGGTAAGCATACTGGATGTGATAATCAGCAACATGGGTACTGGATGTCAAGATGAGAAGTGTATTGCTCACTGGTAAAACCAGACCATAGAGTAATCACACTGGATATACAAATCCTGACCACAGTCCCTGGCCGGAAAACCACAGTGGAAAACATGTGCTAAGCAATATTTGCACTCCTCCAAACTGATGTGGAATCCATTAAAGGTCCTGCAGGTGCAAAATATGGGCCACACCTCAGAACCTGTAATACAGCCATTCCATGAACACTGCCAGGAATGCTTGGATTATGCAGTCCTAAATTAAAACAAGACACAGTGCCTAAATCTGGCATGGTGGACACCAGCCATAACCAAAACATGCAAGAGAATGAGGAAGCTACTACATGATAGAGCAAACATGAACAATGAAGTAATCACTGATCAGTAGTATGGCAATAAAATCTGTCCACACATGCAATCCACTAAGGCCAGCCACAACAAGTGGAATCTGTGATTCCTGAGGCAATGTTACACCTGCCCCAAGTACACAGACAACCCCCAACTCCACCCAAGAAATACAAATATATGTGAGAGATGCAACCATCCAGCCAAACTGGAGGCTGAGCTCCCTCAACTCAGTACTCCCAAAACAAGTCAGTAGGAGAAGGTAACCACACACACCACAAACACAGTCCCACATAGACCTATAACAACTGCAAACCAAACACATAAACACACAAAAACATACTCAGAGGCACAAATTACAAACACAGCACACCAACAGAGGCCTCTAAAGCAGACACCCAGTCAAACAGCCTCCAAACATAGCACATGCAACACATAGCACACAAAGCTGGTGTGCCAAACAGTCACAGGCCAAAAGGTGAAACAACATGCCTGATACAGTTGTAATAGGTGACTCCATAGTCAGACACACTGCTGTCCCGCACACCAGACTGAACAAGGGAAAGGGTACAGTAAGCTGCCTGTAGGCTGCCACAATATGCCACATAACAGAAGTATGTAGGTCACTCCAAAGCAAGTAGAAATATGATGCAGTCATAGTCCATGCTGGTGTGAATGACCTGAGATGTACCGCCCTAGACTACATGAAAAGAGACATAGATGAGCTATCTGATTATGTAGTCCAGGCCGGTATGACACTCACCATTCGCAGCATCCTACCCTTACCAAGAATAATGCCACAGTACAAACACGGAATGATCAGTCATAGCAAGTTGCACACTTACTGGTGTCATTCCAAGGGGATCCAATGTCTGTCTGCTTGGGATGTCATGCTTGACAAGCCACGCAGCTGTCCTTGGGATGGCCTGCACCTGTTACCCCTGGGCGTCTGAATATTGGATAAGGCCTTTGCCACCTCCATAGAGCCTTTTGTAGGCAAGGCTGAAAAGACTGACCCACCACCCTAGAAAACATAAGTGGGAAGAAACATATGGGAAATGCTGACCAATGCCAGATGTGTACACCCCAATATGCATGCTCCCGAGGCCATCCCCAGAATGGAGAACATCAATGTCTGTGCAGTGACAGAAACCTGCTGCAAGCCTCCTGACAGCACACCAGCACTACCAGGTTATACCACGTATCATGTGTCATGGCCCCAAAACCTGGAACAAAACATAAAAGGAGGGTGAGTATCCATAGTCAGCACAGACACCCATACGTCCAGGTAACTGACAATGCACACGGCATTGGAGTTCACCCATGTGCAACTAACTGTAGGCAAGACTGCTGTGCAGTCTGTAGCATGCTACAGACTGCACTCTCACACACAATAACCCCACCCAGCCATCCTGAAGACACTGGACAGTATGAATGTCCCACCAAATACCAAACAAGGTACCACAAATTACCACATAGGTGGTAAACCATTATGTATGGAAGGAGTAACCAGGGACCTAGGGACACAAGTTGACAGTAACCTGTTATGTGACACCCACATTGCCAATGTGGCTAGGAAGACTGTCTACATTTGATACAGTATCAGGAAAGGAGTCACATCTACGGCAACAGAGGTCATTGTGTCCCTATACTTTTCTCTAATCACACCCATAATCTAGTACAATGCCTCATATGGGATGTACCTTACCTGACACCTGCAGCAGTTAAAAGACCTCAAAGGTACCTCACCAAGAGGATAAAAGGTCTCAGATATATGTCATATGCTGCCTGGCTGTAGACACCCCAGCTGAATCCAGTCACATACTGCCTACACAGAGGCATTGCATGCCTGTTGTAGGAGGCCATGCCCAACACAGGAGTAATGGACATGCTCCACCCCAGAAAACTCAAATCCATCGGAGCTGTGAGAGTGAGAGATGTCAACCTCAACAAATAATGAAATAGGATGTGCTGGTGGGACAGATACATAATCCAGAGGCACCCCACACCCTGGACCAGAATCCCACTCCATGTTAGGCAGAGCCCCTCACTGACACTCTTCAACAGGAATCTTGCCAAGTGGATGGATGATTGTAGAGTTACACTGGGGTCTTCACTGTGTCATGTCCAGACAGAGGCACAGCAAAGCAAATCATAAATGGCCATAATATTCACATAGCAAGGGGTGTCAAAAGCCACACACACTCTGGCTAGGCTAACAAATGCCCAGGGTGGATAGCCTAGTATGAACCTATGAACCTATGAAGATACAAATTGTACAGGACACTAAGGATAATCCCAAGGCTTTCACAACTGATGGTAGGAACCATGTTGGGAATTCACAGATATGCCCTGAATCACACAAATATCACAAACACACACACATATTGCCAACATACATCCTGACAGGTGCAGTGCAAACCCCCTCCCCCCGAATGCAGAATATCTATCCCAACAGACTGCTGGCCCCCTGACATTGCAGATGCTGAGGTAACAGCCAACATCTACAAAGCAAAACACACAGCAGCAATGGTATGAGATGGTGTCCTGGGCTTAGTGCAACATGGACTCCAAGATGAATGGAATGCCAAACCACACTACTGCTCAATGTCAGCCTTACCACAGAATATGTACCCAAAGAGCAGTGTGCAACAACAGTGGTCCTTCTCAACAAAGGTGTTGCCTGAATGGATACTGAACACTACTACCCCAGAATCCTGAGAAGCTCGGTTTGCACAGCTATGGAAAGGATCAGCATGTACCACAGACATAAAGATATTGGGGACCTACTGACACTGGACCCAACCCAGTGTGGCCTTCTCAAGTGCAGATCCTGCCCCTAACCATGTTTGACTCAATTGAAACAGTCATTAAGGTCATTGATGAGGGCAATTTGCTCCACACAGTGTAGCTGGACCTTGCAAAGGCTTCTATACAATACCCTACGTGTTCATTATAGATAGGCTCACCAGCTTAAATATAAACCCACATGTCAGTAGAGGGGTTGCAAACCAGACCAAGGACAGAACAGACATGGTCAGACATGCTGCAGCCATGTCAGACTACAAACCAGATATAACTGGCATCCCACAAGGCTTTGTCCTGGGATCTCCCTCGTCTGGTATATATGTCCCATAGGTACAGGCAAACATGGAAGGACTGTGTCTGAACATGTTTGCAGAGGACTACAAACTGCTCACCACATATGATCCACCAGCTGACACAAGCATCCCACAAAAGGGCCACATAGAAACAGACAACTGGTGCCATAGCCATGTCAGCAAGCTAAGTGCAGAAACGTGTATAGTCAACCCCTGTGGATATACAGTAAGTGCCCACCAATTACCACATAGGTGTTAACCCATTATGTAGTTAACATGTAATGAGAGACCTGGGGACACAAGGTGATAGATATCCTGCATTGGACAAACATGTGCTGTAGTGTTTACAGAAACATACCATATACCCACCTAATCATGAAGGCTGTCAGATCTAGATAAGGGGAGGTCATTGTGGCTCTGCAGTCATCCTTCATCAGCGGTACAATTGACTACAATAGCCCCTGTGGGATGTACCTCAGCAGACACCTCCATCAACCGTAAAGTCTCCAACAGTACCTCATCAGGAGTATCAAAGAGCTTGCACAGATGCGATGTGTTGCCTGTGTTGCTGGCATCAATAAACATGCTGCACCTTGTACAATCTGAATGGCAGTGAGCTATGCACATGAGAGACCTGAACCCCAGCACTGACTTACATAGGACAAGCTGTACTGCGTGATCCATAACACAGAAGCCACTCCCACCCATGAGTGAACCCCCAGCACAGGCTACCCATAGAGTCACTTATCAATCTTCCTCAGTAGGAATCCTGATGAGTGGATGGGAGATGGTAGAGTTATCCTGGGTATCACTGTCATGTCACAGGTAGACAGAGGCACAGTATACTAACCATGACATATGTCATGGCAAACTCCACTTACAATGTGTGTTGAAGGACAAACACACTCTCCAACTAGCATTAGACATGGACTAGGGCACATCGCTAGTGTTTGCAAATGTACACCTATGTTGTGGAATACACTACCAATGTTGGACAAGCCTGGTTTAAGTAGTTCATATCTGAACAGAATGCAACATGGTCAGATGTACACAACTGGCCCCTAAACAGGCTGCTGTGCCCACTATCGAAATGTAAAGCAGTGATAGCAGTAAAGCCCAGGATACTGTCCACCATAGTCAAAGTACTACCAGTACACTATACAGTACTACAGTGTTAGGTCAGTGTGAAAGGATGTTGACAACTGTATGCAAAGTATCCCATGCAAACACTGCAGGCACAGTATAATCCTGTTGTGTTCACACACAAAGCAGTTGTACAGTAACTACACAACATGACACACAACACGCAACCATAAACGGGTGATAGTTGTTGAAGTTCACACTCATCCACAAATGTGGTGGGCTGCAGAGTCCAACAAATGGAATGCTCACACTGGGCATGCTCACACACTTTGACAACATGCCATGGGAAGGCTGAACTGGGCATGCTCACACACTTAGGCCAAATCTCGGTTTAGCAGTTGGACACACATATCTGGTATTTGTATGTGTTATTCCAGGAACCAACCACATTACAGCAGTCTGCCCAGTGCACACAGTTAAATGACTACAGAGACATACGTGATATAGTGGATCCCTCCCACATGCAAACATCTTCCACAGATGCACAAGCTGTTCATACAAACAGGGAATGCTATGGCAATAAAGATGTGCAAACAGTCTATCAGCAACAAATAATGTGCATTTGACAATTAAACATATGGGTGTAGAGGTCAACACTAGGCAGTTTGCCCTAGGGAATGACAGCTTAGCCAGAGTGTGCTTGGTGTCTGCCTCCCCACAGGATGCACATTCCCCTTTCTAAACACAGATGATGTCAGCACCCTATAAGTACAGCAGGAGAAAAGAAGCTTCCCAGTAATCCGAATAGTGCGCTCTGCTAATGCGTCCGTCTCAAGTGTCATAACATAGTTAGGTAGAGGTTTCAAATCCTGCAAATGCTCTGTGTGTGCGTGAGTGGGGTTGGTGTGTGTGTAAGTCTGTGGGAGAAAAATGTCCCTTTTGGCAACTAGGAAAACACACTACAGGATGCACATTCCCTTTCTAAACACCAATGATGTCAGCACCCTATAAGTACAGCAGGAGAAAAGAAACCTCCCAGTAATGCGAATAGCGCGCTCCGCTAATGCGTCTGTCTCAAGTGTCATAACATTGTTAGGTAGGGGTTTGAATCCTGTGAATGGCAAGTGTGTGGGTTTGTCTGGGGGGGGGCTTGTGTGTGTGAGGAAAATGTCCCTTTTGGCAACTAGGAAAACACACTACAGGATGCACATTCCCTTTCTAAACACCGAGGATGTCAGCACCCTATAAGTACAGCAGGAGAAAAGAAACCTTCTAATAATGCGAATAGCGCGCTCTGCTAATGCGTCTGTCTCAAGTGTCATAACATGGTTAGGTAGGGGTTTGAATCCTGTGAATGGCAAGTGTGTGTGTTTGTCTGAGGGGGGTTTGTGTGTGTGAGGGAAATGTCCCTTTTGGCAACTAGGAAAACACACTACAGGATGCACATTCCCTTTTCTAAACACTGATGATGTCAGCACTCTATAAGTATAGCAGGAGAAGGAAAAACTCCCAGTAATGCAAATAGCGTGTTCTGCTAATGCATCCGTCTCAAGTGTCATAACATAGTCAGATAGGGGTTTGAATCCTGCAAATGGCAAGTGTGTGTTTTTGGCTGAGGGTGGTTTGTGTGTGTGAGGGAAATGTCCCTTTTGGCAACTAGGAAAACACACTACAGGATGCACATTCCCTTTCTAAACATCGATGATGTCAGCACCCTATAAGTACAGCAGGAGAAAAGAAACCTCCCAATAATGCGAATAGCGCGCTCTGCTAATGCGTCTGTCTCAAGTGTCATAACATAGTTAGGTAGGGGTTTGAATCCTGTGAATGGCAAGTGTGTGTGTTTGTCTGAGGGGGGTTTGTGTGTGTGAGGGAAATGTCCCTTTTGGCAACTAGGAAACACACTACAGGATGCACATTCCCTTTCTAAACACCGATGATGTCAGCACCCTATAAGTATAGCAGGAGAAAAGGAACCTCCCAGTAAAGCGAATAGCGTGCTCTGCTAATGCGTCCATCTCAAGTGTCATAAGATAGTTAGATAGGGGTTTGAATCTTGTGAATGGCAAGTGTGTGTGTTTGTCTGAGGGGGGTTTGTGTGTGTGAGGGAATTGTCCCTTTTGGCAACTAGGAAAACACACTACATTCCCTTTTCTAAACACTGATGATGTCAGCACTCTATAAGTATAGCAGGAGAAGGAAAAACTCCCAGTAATGCAAATAGCGTGTTCTGCTAATGCATCCATCTCAAGTGTCATAACATAATCAGATAGGGGTTTGAATCCTGCAATTGGCAAGTGTGTGTTTTTGGCTGAGGGGGGTTAGTGTGTGTGAGGACAATGTCCCTTTTGGCAACTAGGTGAACAGACTACAGGATGCTCATTCCCTTTTCTAAACACTGATGATGTCAGCACTCTATAAGTACAGCAGGAGAAGAAAAAACTCCCAGTAATGTGAATAGCGTGTTCTGCTAATGCGTCCGTCTCAAGTGTCATAACATGGTTAGGTAGCGGTTTGAATCCTGCAAATGGCAAGTGTGTGTGTGTTTGTCTGAGGGGGGTTTGTGTGTGTGAGGGAAGTGTCCCTTTTGGCAACTAGGAAAACACACTACAGGATGCACATTCCCTTTTCTAAACACTGATGATGTCAGCACTCTATAAGTATAGCAGGAGAAGGAAAAGCTCCCAGTAATGCAAATAGCGTGCTTTGCTAATGCATCTGTCTCAAGTATCATAACACAGTCAGATAGGGGTTTGAATCCTGCAATTGGCAAGTGTGTGCTTTTGGCTGAGGGGGGTTAATGTGTGTGAGGGAAATGTCCCTTTCGGCAACTAGTTGAACAGACTACAGGATGCTCATTCCCTTTTCTAAACACTGATGATGTCAGCACTCTATAAGTACAGCAGGAGAATGGAAAACTCCCAGTAATGCAAAGAACGCTCTGCTAATGTGTCTGTCTCAACTGTCATAATATAGTTTGGTAGGGGTTTGAATCCTGCGAATGACAAGTGTGTGTGTCTATCTGAGGGGGGTTAGTGTGTGTGAAGGTAATGTCCCTTTTGGCAACTAGGTGAACAGACTACAGGATGCTCATTCCCTTTTCTAAACACTGATGATGTCAGCACTCTATAAGTAAAGCAGGAGAAGGAAAAACTCCCAGTAATGCAAATAGCATGCTCTGCTAATGTGTCCGTCTCAAGTGTCATAACATAGTCAGATAGGGGTTTGAATCCTGCAATTGGCAAGTGTGTGTTTTTGGCTGAGGGGGGTTAGTGTGTGTGAGGACAATGTCCCTTTTGGCAACTAGGTGAACAGACTACAGGATGCACATTCTCCTTTCTAAACACTGTTCAGCAGAAGGCCATGGCTCTGGCACAAGTTGTCTGTTGCTATGATGCCCCTTTGGAAGATGCTTGTCTCAGCTGGAGAGTCGATTATGGTGGCCAGTTTGCAGTCATCTGCATATTTGGACAGCCACAGTCTGTCCGTGTTGGCCTGTACCTCAAATAAATATGTACCAAACAAGAGGGTCCCAGGACTGAGCCTTGTGGGACACAACCCGTAACTGTTGTGGGGTCTGGCATGGCTCCAGCAATGGTAACCATGTGGGTTCTGTCCTTGAGCCACTGTGAAATCCATCTAGTGACATAGGGGCTTATATTTAAGCTGGTGAGCTTCTCTAGAATGCCCAAGTGGGGTATTGTTGTGAAGGCTTTTGCAAGGTCCAGGTAGGCTATGTGAACCACCTTCACCTTGTCAATGGCCTTGGTGACTGTTTCAAAGAAATCAACCGGGTTAAACCTGGTAGTGCTGGTGTGCTCTCAGTAGCCCTGAACCAGGCATCTGTTACTGCACAGATATCGATGTTTTCCATGCCAAGGAGTGTTTTGGGTGCATGCATCTGGAGGTTTAGACTTCTGGCGTTGGGTAGCATTGCTCTTAGTTTCTTATCCCTTGTGATACCTATGAAGGTGGGTTTGTCATTTGAGCCCTGCCTAACATAGGCACTATAGGGGTAGCAAGAGCCTTTGCCAATATCTGAAAGCCCAGGGGTGACAGGTGCAGGCCGTCCCTAGCAAAGCAGGTAGTTCAACAGAAGATGAATGTGTGAAGGTGTAGTGCCTATGATTAGTTAGCAGTAGCATATATGACTGCTTACATGGACACATGCCAGGCAGGTCATATGCACTGTGTCACAGGCAATGTACATGTGAACAGGACAAACAGTGACATCCTGTCAAGTGGGACATGGACATACATATAGTAGGCTATGCAGATGGCACTAGGAGTCCACAGAAGCTCTATAACTATGCATTGCAGGTGTGATCAGTATTCCAGGGTAATTGCAAGCAAACATTCATGCAAACAAAGCTACAGTAAACAGGGCTGCATGTAGTCCATTGTACAACAAACAAGCTGTACCAGTTCCAGTAGGTAACACTGCAAATATGCAGGCACTATGCACATGTACATGGAAATACACGGGTCAGATGGCTAGGGTCCAGTCTCAGTGCACACAAGTGTACAGACCATGTACTGTCAGGATGTACAATAACTGGATAGAAACCCATGTGCTCATACCTGCAGTAATACACATGTCAAATAACAGACACTGAGCCTTCACTCAGTGGTTCCATACTTAGTAGGATGTATGCTCCCTGGCCTGCCACCACAGTATCCCTGACATATATGGGGACTCTCCCTCCTGTGACAGTTAGTTATGTGTGTTGGGGCTGTCTAGCATGGTATGAGATGTGAGCATGCAGTGCTAGGGTGCTCCTGTGTGTCCTGTACCAGTCGTGTAGTACTGCAAACATATCAACATCCTCAAACATCTGCAATGCAGAGTCTAGTGTGGGCAACATGCCACTTGCAATTTACATGTCCATCATTGTGTATTACTACATTCATTACCCTATCCCCTGTGCTACCTATGTATGTAGCCTTCTGTTGACATCATTACCACCAGTATGCCAGCATGTGCAGATGATACACTATGGTACTTACCATGGGTGTAGACAACAGGACATGACAATCACACACTTACTGCATCAGGCATGCTGTGATATACCCACAATTAATTCAGCACACAGTACTGTTAACAACATGATACTATTACTACACATCTATGTGGTCAACCTGTGCATCAGCAACATGTTAACCTGTACCTGCACAGTTGTTACAGATTGCAGGAGGTGGCACAGTTTCATCATATGCACAGGGTGTGAACCTGGTATGCCTGAGTCAGCCACCCATACCACCAATTGACATGTATGTGTATGTGTGTTGGTGAGGGACAGCAGTAGAAGGTGGGGCAATGTTGATGCAGTGTGTGCGTGTATCGTAGCCCTAGGTGTTGTCAATTTGCATGTGTGTATGGATGCACACAGTTCCACCTCATGGCTGCCATATACTGTTGTTTGTGGACAGCCACAGACTGTACCTGCCAGGTCATACAGATCAGTGTCTCTGGCCACGGACAAGGTACCTGTGCCTTGCAGGGGTGCTACGGACTGTATCCGGTACCAACCCAGACTGGGTACTGTCATCAGAAGCAGGTGTTCGTTGACTGGACACAGATCCCTGTTGGGCCTGGCCAGAGCCACGTGCACGTGGTCTCCTGGGGCGGTCTGATGACAGCACAGACCCAGCATTGCTGTGGCTGCTGCTGGCACTACGGGAGCGGCCGTGGCCCTGTTGTCATCCGTGATGACTGCCAGCTGCTGCTGTTGCTGGCATACAGCCACGTCGACGCCTCAACCACCCACCATCGCCCTGGCTCATGGACATGTAGTTGTGGAACCGGTCTAATATGTCCCCACCACATCTGTCTATGACATCGGTGAAATCACGGATGGCAGCCGCAATGTCACGCATACTGTCAGTCATGGCTGTGCAACATGCTGCCAGCTCCCTCAGACCCTGTCTGGTGTACCGTTCCATACGTGACTGTGCCTGCATGACAGTCCGAAACATAGCTGAGGTTGTAAGACCTCTGTGGGCACGTCTGACAGGGGCAGTACGCCCATGGATGCTCCCACGAGAACCCCTGGACATCTGTGTGGTACCATCTCTGGGCCATGCCCATGGCTGCTGTGTGGGGAGGCATGTGCCACAGATACCACATTACCCTGGTCAATGCCCACTGTATGCTGTCCATCACTTAGGGACAGTGGTGACAAAGGGTGTATTGGCAGGATAACTGTGCGCATTGATGGGGTCGACAGCTGTGTACTGTCAATCGGCTGACCAATGGCGGACCCTGGCATACCTTCCTGTGCCATTACACAGATGTCATCATTATCAGTACCCACGGCACCTGACTCAGGTTCCCTGCTACATGACACCAGAGCAGCAACAGAACCTGTGGGAAGGAAACAGGAAACACAGTTTACAATGTCTACACATTACCAGCGATGCACACATGCACAGGTGCACACATGCACAGGTGCACACATGCACACATGCACACATGCACAGGTGCACAGGTGCACACATGCACACATGCACACATGCACAGGTGCACACATGCACACATGCACAGGTGCACACATGCACACATGCACACATGCAGAGGTGCACACATGCACACATGCACACATGCACACATGCACAGGTGCACACATGCACACATGCACAGGTGCACATATGCACGCATGCACAGGTGCACACATGCACACATGCACAGGTGCACACATGCACACATGCACAGGTGCACACATGCACACATGCACACATGCACAGGTGCACACATGCACACATGCACAGGTGCACACATGCACACATGCACACATGCATATGTGCACACATGCACACATGCACAGGTGCACACATGCACACATGCACACATGCACATGTGCACACGTGCACAGGTGCACACATGCACACATGCACACATGCACACGTGCACACATGCACACATGCACACATGCACACGTGCACATGTGCACAGGTGCACACATGCACACATGCACACAGTTTCACACAATTGTACAGTACTCAGTATGTGTGATATCAACACACAGACACAGACACACCTACATGCATACAAAGAGCACTACTAAGTGAGCCAAATAGTACTATTACTATCAACACTATTACAGGAATTGTTAAAAATGCAACAAACGCATTAGCTAAGCATGTTATGGACAATGATTCTCATAGTTTCCTGTTTAATATAGTAGAAAAAGTAGATAAGAATCCTAGAGGGGGGCCATGGTATTTAAAACTACAAGAACGCGAACTTCTCTGGCAGCTAAAAACTAATGCTCATATTTATCCGGGCATTAATGATGCATGTTCCATCAAATGTTTGCTTAACATTAAAGCTTTAGAGAGATAGTAGAACTTTTAATGTGCAATATTTAATAAGTATATGTTAAGTAGTTGGTTTGTTTAATAGATGTACATGATTTATTGATCTATATATCAAAATACATACGTACATTTATTTCTTTTTAAAGACAGTTTTTTATGTATGCTTGTATCTTTAAGTCAAGGTTTTTATGGTTGCTGAATTGTTGACAATCGATTAGTTATTCAATTAACTGTGGGCTTGGTTTAAGCACTTGGTATTATAAAATGTAAAGTGTTTCATTTTTACTTTGTCTGAAGAAGTGCAAGCAGTGTCTTGCATGAAAGCGCTAACTGAGTAAAAGATTTTGTATCCATTTGACTGGCGTGATTTGTAGCCTCCGTTTATTTTCTTTTTTGGAGTTTTAAGAATTGTATTTTGTTTAGGAATTGTTAATACACACTCACCAGCATGGATAGGCTGCATTGCTGTTATACCAGAGGGTCCTGCAGACGTGAAGAAACTAATGTCAGTGGGCACAACTGTGCCATTGTTACTGAGTATGATACAGGTCAGGAGTCGCCTTTCACAGGTCAGCAGCTAATATTGAGGATATCACACTTGCACATTAAATACTATGGTGACAGCTACAAACCAAGGACACACCTCACACATGCATTAACTACCAGTGTACACAACAGTCAACTATACATATGGCATATTACATGCACGTTCACTGTCTTGCTGCTGTGTGGCTCCAGCCTCCATCATAATGCATGTCTGCTGCTGTTGTTGTTGCTGGCAGACTGGAGCCACTACACTCATGAGTAGTCCCTCCAGTCTGGTGAGTGGGGGATGTGTAGCCACCCCACCACCTGTGGCGACCTGTTGCCTGTGGATATCTGACGCACGCTGACGGACATGTCTGATTAAATCACGGCAGTGATGTCGTACCTGCTCATATGTCCTATTATGCGTGCCTATGTCATTTACCCGACGGACAAGGTCTTGCCACAGTGCAGCCCTCTCCTGCTGATTCTGGCTGGTGCGGGAAAAGAGTATTGCATAATCCCGCACCAGGATCTGGTGTATCTCCTCATCCTCAGCTGTGGAGTAGGTGGGATTCCGCGGGTGGGCCATGTACCTGAGAAAGAAAATAACCTGGTATCAGCAATATATGTCAGCAGAATTTGGCACACATACTACACATGCTACTCGACTGTTATGATACAACATATCTCACATATGTAGCATCTGTCTGTCTATTGGTGGATACACATGTAGATGGCCAGGTATCAGTGCTCGGCCAGCAACTGTGCAACAGTACCTGGCAGACTCCATACGACATACTACCAAACCCCAGCAGTCAGAACACTGATTCAGGTCAAGAGCACCTCCTCACTCTGGGGTTTGTATCTAGGTACTGTATGGCCTACATCGTCAACTACTGTGAGCTGACCACACACTGATTGCCCTGGATATACATATCCCACCTCCACCACCAGCACAAACGACTATAGTGCATAACATTACAGATACAAACTTTACACTTTGTAACAGTGATATGGTATCCTTTCAGCCCACTGGGCCAGTGGCAGATACAACCCACAATGCTGACCCCTACACAATTGCTTTCTACAGACATCTCCGAGAATGCATGGATCATGCAATCCCATATATGACCAAGACACTCTCCACAAAGGGACAGCATCCTGTCTGGTGGACCCCAGCCATAGACAGATTGTATTACAGAAGATGGAAGCTACTGCAAGACAGAGCATAATTCACTAAAGGGAGGGCATGTCTGAGCAGCACTGGTAAGGATCTATTTTCCATCATACAAAATACATGGGCAACTTTGAGAGGGAAATCAAGAGTGACACTACAGATAACCAGAAGGCCTTCTTCAGTTATGTTAGCAACCTGGTCAGGAGCCATCCCCTATGCCCATAGGTAGTACACAACAACAAATATTTCACTGGCACCACAGATATCGACAACATTGTGGCAGACAGGTTCAGTGCAGGTGTCACCCCACCCTCTCCCCTGAAATAAAGCATAGTTATCCCAGCTGACTGTAACCTCCCTGTCATCACAGATGTCCAGGTGAGAGACACCCGCAGGACAGCAGAATACACAACATGGGTGGGACCTGATGGTATCCCCAGTTGCATGCTACATAACCTCTGACAGGAGCTAAACACACATATAGAAGTGCTATGTAACACTAGCCTGACTACAGGATATGTACCTGTACACTGGAGCACAGCAGCAGTGGTTCCACTCCATGAAGGAGGCACCTCACCATACCAATACAATACAACACAATACATTACATTACAATACAATACTATACAATATGCTATTGCCCCTGTGTCTACAGCAGCGTACTGTTCTGCTACCCTGACCATTGTGACACATGTGGTGTGATGGTACCTGCTGCTGTCGCACAGTTACACAGGGTGACTCATATGGCATATTACCTATCTGACTAACATTCAGCAGGGGTATGTGTGACATGTACTCATGGGGAGTCTTGCTTCTTAACACTGTGTGGTTTATTGCAGGGTATGTCTTATCTGTGGGTAGGAACTCTTACCTCCACATGTGCACACTATTGCAGTGGCACGGACGACACACAGCAGACATTTAGGTTGTGGATGGTGGGAGGTGTTACTATGGTTGTTGGACATCTGTCATGGGTGTGACTTCCATATGTAAATCCGGGAGTGGTAACCTCTATGTGGGTAGCATATGTGTACTCTGTGGTGTTGTCAGTCACTGTGCATTGGTAATGTGTTTGAGTGCATTGTCACAGTGTTGTACATGTCACTGTGTCCTTCTCCATATCTGTAGCTGTCATGTGAGGTCCATACCATGGCATCCATTATGTGGTGTGGGGGGTACACCGACCTACATGTCCATACCTGACTCACCATGTCCGCTGACACATACCATGTGCAGGTATTCCAGGGATAGTGTGCCACTGTGAATATCATTGGGGCCACTATTGTACACATTTCTGACCCTGCTCACCCCTGACACATGCAGTGGTGGGCAGCCAATCACATATCTGGTGGTTACTGGTGTAGGTGATCTGGAATGTGGTATGGTACTCCGGATTTGACACTGGTGTTCACTCCATGCCTTTGTCACCAGGCACCTGTTGCAATACATCTGTACACATGTGCCTCACTCAGAATTTATATACATCTCTGTCTCTCTGTCTCTCTCTCTCTATATATATATATATATATATATATATGTATATATATATATATATATATATATATATATATATATATATATATATATATATGTCCATATACATATACACATATATATTGATGTACATATATTGCTATAGATGTGGAGGGGGGGGGCACAGCGGGGGTGTGAGTGACAGAGGGGGTGGGACAGGCTGTGTTGCAGGTCGTCATATACAGTCATACCTGTATGTAGTCAGATCAGTCTGTCTATGTATATGTATCTACATATATCTATATCTGTATGTGTGCATTACATAGATATGTTTGTACAATATTCTATCTACATCTGTCTATGTATTCCTACATCTCTCTCTCTATGTATGTATACATATATGCATATCATATATATATATATATATATATATATATATATATATATATATATATATATATATATATACACATACATATGTTGACATACATACATATCCATATGTTAGACAGGTATATCAACATATTTGTCTACCATACTGTATACACACACTAACATACTGCTAAACATACATAACTGTGTAACCTACTTTGTACATGGCACTACAACCTACAATCAAACAAATAGATATGTGCACATAGATGCTCTCACATACAAATGTATGTACAGCCTTCACTGATAGTTGCTGTATGTCCCCTGCCCTTTACACATCTTCATATACATATGGATACAGACCAATGACACATATGGAGGGTTCACAGTATGTAGACCTTTATAGTATTACTTTACATTACCTGTGTTTGTCACAGCTGCTTGTGTTGCTGTCTGGTTCTCTGTCCTGCTGCTCCACTTCCCAGTTGTCAGCTTTCAGGTAGCTGTTGCTGAACAATTTGTTTCTGTCTGCTTAATTGCAGTTTTCTCTGTCTCTGTCTCTCTCTCTCTCTCTCTCTCTCTCTCTCTTTGTCTGTCTCTCACGTCCTTCTCAGGGTGCAATGAAAGTATTGCATGCGTGGACATGGAGTACAGCATACTTTTGTAGGTATCTGCATATGCCCATGTGATGGCCTCTGCACCAGTTGTTAGCCAGCATTTGCTAATTGCATGCAGCCAGTTGTGTACTGATTGCAGTTCTCACTGTGATTTCAGAATAGTGCTATAAAAAGGTGTGTGAGATAGGCGTAGCCCTTTCAGATGTTAAGGGCAGGGACCATGCTGTTAAGCTGTGGACAATGTTCTGTGAGTGTAAAGGTTGGTATCTCTCTCATATTTCCAGGTGTGTTGTAGATTAACATTACTCCATTCATTTCTCCAGTTTCCTGTACTAACTGTGTATGTACACTGACACCTACAACTACTACTACTGTTAATGTGTGTGTGTGTGTGTGTGTGTGTGTGTGTGTGTGTGTGTGTGTGTGTGTGTGTGTGTGTGTGTGTGTGTGCTTTCCTTTCACTTTTGCTTGCACTCTGTTGCTAAGGCTTCAATAGTTGCCCTTTACAGTCACTACTTGTATGCCTGCTAGGTGTCTTGACTGTAGTGTGCTGCTGTAGCTTTCCTATTTTCCATGTACATTCACACCTTGGAATGCTTGCTATATCTGCTAGGGTGTTACAGCATGCAGTGTGGCTGGCCATGGTGTGGGCCTTGACATCTATTAGGGTATTTGAGTATGCTGCTGAGCAGGCCCCAGAGACTTTCAGGTTCATCTGTTATGTGCCTCATGGAATGGTACATATCAGTGGGGTACACCCATTAAAATGTCTGGTATGCTGCAGTTGTGACTGTGGGTTAGCATGAGCATATGTATTACTACACTTTTTCTGCCATGCAAGTGGTGAATACTTTCCGGACTCCGTAGTTACCATTGCATGTGTTACACCTTTCTGCCTACTGTTTGTACATTTCACATGGGGTCTGTGGGGCATCCCTGTAAGTCATTCACTGTTGCTATGTCTAGGCTCTTAACTATTCAAATATGGTGGTGTTGGACCCGTCATGTGTACAGATATTTGCAGGTTGTCCACATTTCTGCCTCATAATTTGGTCAATATCTCATGCACACCTTTTTCTGGCAAGTCACTCTGGGCTCAAGTCAGAATATGGTGCCAAACATTCAAGTTCCAGACTGCATACCCTTCCAAACATCCCACAAAGTGTAGACCCTGTTACTTTCTGAACTGTCTGCGTTTGTTGTAACATTATTTGTAATGTGTCCCTGGTTTTGGGCCTTTGCTCCACATATTTTATTACTTGGTCCAGATGTGTTCCTGTAAGAGGTTGTGGGGTATGGGCAGTGCTTATCCTGCTGTGAGTATGTGTGTGTCTTGCAAGGTGCTATAGTGACATTATTACCTACTAGCTTCCAACTAGCATGGCTGTTTCTGTTCACACACTACTATTATGGAAATCCACCAGTTTTCTTAGTAATTCTAAATGTCATGCTTTGTGTACTACACATCTATATTCCCTTTACATTCATTCCTACTGTTACATGATATATTTACTTTAGCACAATGTTCTTGTATAAGAGTGATGGCTTAATGGTAAGTCATGCAGACTACAGTTGCCAAAGTCCTGGGTTCGAGACTCACAGTGGGATTTTATTTTGCTTTTGAACTGAGTACAGGACCTGTCAATCAAAGTGACTAAGGCACTTTTAAGCAGTTGTAACCGGGTTAGCGCTGGTTTGCGTGGAGCTCACGCATGCGCACTGGCGGTTAGCTCACAAGCGCACACCTGATTACAACCACTTAAACGTGCTTACTCTTTGGCAGACACCCGCTATTTTCCTTGAAAGAAAAGAAAAATGGGGAGACAGGAAAGTGGTGAAAAAGGGGTCACAAAGAGGGTAAGACAGTAGAGAAACAAGCTTGGGATGTGCAGGAGGGATGTAGGTAAGGCCCATAGCTGCCCATTTCTTCATCAGCAGCAGCTGTGCATATATATGTAATTTGGTGTGACATTTGAAACCTTCCACCCCTGAGAGAGGTGTCAGGACAACAATAATACTTGTTGTACAGCCAATTGGAATTGATAGGTTCCATGTCCAGTAGACATGTGTGCGGAATGGGCAGCTATGTATGGGGCATAATTTTTTTGTGGGTACAGAGTGCCTTTTTTTTTTATTATTTTTTCAGGTGAGAGTGGTATGTCAGGTGAAGGTAGTCGGTACAGCTGGGGAGGTAGGTTGGGTAGGTTAACAGACAAAACAAACAAGACGCATACAGGGGCGGTGTATGACACGTGTGGGGGGGGTTACACAATTGACGGGGACGGAGGTTTGGATATCCAGAGCCCATGAGCCCACAGATGGCAACAGTGGAACTGATATCCCCACCCATAGGCAGTTGCCACTGTTCCTTCACTGCCCAGGACGGGGCTGTGCTGGGGGCTGTGTAGGCGGGGCAACAGGCATGACTGGTAGTTGTGCCACCCGTGCCTCGAGCTGGAGTAGGGGCTCAAGGACAGAGTCCCGAATCTCCCTACGCACCACAGTCCGGACGCTACGGAGGGTGAGTGGTGGATCTCCTCCGGCCACACTTGCAGAGGGGCAAGCCCCATCCTGCAGCGCTTCCACCCGCAGGTGGCACAGGGCCACCGGAGGAGGGTCCGGACTCGGCACTAGTGCCAGGTGCACTCGCCAGCTGAGGTGGGAGAGGTGGGTCCGCTGGAACCCGCCTTCCCTGTCGTACTATGTTTTGCATTATGTCATGACAGTTTGGGTTAGTGACATATAATACCATTCACAATTAGTTGTAACAGCATGCATTAGTATTCCCATTAACCAAACACCCAGATATTCACACCATTGAACAGCGTGCATAACACATGCATAATTTTAACAGAAATACACAGTCCAACAACATGCAGGGTTAATTGATGGCAACAGGCCATCAGGTGTGGATGTATGAACAGGGCAGATGCATCAACAGACATGCAAATATATATGACCCAACAGGACAAACATCCAGGGGTGTTAATTGTGATTGCACATACCATTTTCACGTGGAATGGGTTATATGTAGTTATAGGGTGGGGTGAAGAAAGTAATATTAACACCTTCGAATAACAATACATTTGCTGTACATTTCTAATAGCTACAGTTATATACACACTACTGTTCTAACTACAGTTTCCTATATGTTAACTATTTCAACTTGGTGATAGGACTGTTAATGCAACATCAATATACATTTTATGGTTCTTCATACACATTCATATCTAGCTTTGTTCAGCTACATCAAGGCTACATTTGCTTTATATGGCTGTAGACAAGTGTGGATGTTTGGTATATCAGACAAACATCCTATCTGCATATTGCAGACTGAGAGCAACATATCCTGATTTTGGGATACACATTCCAGATGCAGCAACACTTTGAACAGATTTAGCTGTTTGGTTTTGAATCTGACAGCATTTCATTCTGTCTTGACTGCAGTATACTTTATTCAGGGGTTATTACTACTGTATTGCTGGATTCATGGCACTTTCTCACACTCTCTCACTTGCTTTCATTTTACTATTCAGGATGGCACTTCTAGGCTTTATTGACATGTTTTAACAGTAGTTATTACAATCCTTTCCAGCAGTCTCACTTCTGTCATGTTTCAGTATTTCCACAGGGATATATTTCACACATGTGATTTATCATCTTCTGCAGCTATACTTTTCAGCCTGCTGCAGGTTGTGTACTATTTTCTTACAGGCAGGGCATTTTTTTTCAGGATATATGTCGGACAGTTTCATGTTTAGCTTATACTTACAGGCTGAAAACTGTTGTAATCAAGCAATACTTGCATACACTTTCACACTGTTACTTGCAGATTTTATTCCTTACTGACTACACTGCACTCTTTTGCTGACTGTCATACTTTTATATTTCTTTACAGTTACTGGTAGTGGATTACTGACCTGCCTGGTGGCGCAACCGCACCAGCCTATCGCCATAGGCTCTGCGGTTCGCAGAACGGACACCTGCAGCTGTAATATAAATGAAGTAATATTGGAATACACATCTCCATAATATCAGCTAGTTTAACTTTTACATACATAATTAAATGTTACTTACTCAGTGGTGGGGCGTTGGGTGTTTGCCGGGCCTCCTGGATCCAAAGGTTCAGTTGGTCCTGCTTGCATCTCTTCAGGTCCGCATGGTGGTGACGGACCTGCTCACCTGTCCTTGGAATCCCTGTGGCACTGGTGAGTTCATGAGCCAACCAGTCCCACGCCTCAGCCCTGTATGCTCCCCAGAGGACCTGGCCCTGCATGAGTTGGGCCTCATGATTGTGGACTAGGAGCCAGGCCATGTACCTGGACTCCTCAACACCCCACCTCTGTGCTCGAAAGCGACTACCCTCTCCTACTCCTGACATTCTGCCTGCAGGTCTGTTCTACAATCGTTTATGCTGTGTATTCCCACCTATGGGGCTTATATAGTCCGTTTTTCCCGCACATATCTGTGATTGGCCATTTGGAATTGTATCAACTTCAGTAAACCTGCATTGTCATGCTGTAGTTTGTATTCATTCCTATATATTAGCTATTATTCCATTTCTAGGTACTGCTGTCATGGCTTAGTGGTTCTGTACCTTGACTATGGTGTATAGTATCCTGGGTTCGAACCTGGCCACTGCTTTTTATTTTTCATGACTGTCTAGACATGCTGAGGGGTGTGTCTGTGTAAAGGCAGTTTTGATACGGCTTGCACAACGTTGCCCGTCGGTTAGCTTGTTTGCGCGGTGCGCAGCTCCGCACAAACGGGGTACGCTGCTTTAAGCCTCATTTGGCTATCGGCACGCATATTATGCTCAGCTCAGCTAGGGGCACATAGATTCAACATGTTAAATGACTGCTCAGCTACGGGCACGCATTTTGCACCAGTTAAACCACTGCTCATCTACGGGCACATGCACTCACTCTGTTAAACTGTAGCTCAGCTATGAGCACATCTGGCATTTTTTCTTCTTTTGGTACCTCACATGTCTTCAATATAAATGGGCTATTTCATTACATTTTACATGAATTGTGGTTTTATGTGTACATATTTGTCAGGGACTTGTTTCCTGCTTATTTTGCAAAAAAAAAAAAAATTGGTGTTGTGGGGGCTTGAACCATGAATGCCTGCTTTTCAGCCAACATCTCTACCGCTACGCTATTGTTTCTTGGCTTACTTTGCATATTTAGTTCTTATATGCTTTCCCACTGACTGCTAACTGTAGCTGCGCTACGAGCACGCCCGCGCAAACGAGCGCACTCACGGTTAAACATCTTTACAATTTAAAAAAAATATATAACATGTTAATTTATATTTCTTTTATGTTTATAGTCTGTAGGGGCATGTGTTGTGTTGTGTTTATTCACATTTCCGTGGACTCTGTTGTGGGTGTCTACTTTGGGCACTTTTACACTTCTGGGGGCGTGTCCGCTTGCAGGGCTCGGCCTACGGACACGCCCCCTACTGTCTTACACAGACCGCGTTAGACTTAGGTGTGATTCAGCATGTTCTCATGAATATGCAAAGCATGCTGACATCACTCCGTTTAACTGCAGCCTCCGTATAAGAGTTATAACTCTTACACGGAGGCTTCGTGAATCCTGGGGATGGTTATCAGCTTGTTAGCATGTCTGAATCGCACACTATTCCACACTAGTGCTGTCATTCCTGGTAATGCTTGTGTTCTCCCTAGCTGTTGGGCCATATATCATATATGCACACATCCTTCTCTGCATGTATTCAGACACCTATGCATGCTCGCACGCACACACGCACGCAAAAATACCTTTGGCTCTGTAGTACTTATATGAACTGCTAATACTCCCACAGGAGTAAATAGGTGTCCATTGTCTTTTGATGCCATTCACTTTTTACTGCTAAAGTGTGCTCCATGGACATTTACAGGGGACAACACATGGCTATTTAGCATTAGCTATGTCATTTGATGCCACATTGGCATGCGATTTTTACCCATGAAACTTTTCCCTCTCCTATAGCCCGTGTAAGGAGAAATGCATCAGAATGAAGTCTCTGTATCAGAAAGGCTTCTACATTGAGATAAGCATTTCTGAGTTGTAAGTTAATGTTTGTATCATTTAAATTTGGCATACTGGCATTGCTTCTTGTTCTTTTTTTTATTATTTTAGTACATGTTATTGCATTTTAATTTTTTGTTTTACTTTAGCATTGTTTTCTCTTGAAGTTATACAAATTAATAAAATTTGTTTTCCATGCTCTGACTGCAATGGGATTAAATCTAGCTGACTAGTAGAGTGGAGCTGTTAAGTAAAGGGGCCATTTATCTGACACTTCTGCTGTTGTGAGACTATCTTGGAATTCTTAATTTAGGGTTTGAATACTCAGATTTCTTCTTGTCTAGTGATTCCTATCTGTCTGTAGTTGCTATGAGGCCAGCACTAGTAAGAGTCAGGTAATAGCCAACAGGTAAATCCTCAATAGTCATAATTTCTGGCAGACATAATTCTGACTTTTTAAAACACATAAAAAAACACCCAAAGAGTGTATACAAATGCAAAAAAATAAAAGATAAAAAACAACCACCACCAAAAGTACAAGCAAGACAGTATTTATTAAAAACTTAGCTCTTTCACCCAACTTTACACTGGGCTTCATCAGAGTAAAACAGTGTTCTGTAATAGCCCATTTAAATACCATTTAATCATATGACCAACTCAATTAAAAAATACTTGAGACTTGTTTATCCACATCATTAACATTGCAAAAAAGTATAAATCCTATGTTAACAAATCAAAGCATTAAAAACTTTAACCAAAACCCAATACGTCTAATTTCTATACTTGTCATATAAATTGTCGAGCTTTATAACACATATATCCTACCTACTTATAACATAGTATTTCTACCTATTGTTGCAGGCAATGCTCAAAATTTCCTTCACATATTCTGTCTCCTGACTATATGGTAACACTAAATTCCTTTCGTATTGATTTTCTGTTTTCTGGGTTAAAACTAACCCATGTAGAGTATTAAATATTGGCATAAACCTATCTTTTTGTTTTTTCCAAGACTTCCTTTCTAACTTTTAACAACAGTCTTAAGGGGTATCCTCTTTCTCTAAACATCCCAATCATTTTGTATAATTCATTTTCAAATTTCAAGTTGTGACTCACTAACCTAGAAGCCCTCACCATCTGTCCTTTGACCACACTCTTTTTTTTGGTGTGGTGGGTGACAGCTATTATAGTCCAAAAGGGAGTTTGAATAAGTATCTTTTCTATATAATGTTGATTCTACCTGTCACATCATTTTTATATAAAGTGATGTCCAAAAAATTAATAGTTTGATGGTTCATTGTCCAGGTAACTTTCAAGAACTCTGTAGTACTGTTCAAATACTGGATGAAGGAACTCATCTCTTCCTGACTTCCCTTCCATAAAAGGAGTATATCATCCAAAATCTGAATACATATTTACTCTCCCATTCAGCCAAGACAAGGTTTGCATAAATGGGAGCACACTTGGTTCCCATTGCTACTCCCGTAATTTGACAAAAGTAGTCACCTCGAAGTAAAGAAAGTTATTATCTAACATCAATTCAATATGTTCTGTGAGTAAATTACATTTCACAGTGTGCATATCTTCTACACCTATGACAGCTTCTCCAAATAATTCTATTCCCTCCTTATGCAGGATTACTGAGAATAGATTAATTAAATTTATAGTAACAAATGAAAAATCTATGTCAAGAGTCAAGTCTCTCAAGGCTTCTAAGCAGTGCCAGGAGTCTGTTAAAATTTGCTTCTTACTCTATAGCACTTTTTTACTCTGACCATTAATGTATGCTGCTGTAGGCTCAGTTGTTGAATTCATTGCAGCTACTATAGGACGTAGTGGGGGGTTGTTTAATTTTTTGTGGACTTTGGATGTACCAAATATAACCGGTATAACTGGGTTTTCATTTATCAAGAACCCATAGTCTGTTTCATCAATAACTCTTTGTGTTAACAAGTCATATAGGAGCTAGTCTATTTTTGCATAGGCCCTATTAATCTCATTTAGTGTTTCTGCCTCGTATGTACTGCTGTCATTTAACAGTTCAAACATTCTACCCACATAGTCCACTTGGTTCATGATTATCACCCCCACACCTTTGTCCAGATTCATAAACCTATAGTCTTTTAATTCATTTAGTTTCCTCAAACATTCTCTTTCATTTGCAGATACATTATCCTCTCTACCTGAACTGTTCTTTAAAGCTTTAAGTATTTCTTTCTCGCATAATTTTTCAAATTGCTCTACTATGCTGTTCATAGGTGGCATAAAAGCGCATTTCCTTTTAATTCAAACTGTATTTCTTATGCCTTTAGTGTTTTTATTATAAAAATACCCTGCCAAATTAAGGTGACTTGTGCATAGCCTAAAATTAATTAGTGCTTTTGCTACATCCAATTTATAATTTGGAACAAACGTAAAGCCCCTTTTCAACAGTGTAATCAAAGCATCATCCACACTTAAATCAGAAAAATTGTATATAAACAAGCCATTCTCTTTTATCACAGTAACAGTTTGTATCCCATCAAATATAGTAGGTAATGCCTACATTAGTTGGTCTGCCTTGAAGGTACTGAGTTGTTCTTCCTCCGAGAATATTGTGGCAGGCTGTCACTGGTAGGTCTGATTCTAGTGCCCTAGTTGATTCTGATTCCTGTTCAGAATCTTCTGCGACCTCCTCAGTGGTGGCTCTGTCACAAAAAATTATGACTACTTCTGCTGTTATTATTGTTGTTACTTCTGTATGAGGGAAATCTTAAGCAAAAACTGGGAACTCATCTTTGATGAAAACATAAAAAAGGCAGTGGGTCAAAGGCCTAAAATAATATATAGTAAAGGCCGAAATATTAAAAATTACTTAGAAAACAACTTAGAAAACAATATTCAAAGGAGGTAGGAAAACACATCATTCAATGATGTTGAAATGTAATATGTGCAGGTATTGCAAATATATTAATGATGGCCCATATGTGGCTGTTGAAGGCTACAACTGTAGTATGTCTTGTCCAGGCAGTTGTAATTGTAACACGGCAATGGTTGTTTACATTGCTAAATGCACTTAATGGTTGGCTTTCTATGTGGGTAAAACCACTTGGAAATTAAAAGAAAGAATAGCTGAGCATGTAAGAGACATCAAAAATAGAAGGAGCGAGAATAAATTATTTGTACATAACCTGGATTGTGAGAACTTTAAGACATTTATGTTCTTTATGATTGATCATATAGTTTCATCATATACAGGTGGTGGCATAAAAAACACACCTAGAAAAATTAAAGCTGGAATGGCAGCTGAGGTTAAATGCAACTGAAAAACCAGGGCTTGAGAATTGTTCCCTCAAGTGTGTCCTCAAACTTAAATCAGCGAAGCTTTAAATTTTGCTGACTTTATGTGTGGTTATTAATGAATTTGGTTTTGTGCGTTTAGGGAAAGGGGTTATTTACATTTACATTAGGTCTGCAACAATAGGTAGAACTACTATGTTATAAGTAGGTAGGATATATATGTTATAAAGCTCTGCAGTTTATATGACAAGTATAGAAATAAGAAGTTTGGGGTTTTGGTTAATGTTTTTAATGCTCTGAATTGTTAACATAGGATTTATACATTTTTGCAATGTTAATAATGTGGATAAACAAGACTCAAATATTTTTTAATTGAGTTGGTCATATGATTAAATGGTATTTAAATGGGCTATTTATTACAGAACACTGTTTTACTCTGATGAAGCCCAGTGTAAAGTTGGGTGAAAGTGCTTAGTTTTTAATAAATACCGTCTTTGCTTGTACTTTTGGCAGTGGTAATTTTTTCTCTTTTATTTTTTGTAATTCTGACTTTTCACAAAGTACTGGTAGATTAGTTGGCATCTAACTGTCCTTCAGAGTTTCACCTTAAATATTAACTTCATAAATCCTCAGGGTCTTTTAAAGCAAAGTAGTTTCCCCACAACCTAGTCTTTCATCCTCTAGCAGCATTAGTCAGCAGTCCTCTAGTAGCATTACTCAGCAGTCCTCTAGCAGCATTACTCAGCAGTCCTCTAGCAGCATTACTCAGCCATCCTCTAGCAGCATTACTCAGCAGTCCTCTAGCAGCATTACTCAGCCATCCTCTAGCAGCATTACTCAGCAGTCCTCTAGCAGCATTACTCAGCCGTACTCTAGCAGCATTACTCAGCCGTACTCTAGCAGTATTACTCAGCAGTCCTCTAGCAGCATTACTCAGCCATCCTCTAGCAGCATTACTCAGCCATCCTCTAGCAGCATTACTCAGCAGTCCTCTAGCAGCATTACTCAGCCGTCCTCTAGCAGCATTACTCAGCAGTCCTCTAGCAGCATTACTCAGCCATCCTCTAGCAGCATTACTCAGCAGTCCTCTAGCAGCATTACTCAGCCGTCCTCTAGCAGCATTACTCAGCAGTCCTCTAACAGCATTACTCAGCAGTCCTCTAGCAGCATTACTCAGCAGTCTGCTCAATACCAGGTTCAAGGATCACATTACATGATCTAGGGGTCTTTTAAAGTAAAGTAGTTCCCCACAACCTAGTCCTCCATCCTCTAGCAGCATTACTCAGCCGTACTCTAGCAGTATTACTCATCCGTCCTCTAGCAGCATTACTCAGCCGTCCTCTAGCAGCATTACTCAGCAGTCCTCTAGCAGCATTACTCAGCAGTCCTCTAGCAGCATTACTCAGCCATACTCTAGCAGTATTACTCAGCAGTCCTCTAGCAGCATTACTCAGCAGTCCTCTAGCAGCATTACTCAGCAGTCTGCTCAATACCAGGCTCAAGGATCACATTACATGTTCTAGGGGTCTTTTAAAGTAAAGTAGTTTCCCCACAACCTAGTCCTCCATCCTCTAGCAGCATTACTCAGCCGTACTCTAGCAGTATTACTCAGCAGTCCTCTAGCAGCATTACTCAGCAGTTCTGTAGCAACATTACTCAGCAGTCCTCTAGCAGCATTACTCAGCAGTCTGCTCAATACCAGGCTGTAGCCAATCTGATCACATTACATGTTCAAAGGTAGTATATGAAGCACTTTATGCTTACTGGCTGTTCACTGCTTTTTAATCAGTTGATAGCAATGCTTGTCACAGGTATAAGCATTTAAAAAACTTAGAGGCAGACCTCTTGCTTCAGCCCACTATCAGTAAGCATCATGCCTCTATAATACTGCATCAATTACAACACTCATATTGAGGGTATAAAGGAAAAATTGCCAAAGGCCGCTAGAACATAGTCTTAAAGACCCCATCCTCCAGTAGACCAGGCAACACCTACTCCTTTTCCACTCACATGCTACAGATAGACACAGATTATGCAAGAGTCACCAAGAAAGCAGGCCTACACATCAGGCCACAAATTTGTTTCCATACAGAGGAAAACATTTAGTCACGAGTTACTCTATAGTTAGGAATACAGGCTTCACACTTACCAGACTGGAAAGACTAGATAACAGTAAGATACTCATTTGGTGTCAGAATCGGTGACGACAAAGTCCCCCAAGGTCTCTTATGTCAGACAAACATGACTACAGCCTAGTGGTGGATTCTTTCGGAGTGAATCACCTGAGGCCTTCTACCCAGAAGGACATGCAGAGAGACATGATGGAACTTACCATGCATGTGTTAGAGACAGGAAAGACACTGGTCTTCAGTAGTATTTTACCTTGACAAAGAATGCTGCCAAGATACCAACAATGACTCCTAGATACCAAGGCAAAATAATTGACTTTAACAGTTGGCTAAGTGTGGTGTCATTCCAACAGGATCCAATATTTTTTGCCTATGGATGAAATGGTATACAAGGCTTCACACTCCTAATATATTTACTTAACCCGACTCTGAAGATATCCCTGGACAAATTGGTTTGTTATCAAACCTCATTTACTGAAAGGATATGTTCCTAACTTAACATATTTGCAGCCTGTAGAACCACTTACAACTACAGATCAAACAAAGTGCTTATTAGGATACTTTTAAGGCCAGATGCAATGATTGTTATGGGTAGACTCCAATTTACACCAGCTCATAATGTATACCCTTGCTTAATTTGGGAAGTGAGCACTCTCAAGCACGTCAAAAAGGAAGCACAAACTTTTTGACTTATATGTCAGAGTATCGTATCATCCCTTAGAGCGAGTGCCTAGATTTGTTTCCATGTACCTGTGTTACTATATTACTAGACACAATGTTAATATCCCAGTAGCTATGTATTGTACTCAATGTCATGAAGGGCTCCTTTTAAATCTAAATGTTTCTGTTTTATTACATGTTCCTTTAAATATTTGGGAAGAAAGAAAAAGGAAACACATTTTTCAATGTAAGGAGGCTTTATAAGTTAATAAATGTAAAACTGTTGTATCTATAGGCTTGAGTAACAAAATGAACTGGAAGGCACTTTGATAATCTTTCCTTTCTTCAAATTCTGTTTGTTTTTTCTTTCATAATTTATGTATTGTCACAATGGTTTTTATTGTTGTTGTTGTTATCTTTTAGTTATTGGTCCAAGTTTTTAACTGGTTAATTAACCGATTATTGATTGCGTTATTAGTTGAGTTTATGCAGGACATCCAGTATTCTCTTGAGAGTTATTGTGCCAGAAGTACCAAGATGAAATACCCTCAGCATCTTAGTGCTAGAAATCTGGACAAAGCCTGGCAAAACAGGGGGACAAAGGTCTAAAATAGGGACAGATTTTAAACATAGTTGTTATAAAGTTATAAAGTTGCTAGAATAACAGGGTTTGTGTTAACATACATTTTCTGAAGGATGTGAAGTCTGAAACACAAATGTATGTCATTATTTTCTGAATTCAGTCCTTAGATCATCCCAGTGATTTGCCAGAAAATTACAAATTTTGTGATGAACAGACCAAAAATATGAGACAGATATCTGGACAGTTGAGAGGTATGATGGAATAAAGTTATTTAAACTGCCTTTTGTCATACATCATTCAATACAAATGAAAGTCCCTAAACAACACTTTGACAACCAGAAAGTTCATAGCCTGTATATTGATATGGAGTTTAGCTTTCGTGAGGAGAGTAGGGGTCATGGTATGGCTGTTATTACTTATGGTTGTAATAATGGAGGTTATTGCAAATAATCCTGTCTGCATTTTTATGCCATTTTCTTTCAGAATTGTTCTAGAATAATACTTAAATGCTCAGGTAACATTACATTGTCTGGATTTGTTTTGCTTGCTGCAGAAAGAGTTGCTATTTTTTATCTTTTTATTTTACTTTTATGTATTTTGAGTATTTTATGTTGAGGTTAATTTTACATGTGCACTGCTCACTATCCATTATAGCAATACATTTTTGACTCACAATCTGTTTATGCATAAAATCCAAGGTCAAAGATCAGTTGAGAAAGAGTGATTTTATTTTTCATTTTTCCTGAATTGTCAGTCTTTAATAAGACTGAGTATCCAAGAAATGAGAATACATATGTGAGGGGACTGTGAGTGCCATCATGGAGAAGGTGCACTGGAGTTTAACTGCTTCACAAACAAAAACACTTATTTTAAATTGCTGGGTTTTATTTGCATGAAAACCTTTCAACCTCAACTATTTGTGTTTAGAGCTTTCCTGTATTGGAGGTAGTGGGTTTCATGTAAATATGTACTAGTAGATGTGCTTTGAATTTATGCATTTCAATCAAACATATCTCAGGATTTAAAAACATAGTGCCGCAGGCATAATGCAGACAGCATCCATGAACCCTGTATCTTGACAGTGATATCAGTCAGTTCCTAGACTTGATAAAGCT